>NC_088642.1:63008372-63383372 GCF_036013475.1 Columba livia
TCCACCTTGGAAACACTTGCCTGTGTTTAAACAGCTGTAGTTTTATTTTCTCTCCTGCACTGGTCTTTCTGTTCAAGCAGCTCTTACTCTATTGCTCTAATACAGTCTTCTTTTCAGGCTACCAAACAATCTTGTTTATTGTTTCACATCCATGTGCTGTGTGAAAAAAAAAAAAAAAAAAAAAAAAGTGCTATGACTCCTGATAACTTTCTCAAAAGCTCCAGATCCCAAGTGAAGCAGCCTCTTCTAAAAAATCGCCCATTTCTGCCGGCAATAGCGTCTTCTAAGATCCTGGGAGGGTGACAGCGCAGCACTAGTTGTTTGCGAGTGTTCCCCAGCTGCGGGATGCAGCTGCCAGCCCCGGACCCTCCAGCCGCCCGGCAGCGCTGCGGAGCCAGTGATGCAGAGTGGCCGGGGACTGCAGAGGGGCCGGGGATGCAAAGGGACCGGGGACCCCGAGACCGCTGCCGCTGCGCAGTGCCCAGTGAGCCGCCAGGTGGCGAGACAGGGCTGTGCTGCCCCCGCGCTGCTGCTGCCCCCGCCCTGGTGCTGCCCATGCCGGGTGCTGCCCGTGACCTGCCTACTCAGCTTTGCAGGATGCAGCGCAACCCTCCACCCCTTTCTGTGGCATATTTTGCCTCTTGCTTTTCACAGTCAGATTAACTTCAGCTCTGGTTTACAGGCACTGCCAGGCACAGCTTCCGGTTTCTCTATTGGCTTGCGTGGCACTTCCACCCCAGAGAGTTAATGGAGTCTATTAACTCTCAAATAGAATTGCATTGCTGCTGTAGGTATGCACAGTCAGGTCAAGAAGAGGGAAATTTTTATAATCTACCACCAGATGTTAGTGATGTTGTATTTTCACTCATAGCTACCTAGGGGATATACCTGTGATGGTCCCTGAGAGATAGGTACATTACACATGACATCTGCAGACATGACTCCTTTGAAACATGGAGAATGAGTCCAAGACGCCAGGGAAAGCACGAGGTCCTTACTGCATTTTTACTACAGCTTTGTTTCCTCCATAGGAACGAGGGTCTGAAAGGATGTCTGCAACACCATAAAACTAGTCAATGTGGTTTTGTGTTTCCTTCTGGAATTGTAGTTACTTCAGTGAAAATGGTTTGTAGGCCAAAGACTGTATATCAAAAATAAAAATTAAGAATAATAGTTCGTGGCATTGAAAGCCAAATGCTGGGGTGACTGTTTACTTGACGCCACCATGTATTTTTAAGGGAAGTGATATTCCCCAAAAGTTTCATTTTTTTGAATGACTTTGTCATTATATAAGGGAAAAGCCATTACTATCTAAGTCAAAAGACTTTCCATATGTCTAAACAGCACATAAAGTCAGCCTGTATAATCTCCACATCTCACTACCTCAGCCTATTCATTGGCATAGACTGTGCTTCTGGACCTTTTTTCATGGAGCGCAAAGAGTAACTTCCATACAGATCAGAAAGGTAATCTGAACTCTTGAATCTATTCCAATATTAGAATTTGGGCTGATATATTCTCCGACTATGGCTAGGCATGGTGTTCTTCCATCTAAAATCAGTGCTTTCAGATGTCACCTTGTTAGCTACAGGTTACCAGAAGAACAAGCAAAAGATAGATCAGATGAGGCAGGAGAAAGGTTGGTACTGAGACATCCTCCAAGAACTGCCATGAGGATTCAGGAAGACAGGAAAAGTAGACTTAAGATACCTGATTGTATTTAAGATTTCACAGACCCACCCAGAGCCACCTGGCAAAAGGTATGTCTGTGGTGGTAACAGTCAGATGTCTGAAATCAACCCTAGCCCAAAATCAAATTTAAATGTGATCACCTGATCTTTAGATTTAGTCATCTCATCAGGCTACAATCTGGGTCTTTTCCCAAGGCAGGCAGAGTTCAATTAGGATCAGGAAACACAAGCAGAAGTGATTTAGGCTACAGTCCCTGCTAGGTAACTGCTGTTATGAGCGGCTATTAATCTTCTTACTTGCCTGACTAAGGCAAGTTGCAGATTAAGCAATTCAAGCCAGCAGGAAGAGATCAGCTGGAGTTAGAAAGTTAGGCTTTGTAGGGACTGCCCAGATATGTTTAGTACTTAAAGTGGCTTGTGTTAACTACATGATTCCAGGTCTAGGCTATGCAAGAGCCATCAGCTAAGGTAAAACAGTGGGGATGATATCACAGTGTATGTATATGTAATTCTGTATTACTGTTGATAGGCTAAATCCAACGTGGTCAGACCTGCTGAGGTGTGGGGATGGACAGTGGTAGGGGACAGCAAGAAATGAGGATTACTTGCCCAAGCCAAACATTCGCAGCAAGTGCTATAACTAAGCACTTTATTCAGACTTGAGTAATTGTGTACAGTATTATAATTGGTTTAGAAGGCTTCCTCTCGGTCTCACCTCAATTTAGAGAAAGCTGATAGGCTAAAGCAATAACAGTATTGGGATTAATATTCGTGCTGGCAGAGAAAACAAGCATTAAGATTTACTTTTTTGAAGAGAAGAGTTTTCAAGATCAGGTCTGTACTTAGTGAAGGTGATAGGGAAGGGTAGGTGGCTAAGGTCATCAAGAGGCATTTAAATATAGGTCATTGTGGTCGTGACTGGGGTTGATTAATATATGTTAAAGAGAATGTCTTTATAGGACACTTTGTAAAACTACATGCTAGGGTACAGATAGTGTCTGGATCAGGTTTGTTAATCTGGATTGAGGTTGTCTGTCTAAAGAGAGAATACGAAATTAAATCAATATTAAAAGAAATAAGGTAAAAAAGCCATGGGGACTGCCAGGAGCCACGGTTTTGTTATAAGATTAGGTTTCAAACCATCAAGGACTGATCTGCTGGTTTGGCAGCCAGAATTTGGATTAGCGGAATTTGGTTTAGTAGCTGAAAATATCCCACAGGCTAAATCAACATTTTGGGTATGTTTGGGTTCAGAGCAAATGACACTGCTAGATCCACGTGCAAAATGGCAAACAGACCAGCTGAGGCTGGTATACGGATGATCACGGGGGACAGGGACCAATCAAGGACTGTGGTTCAGACTAACAGGCAAAATTAGGTTGATGCAGTCATCGGGACAGACCTATAGATTATGCTGGTTGAACTTGCTGGTTGGATAGTGGCACAGAGCCACTGTGCTGAGGGTGAAATGAGGCTGGAGGTGTACTGCATGCTTACTACAGTTGGAACAGATCTTCACTTCACACAAACCAATGAACATCTCTGACAGAGAAGAGTATTTTGGTTGACCTCAATGGACATCGGTGTTTCACCTTAGTTTGTTTATACTTAACACAGGTATAAACTGAAAATCTTTGGGTAAAAATTGTGCGTAACCAAGTTGGGAATGTGCTAGAGTTGAGGTCTGCTTTCCCTATCGAGGCAGGAAATAAATCAGCCCAGGAATTTTTTTACCCCTTGATCCTTGTCCATAAACATTAAGTGAAGTTACTGTTAAAAGTTGACAACAGGAAGACTATTGATTCCACTGTGTTTGTTCCATGTTAAAAATTTTCCCAGTAGAACTGGGAGGGATGGAAAGCAATTCAAGCCACTTAAAATAATGAGCTATTTCCTCTCCTTACAGCACTTAAAATAATTGTCTTGGGGGAGGGTGAGGAGTCATTCCTGGCAATAACTCAATGGGTTCTCTTCATTTTATTCCTTTCAAAGATATCAAAGTTTAGATGTACTAAATGACTCTTCTACACCTGGCAGCTTTGATAACACTGTTCACTTCCTATAATAAATAGGATCAGCCTTCAGCACTACTTTCATTGACATTTATCTTGTGACACTGTTTTCTATCAGTGCAAGGCTAGACACAGACCTTATCATGTTTGTGACAGGTCTTGAGCCTGTCTGCATAGCTGCTACTGTAATGAATAAATATCTGCTCCCTTTATTTAATAAGCAGACTAGCTGACATCAAGTGGTGTACAAAGGAAAAAAGGGGAGAGGTTGCACAAGGACTGTCTTTAATAAAATGTCAAAAGTGTACCTTTCAATAGCAAGTTAAAAAGTAGGACAGCAATCATGACCTCCTTTACATGCACCTACTGACCTCCTGTGCTCTTCCACTATCTGCCTGGGGAGGATGAGAAGCCTTGTGCTTTGAATAATGAATGTGCTATCATTGCTAGGAGAGCCCAGAAGATTTGTGCCAGGTCTGGCTTTGGATTGCTATCATTTCCCTGGGAGACTCTTTATTTGCAAAACTCAGAGCTGGTAGAAGAGATAGTAATATTGTTTCAACAAGAGTACTGCTGTCTTGGTTCAGAAGACAGAACCCATCTGCTATGGTCATGAAATTTCTGAAGAATGAAGGTTTGTCTTAGTAGCAAGCCATACCAATTAATGCACATTATAAAGATTCTGAGCTTGGAAGACCAATAACAAACATAGAGATCTATTGAACCACACTGCATGGAGGCACTATGGAGGAAGAGTTGAGTGGCAGAAGGAAGTAGTATTGCAAATGAGGAGAAGTAATGAAAAGCAAATCAACAACACCTAAATTATGGAGTGCAGAAGATTTTACGTGGATCTTTGTATGATGGAAAACAATCCTAAAAGTATTTAAACAGTCTTAATAGTTGTCTCAGTGTCAAGTGACATTCCCATAGTTTCTCTGTGCTAGGAGTTTCACTGCTTGGAGCTGAATAGTCCATTCATATCAAATGAACTGAAGAGTACCTTCCCTAGAGACTGGTTGATGTAGGCTGGGAATAATATGCCTTAGCTCCTGTTGAGACTGTGTAAGCTCTGGTGATGTAGTTTTGTCCTTTATTACTGTGATTCTTTCTCTTTGAACTATTTTTTACTTGAATATATGACCAGCTTCTACTGTTTGAAATGCAGTTAACCTGAATTTTTTTATTTTTCAAGTCTAGAAACGAGAGTAATGTTGTTGATAAATATATCATTAAGAACAATCTCATTTTCCACTTCTTAATATGACAAATGTGTGGAATACCTTACATCTATGCTGCTGGAACAAAAAAAATAGCCATGAGGAATTTGTTCCTTGTGCTTTTGCTGGAACTGAAACTATGCACCTTCACATTATTCAGTTTCATGTGATACAAAAGTTTCAGGATCCTGAATGTTTTCATGGTGCCAGAGAGCAGTAAAACATCACAACTGGATTACAAAGCCACAAAGTCTTCTCTGTCCAGCCACGCTGAACAAAAAGAAATTTGAATGGCTTTGTAAGTGATGTGTTCTTTATGAATCAACCTAATAAAGAGACTCTTACACTACTTTTTGTTTATTGGTTAGATTGGCACAACTGCATGTGCTCTTATTGTGGCTCTTCTTTGCATTAATGATCTTGTTTCCAATGCTTTCTCTTTTCATGTCTAGCTCCAGGCAGGATTTAACTGTTTTGCTACTATTTCCCAAGTAAATAGACTTCATTTCAATAATATATGAAAAGATGCTTCCATTCAGCTCTCTAAGGTGGTAAGTAGGATGTGGTTTCCATAGTCTAACCAGTAAGTTGGGCATAACCGGCCTCTGCTTAAACCTAACTCTATTTAGCTGCTTTGGCCTCTCTCAACAGTATTAGAACCGTCATGGTCCCAGGAGTGGTTTAAAGAGCATATGAGCTCCTTTTAGCAACTCTTGAAGCCCTGAGTAGGTTCATATTGTCTGCAGTTCAGTTCTGTGCCTAGCAGTAGTGGTAGTCTTTTCTTAAAATACAGTCTTTCTTCACTTCTGTCCATCTTGGACAAATATCTGCAAATTAATATGCAAACACCTACCTTTGGTAAAAATGGCTAGTTCTTAAGAAAATTAGCTGGTTCAACTTCTCAGTGATCAACTGTAACTAAGAGGCATAACTTCAGCCATTTATTCTTAATCCTTTCCAGAGTCAAACCAGAAATCCTAAAGCCACAAAATGTTTTTTATTTCTATAAAATTATTACAAACTCTAAACTGTTTCATGGTATTAAAACAATGAGATCCCCAAATGTATGGCTATTTCTAATGGCAAGGCTGAAACCTGGAAAAATATTGGCATCATTAAAGACAATGCAAGCTGCAAACGGTAATATGATGCGTCTTCTGGGCTGGCTGAGGAGAGTTAGTCATGGCTCTGACACGACATTTTGGCCTGCTGGGCACAGTCCACCTGCAGCAATGTATGGCCAGTTTATGTGCTTTGATGTCTAGTAAAATGATAGATTTTCATGCCATCTACTGAAATAAGATAAGGGAAGCTTTGAGGTTTTTTTGTTCTTGTTTAACAGAGGAGAGGTAGAAGAGATGTGAATACTCAGACAAGAGGTATAAGAAACAACCCAACACTTTTCACCAGGGAGAAGAAAATGGGGGAATGACTACAGGAAAACAAACAAACAAAGAAACCTACCTGACAAGTCCATTTTTTGTTTGGATATGTGCCTTAATTTTTCTTCTCAGAAAGTGTCGCTTCTCTTCTAGCATCTTTTTACATTCCAGCTACAGCATGTTTAATATACCTACAAAGCTCATAGACCTGACTTTATCTATGCTCAGCTGGCTTTCTCCACCCTGAACTCCCAAGTCCCTCCATGATATACGTTCCCTCATGCAACATGTTCCCTTGATGAGAAGCAGAGCTTTGGTCTAACCCCTTACAACCAGGTGCAGTGAGAAAGCACGTACACCATTAAGCTGGTCACTGACTGCTGCGACTGACCCAGATGTTAGGTTTTGGCAAGTCCAAAGGCAGAGTCAGATGCCAGATCTGAAAGCAGAAAACTACTCTCTCCTTCATTGTTACTGAGGCCACAATTCTGACCTTCAGGAAATGAAATTGTACCGTATGCCACAATAGAAAAAATAAAAGGAAAAACAAACAGACAAAAAAGGGGCAAAAAACCCAACCCAACCAACAACAACAAAAACCAAACAAACAACAACAAAAAAACCACACCAAAACAAAAAAAACAAAACCCAAACAAATAAAAAAACACCACAACACACAAAAAATCCCACCACAAACAGACAGACAAAGAGACATGGTAGTCAGGTGTAGATTACTGACTGGGAGGCACTGAGTGGAAAGGAAGTGGGCAGACAGAAGACAAGAGTAGGAAAATGTTATTACAGGAAAAGTGAAGGAGATTCTGAAGAAAACGACTGCTGGAGACTGATCTAGCAAGGATCTGGGTTTAAGCAAAGAGAGCTGGAAAATGAAGGGCTTTACCATCTTATATGATGGTTCTTAATGTTCAGGAGTAATACTGGGGAATACAACACCTGGTTGGGCTGTAAGTGGAAGACCATAAAGAAGGAAAAATGGGATACTGTTGGACTGGGACTGGGACTTGATTGGCAAAAGAAAAATTAGAATTCAGCAGTGAGCTCATGACTAACAGAGCAAGAAGAGTAAGACTGAAATGAGAAAGCTGAGAAGAGGGAAGGAACTGAGAGATGTGGATGAGAGACATTATAGTGAGTCAGGAAGCAATCGAACAGGAAAAGGTAAGATATGGGTGAAAACAAAGCCTGTGATCACATAATTAAAGGCAATGTTGAGAGTATACAGCAAGATAGTTTGAGTTAAGCTGCCCAGAGTGATATATATTCTTGCAATATCTTGCAGACTTCTGAGTATTTAATTTATGGGGCCACTACAGGAGTGGATACATACTGTTTGCAGGAAGAGGTAATTTTGTTAGCAAGGAAAGAGGTAGAAGTGCTAACTCTTAACTGAAAACTCATCGTGCCTAGTGACTGTGCTTTAATTGCAGAGTTTATAGCAGAAAATATACATTTTCCCCAAAGACATGCAGCAAGATGTAAAGTCACTGAGTTCCAGTGGTTTGGATGTTTTCATCACATGCTACAAAGGTCTACTATTTTGTCTGCCATGTTAGTCTTGAAGGTGGTAAGAGAAGCTTGAAGGATTCATTTGCAAGAGTATGTTTAATCCTATGATTTACCTTCCCAAGTCTTTACAGAGAAATATTTCTTATATACATAGCAGGAAGAGATGTAATTACACTGTCAACCATGATACTTTAGAAAGAGAAGTTAAATCAAAGCAGCTCTTCTTCACAATATTTTAAAGCCCAGGACAGCACATGGCCAAGACTTCACTCAGTAAGGCTGCGTTTGAGTACGTGATGTTGCTGACACACCTCTGACATGGAGGGAATTGTGAAAAAAACTGAACAGGTAGAAGGGTAGCGTGATCGTACGTGCTCAGGTCAAGTTCTCCAATACCTATTCTGTTTTGTTTCTTTTGGGTTTTAGAGTAAGCAGCAAACAAAAATGTGCATGGTTTCTGAGACTACCCTACTGTACTGCCAGCCAACTCAAATGTTCATCTTCTTTGCAAGTTGCTAAGGAAATGCCTGATAAATCTGGTGATTTCCTTGCTTCAGTATAGCTTGCTGGAAAGACTGAAAGTTGTAGACATAAAAACTAAACAAAAACTGTTGCTATATGCAAGAGTATTTTGGGCACTTGTGTGGGATACAGTTGATGCTTTCATGAGTATGTATACATGAGGATTATGTGAGGAAAGACCTTGGTGCTCTGGGTCTCACAAAGGTAGCTGAGTTTTCCGTAGCATGGATACTTCTTCCCTTTGTGGACAGAGACAGACAAATCAGATTATGTTTCAGAAGCAAAGCACCAGAAACTGACATAGTCATGACCTCTGACAATATTAAGATACTTTATTATTCCACAAACAGATAAGCAAGAACTATCAGAATAAAGCTTCTCTGAAATTTTTCTTTCTTATGAAAGATTTATTATGTCCTAAGGTTTTACTATGCAATTTGAAAAGTTTATAACTGAGAGGACAATTTTAATTTACTCTACAGATAGGAATTTGATGCATAAAGACATGAAATTATTTTTCTGAAGGTCTCAGAACACCTGAACGATGAACTAATGTCTCCTGAATACTATTTCAGTATTATTTGACTGTGTGCTACACTCACACACCCAGCTTTTTCACTGGGATTTTTTTTCCCCTCTTCAGGACAAGTGATCCTCAGGTGACGTTTTTACACCAGTATGTCACAGACTAAAAATTGTCCCCACAGATTTTCCCTAGCTCATGTGTGAGATATCTTTCATCTGATCCACTGTGGACACTGGATGCTGTTTTCTCAAGTCAGCATACAGGCTGCGATTTTTAACAGAATATAACTACTGGTGCTTGTATGTATGTCCAAGTCTGCCCATAGTAAAAATGAAAATGGTTCCTGCAAAGTCATGGTGTTTGGAAATAGTGTTGCAATAAAATAATAACATTCAATTTCACAGCAAAAAACATCCCTATACTCAAGGACAGAGGATTACGATGGATGGTCATAAGCTGTTTCATAAGGACAGGCAGCAAAGAAGAGGAGGAGAAGTTGAACACATATAGGTTAACTACACTGATTGTGGAAGTCCTATCAAATGCTGCTGGGTCAAGATCAGAGGGGTTGTCTCCAAGGGGGATCTTATAGTGGGCATCTGCTATTGACCTCCAGACCAAGGTGATAGGGCAAACAAAGCAATATTTGGGTCACTTAAGCAAGGTTCGTGTCAACAGAACATCATTCTTATGGGTGACCTCAACTACCCAGAGATTTATTGGAAGAACAATACAGCAGCTCACGTGTCATCCATTAAGTTTCTGGAATGCACAGAGGACTACTTCCTCATGCAAATGTTAGATGTGCCAACCAGGAATGAGGCACTGCTGGACTTTCTACTCACAAACCAGGAAAATCTGTTTTGTAATATCTTGGTTAGTGGTAGTTTTGACTGCAATGATCATGCTCAGAGCTCAGTAGGGAGGAATTCCATGGGAAGGTTCCATGGAGGATAAAGCAGCTAACAAATGCTGGAAGTTTTTCAAGAATGCTCTCCTGTAAGCACAGAAACAGTCTATCCCCTTTAAAGGTAAGGTAAGCAGGTGGAGCAAGAGACTCCCTTGGCTTAACTGCAAACTTCTGAGTCTGCTCAAAACGAAAAGTGTACCAGAGATGGCAAGGTGGATAAATACCCATCGAGAACTACAAGCACATTGCAAGGGTGTGCAGAAATGCGGTTAGAAAACCAAAAGTTCAGCTCAAATTGAAATTGGCCAGATATGTCAAGAACTACAAGAAATAGTTCTTCAGATATGTAAAAAACAAGCAGAAACAAAAGGAAAATGTTGGCCCAGTGTTAAACAGGAGAGATGAAGTAGTCCCCCAAGTGTGCTGCAAAGGCACAAACTCGGAACACTTTCTTCACCTCTGTTTTTATCAGCACTGTTGGGTCCTAGGCCTTGAAAGCAGAAATCCAGGTTGATGCAAACACAGACCCACCATCAGTGAAGGAAGAGCTGTTATATTAACTACTATAGGAGCTTGACCCCTACAAATCCAAGGGCCCTGATATTATCCACTGAAAGGTGTTAAGAGAACTGGCTGATGTCATTGCAAGGCTGCTCTCTATAATGTTTGAGAAATGTGGACATCACAGAGGACTGGAAGAAGTCCAGTGTCACTCCCACCTACAAGAAGGGATTAAAGAAGGATCCAGTAAATTATAGGCCCATCAGTCTTACTTCAGCCCCTGGGAAGGTTATGGAATGAATGCCCCCCCTCCTGGGGGCTGTCACAAGTCATATGAAACATGTGATTGGGAAAAGCCAGCACAGATTCACCAAAGGCAAGTCATGTTCAACAAACCTGATCACATTCTATGACAAAGTAATCTGCTCGGTTGATGTGGGGTGAGCAGTGGACTTTATCTCCTTGGCTTTCTCCAAGGCTTTCGATACAGTTTCTCACAGCCTCTTCCTAGGGACACTAACACATTACAGTCTAGACAAATGGTTTCTGCGGTGGGTGAGGAACTGGCTGACAGACCATACCCAGGGGGTGGTGGTAAATGGCAACTTGTTTTCAAATGCCATTTTCAAACTGGCAACTTGCCACGAGTGGGGTTCCCCAGAGAACAATATTAGGCCCAATGCTGTTTAACTTCTTCATAAGTGATCTGGATGATGGCATCAAGTGTACCCTGATGGAGTTTGCCGAAGACACCAAACTGAGTAGGGAAGCAGACACTTCAGAGAGGAGAGCCACCCTGCAGGATGGCCTGGATAGGCTGGAAGAGTGGGCTAGCAAGAACCTTATGAAGTCCAATAAGGACAAGTGTAAGGTCTTCCACCTGGGAAAACATAATCCAGGAGTGCAGCACAGGCTGGGATCTACCAAACTGGGGAGCAGGGTTTGTGGAAAGGGACCTGGAGGTCCTGGTGGACAATAAGCTCAATACAAGAGAATAGTGTGCTGCTGCAGTGAAGAAAGCCAACAAGATGCTGGGCTGCATCAACAAGGGCATCACCAGCAGAGATAAAGAAGTCATTATCACGCTCTACTCACTGCTTGTCAGGCCACACGTGGAATACTGTGTTCAGTTTTGGTCCATGATATGCAAAAAAAGATGTGGACAGTCTGTAGATGGTCCAGTGAAGGAACACAAAGATGATTAAAGGACTTGGAAGCCTGTCATAGGAGGAAAGGCTGAGAGAACAGGGCTTCTCAGCCTTGAGAAAAGAAGGCTTAGAGGAGGCCTCATCACTATGTTCCAGTATTTAAAGGGTGGCTATGAAGAAGATGCAGATTCTGTTTTTACAAGTAGTCACATGGAAAAGAGGAGGGCTAATGGCTACAAGTTACCCCTGGGGAGATTCCAGTTGGATACAAGAGGGAAATTTTTCACAACGAGGACAATCAGCCATTGAAATAATCTCCCCAGGAAAATGGTGGATTTCCCAGCAACAGACTCGTTGAGGATTCAGCTGGACAAGATGCTGGGTCATCTTGTACAGACGGTGCTTTTGCCCAGAAAGGTTGGACCAGTTGATCCTTGAGGGCCAATCCAACCTGGTATTCTATGATTCTGTGATTCTATGATTCCACAATCTAGAAATTCTCCCAAGCAAGTCTTGTATTTCCTCCTGTAACATGTCAAAACAGCAAAAGATGAGCATGATTCATACTATATTGTTATTCTGCCGCTTCCTTATGTGGCATATCTGACTGCTTCTAGAAGTTTAGTTTGCTTTCTGCTGTAGATGTGATGTAAGCTAATGCTTGGGCCTGATGTGAGGGGTTTGCACAACTCTAGAGGAAACTGGATGGTTGGAGGGTTTTTGTCTCAGAGAAAAAGGCTTCAATCTAGACTGTTGCATTAACTAGACTTGTTTTGTTTATTTTATTTCTAAAACTCATACACATTATGAAGGTCACAGCAGCTAAAGGATTCTTCTGTTGGTGTAATGGGAACACAGCTCGTTGAAACAGTTTGTAAACCAGCGGCTCACAAACATCAGGTAATGTGTGGACTGTTTCTTAGGCTTGTTTTGCTAAGGAGACTACTGTCAGTAGATTTAAAGCTATTGTACAGCAATGTATCTTTTTGTAGGAAAATATTATGCAGTATGCAATCATGAAAAAAGGTTAAAACAGTAGACTTGCAGGTTGCTCAGATAGCTGCATGCTCTTGGGTGTTGCCCAGAATTCTACAGTCTCCAATATTGTTTACAGCCTTATATAAATCAGTATAGTTACCACTGTAAGTCTGAGAGAGATGCTTACTACAGCATTCAAGGCTTTCATATTAAGCTTAACTCCTAGGTGCAGTTCATTGTTCCATGTATTGTTAAAGTAAAGGCTGAGTTTTATAACTGGTATCTACAGTCTTTGCCAAGTGGCAGTAACAGCTAATGAAATAATGCACGTACATTGGCAAAGCAGTAGAGAAAAATAATAATTTAGATATGCTTATAAGTTTTCTACATGCAATGAATAATGCTTCTGAAGTCAGTACAGTGCATTAGTACAAGTTGCTGTGAACACACTGAAAAACTGTGCCTTCTCTGTATTCCTGCAGTTCTGATTTGCATTCTTGCACAAGCCTGTGAAACAGCAAGTGCGGCAGTCTCACCTCCTTGCTTTAAACAAAGCCAAGAAAATACTAGTTTGTGTTCATAAATGTCTTTTTCTGCTCTCTTTTCCCAGCTCATGGCAAGGAGCTCAGGAAAGAGGATTAATCACTTTCAGAAGGCATTGCTGAGACAGTGTGTCAGAACTGGCAGAAATAAAATACCTTGCTCCCTTTTCCACCCCCATGTTCATCCTGTTGCAATAAGACAAGGAGTAATGGTTTTAAACTAAAAGAGGGTAGATTCAGGCTAGACATGAAGAAGAAAATGTTTACGATGAGGGTGGTTAAACACTGGAACAGGTTACCCAGAGAGGTAGCAGATACCCCATGCCTGGAAACATTCAAGGCAAGACTGGACAGTGCTCTGAGCCCACTTTTGGTTGGTATGACCCAAACTTCTCCTGCTCTGTAAGCACTCACCAGGCTTTATTTTTCAGTAACAGTCACTTTGATGATGATTATTAATGGTTTCTGTTAGTGTACCTGACCTTACTTATTTGCAGTAGTTCTTCAGTTCTAGAGTACCTTCATTCTTCCCAAGGGAACTCCTTAAGAAGTAAGAAGGGCATTATCCTGCCTGAGTAAGAGTCACACAATGTGACACCAAAGCATGACCAATGAACATCCAGCTCAAACCACCTCATCCTCCCCTGGGTGTTGGTTTAAATAAACAAATCATGATTGCTTCCTTGAAGCTTCTGACAAAGCATATGGCATTAGTGAGGTAACTCATTGAAAGCAGGAAAGGCAGGACTCCTGTCTGCCACACCTTGTTGTTGTCATGTACCTGGAACTCTTTTAATGCTCCTGCAGCCTTTGAAAACAAGATGAAGGTCCCACTTCTGTAGCCTGTATTTCCAAGGGAAGGTCCACTTAGAGCAATTATTTATGTAAGGCTTATTTACTTCAATGAGAGTGTGGGACTCCTTCAAGACCCAGATTACTAAAACCTCATTTCTTACTGTTTATTTGTCAGAGTCCCCAGCTCCTTGACATAAGCAATGCAAATAATATTTTCTTCTCATTACATACGGTATTGTCTTTTTTCCAGCGCTTAAGAAGCATAATTTATTATTGGGAATATTTTCCTCATAAAAAAAAAAAAATCTGTTTTATTACATCATGAAAAATAACTCTTCACAAAACTAGCTGTACTGCAGGAAATTTTTTTGAGTGCTTATTCATCCACAGTCTGGTATAACTCCAGGTTAAATGCTAACCAAACTTTTTTCTTTACTGAAGGAACCTGTCTGACACGGTCAATAGAAAACTTGTATGGATCTAGGTACCTGCTGGCTACTTTCCAATAGATTAATACTATTCCAGCATAATACTTTTTAAAGGGGAACTCGTGATGACGACATCTGAGCACCAGGCTCAGTATGGCTAAGGATTTTAGGTAGCCTAAAGGTCCAGATCCGTCTGACTGCCCATACACTTAAGAGGAAACTTTGAATAGTCTCTGGATTGGGATAATGTTTCCAGCATCACTGACTCAAATTCATCTTGGATAGCACTCTAGCTGAGAGATGGCCTGAATATATCTGCCCCTTTGGGCCTGGCTTCAGGGAAATTCCTACATTCCAGGATCATATTACAGATACTTTTGACCTCTAAGATACGTTAAAGACTTTATTTAATAGAAAATAAAAAGAAATGTATTACAAAGATATAAACTATTATTAAAATTGATGGTATAAACATCTGAGCCACTGTGTCTTGTCCCTTAACTATAACATCCTTATAAAAAAACTTTGCTTCGTTTTTGCCATTCTGTTCCATTTTGAATTCTAGGACTCCTCAATAGGCACAATCTTTTATGGAAGGCAAAAGAAAGCATAAACTGAAAATAAGCCTTTTTCTTCTCAAACTGCTTCTTGCTTTGTCTACTGATCTTCCATGTGATTAGCCTTAACAATCGTTCAAGAGCTGAATCTGCAAAGAACTACCATTAAAATAAGGATCCTATCTTACAGGCTAGAAACCAGTTACCTAGTTAAACTGCATGACCAGAGTTCATAAAGTCAAGTTGACAATGAGATCCTTGGAAAATGCAGGTGAGTTGCATGCTGGCACTACAGCTTTGTTTACAGTACTTTCACCCCTCTGGAAGAAGACAGACAGTTCTTGACCTCATAGATTTAAGATGTCAGAAAAAACTACATAGTGGAATAATTTTGGGATCACCAGTTTACTTTCACAATCTTTAGCATAATATTCACTCTTCAATTTCTTACGTAAAGACAGGGTTTGACATAAGACAAGCCTAAGGCAGTTTTCAGTAGAAGCATCTTTTATTCCTCAACTTGGGTACTCAGCAGGAGATGCAGATGAGATGGTGTGATAACAAAAAGCCTGTCCATCAAGAGGCTGAATGGCCTTGTTTCTTGTCTACACAAGCATCTGCACTGTGGTGGACTGAACTACCAAAACTTTTGGCTACAGAAGGAGTTCTTATTATATAAATGGCATTACTTACAGATTCAAAGCAAGTAAGTTTCAAAAAGTCTGCATCTCACCCAACGAGTGGACAGCACGGGGAAGAAGAAAACAGGGTAACATGGGAGAACTACAAAGATTCTGTTCACCACTGTAGAGAGAAAATGTGTATGGCCAAAGCTCAATGAGAGTTCAAACTGGACAGCACTATACAGGAAAACAGAAAGGTCTTTTAAAAATGTGTTAACAGCAAAAGTAGGACCAGACTTTTGGGCCAACACTTTATGAGGTCAGTCACCTCACAAACAAGGATGTAGACAAAGGAGAGACATTCAATGTCTTCTTTGCCTCTGTCTTCAACACCAAAGATGGGCCCTGGGACCCCTGAACCTCTGTGCTGGAAGACTATGACTGGAGGAATTATAAACTCCCAGCTGCCTCTGGACTTGTTCAAGACTTAATGCTCCAGGTGGGTGTGCATAAAACTATGGGGCCCGATGGGATTAATTCCAGAGTACTGAAAGACCTGGCCCATGTTATTGTGGTACCTCTCTTAATTATTTTTCAACAGTCTTGGCAGTCTGAAGAGGTCCCAGATGACTGGAAGCTGGCAAATGTTGTCCCAATTTTCAAGAAGCATAAGAGGGAAGACTCTGGTAATTACAGGCCTGTCAGTCTCACTTCAGTGCCTTGTAAAATTATGGAAATGATTATTCTGGAAGTTATTGAAAAACACTGGCTAGCACAGGTTCATGAGTGGGAAGTCCTACTTAACTAACTTAATTTCCTTCTTTGACAAGGTCACCCATCTAGTTGCCTAAGGAAAGTGAGTGGAACTGCTTTTTTTCTTCATTTTAGCAAAGCTTTTGATACTGTCTCTCGGAGTATCCTTCTGGACAAAATGTCCAGCATACACCTAGACAAGTTCATAATACATTGGGCGAGCAACTGGCTGTTGGGCTGGTCTCAAAGAGTTACCATAAATGGGGTGTCATGGTTTAACCTGAACTATCAATATAATCATAATAGTCACACACTCCCCCACCTCCCACTCCCGACTAGGGAGAGAATCGAAAGGGAAGGGAGAAACTCGTGTGTTGAGATAAACACAGCTTAATAACATAACAAAATAACACTAACATACTACCACTAATATATATAAAACATAATATAAAATAAAAGATACTCATTGCAATTCCTCACAAACTCTGTCTGCACCAAGCAGCCAGTTCGCACCTGGTCCTGAACAGGCGATTCTGGAGAGAGAAGAGAGAAAAAGGCAGAAAGGCCCAGAGGCCTTTGCAAAATGGCAGGAAGAAACTCACAAACAGCACTCCACTGAAACAGAGCAGAACCAGAACAGGTTTCCACCCCTTGACTCCATCCCATCTACTAGCTGGAAGATCCTAACTCTCCTTAAATATGAAGTATGACTCTAATGGATGGAATATTCTTATTGATCAGTCTGGACAGCAGTCAAGGTCTGCCCCACCTATGCCCCTCTTCTTAGCTGCCTCACACCTGTGGGCAGAGAGCACTGAAAGTCCTTGGCTCCCAGACAACAACAATTAAAAACTTTAACTCTGTCCCGAGATGTTATCTTCTTGTTCTCAAACTAAATCCAAACAATGACTGTGCTAGCTACAAAAAGTTTCTATCTGCATGAAAAAAATTAACTCACTTTCAGACAAACCAACACATGGGGTTACATAAGGCTGGTGGTCAGTCACTAGTGGGGTTCCCCAGGACTCAGTTTTAGGGACAGTGCTCTTTAATGTTTTTATCGATTATCTGAACACAGGAATCAAATGTACATTAAGCAAGTCTTGCAATGATAGTACACTACGAGGAAGTATGGTCTCGCTTTAGAATAGGGAGGCCTTAAAGAGAGACCTGGGTAGACTGGACAGCTGGGCAACCACCAGCCATATGAAATTTAACAAGAGAAGTGCTGAATTCTTCACCTGTAATGGGGTAATCCTCGTTATACATACAAACTGAGAGATGAGAGTCTGGAGTGCAGCCCCACAGAAAGAGACCTGGGTGGTTGGGTTGACAGCAAGTTGAACATGAGCCAACGGTATGCCCTGGCAACCAAAGGGGCCAACAGTGTCCTGGGGTGCATCAAGCACAACATCACTGGTCAGTCAAGGGAGATCATTGTCTCACTCTACACTGCACTGGTGTGGCCTCACTTTGAGTACTGTGTGTGGTTCTAGGCAATTCAATATAAGAAGGATCTCAAACTCTTCCAGTATGTCCAGAGAAGGGAGACCAAGGTGTTGAAAGGCTTTAAGAGCAAGACTTACGAGGAGTGGCTGAGGTCACTTGCTTTGTTCAGTTTGCACAAGAGAATGCTGAGGGGTGACCTCATCCCGGTCAACAACTTCCTTACAGGGGGCAGCAGATGGCAGGTGCTGATCTCATATCTCTGGTGACTAGTGGACAAGACACAAGGAAACTGAATGAAACCTCATCAGGGGAAGTTCAGACTGGACATTAGGAAAAGGATCTTCACTGAGAAAGTGGTCAGTCACTAGGGAAGTGGACACAGCACCAAGCCTGTCAAAGCTCAAGAAGCATCTAGACGATGCACTAACAACTGTTTAGTTTTAGGTAGTCCTGTGAGGACCAGGAATTCAGACTCGATGATCCTCAGGGGCTCCTTCCAACTTGAGATACTCTATGAATCTACAATAGAGGATCTGTACCACAGGACAAAAACACAACTTCAGGACTTTGGTGTACATGTTTCTGTTTATTTAAAGAGAAACCTATGTCCTTGAAATACAGATTAGTCTTCCAAGTCTGGTAACCCTGGAGATTTAACAGAGTGACTTTAGCATAGACATATATTTTCACCTTTGTAATTCAAGAATAAACCCACTGACTTGTATGCTGTTATACTGATGCAAAGCCTGTGTTGGACATGAGAATCAGGCCATCAGTAAAGCATAAATTCATTAATGCACAGAGTGCATTATTTAGTTTATTTTCTGCATGTTGCTCATTTGGAAAAACAGGAAGAACTTATTTTCATTATTTTTGGATTATTTACAGTAGGATTTGGAGAATTAATTTATTAATAGGAACACTTTTTTAAAGTAACATGAAACTTTGGATTATTTCTTCTTACCTTTTCATTTTAAAAAGCTTGATAGTTCAGGTGACCTGAAATCTTAAAAAATTAATCTTTCAGATACATTTTCTTAAAAATCTCTTCAAAAGAAAGCTTTAATATAGTTGAATCACTAACTTTTTTATAAGCTGCTTATTGTATAAAAAAAGAACCTTCCATTTATAGCTCAGTATTGTAGCAACAGTAATAATAATTCAAACTTATACTTAATAAGATATTCATAATTCACTTAGGAAGAACTTCAACATGATCATTGCTAATTTACAGAATGGCACAAATCAACATTAATTTGAAGCTATAAAGAAGCTGTTCTCCAAATATCCATAGATTAAAATAGAACCAGAAGACATATTTGGAGGTGGTGGCAGTAAGAAGAGGGATTCTGATTTTGTGTGTCTCACTGGTTTGGGCTTTCTTTTCTGACAAGAATATTGATTTTTTTTCTGTCATCTGAACTAAAGAGTTCAGGCAAATAAAAAAGACATGAATGTCTTTGCATATGTCTCAATAAACCAGTTTCCAGATGGTCTGGTTATATTGACTCAATAACAGTCCTGGCCTAAAATCAATGCACTTATAAGCACCTGGGATTTTTGCTTGACTGTACCAAACCCTTCCAAAGTTCTCTGATCAATAACTCTTAGTTTTTAAAGCACTGGTGACATTTTTTGACAGAGAACACCCAGTTTGCTGTAACAATATTTTGTTTTCCCAAGCTCACCACACCACTTTGTGTGATTCTAGTTGCTACAAAGGACCTGGTGCCCTAACAGGTTGGCCTCACTCTCCCAAGCCCCTTGACATGTGCCAGCTGCAGCTCCACACATGGGGCTATTCATAGGTCAGGTTTTGTGCCTAAAAGGTTTTTTAGTGCTGTGAGAGGTGTACGCAGAAACACCCCTGGTAAGGAGCAACAGGATGCTTCCAGCACTGCTATCTTCATAGTCAGCACGTGCCTGGCTATCAGAGTTACAGCAACTAGCTCAGCTTGCAAACTCTGCTTTTTAAAGAGGACAAAGGGGGTACAATAATAATTATAATAATAATGAGGCGTGGGCAGGAGGGGAAAGAATGAGGCCGCCTGTAATAAAATGTGTTTGACAAGTGGGAACAACATTCACAGTTAATCCCTGTTAAAAAGTGATCTAGGGTCACAAAGCTCTGGAGATGAGTTTCTTTTATTTTCTTTTTTATTTTCCTTTTTTTTTTTTTAATAGTTTTCCTTTCCTTTCCTTTCCTTTCCTTTCCTTTCCTTTCCTTTCCTTTCCTTTCCTTTCCTTTCCTTTCCTTTCCTTTCCTTTCCTTTCCTTTCCTTTCCTTTCCTTTCCTTTCCTTTCCTTTCCTTTCCTTTCCTTTCCTTTCCTTTCCTTTCCTTTCCTTTCCTTCTCCCTCTCTTCTCTCTCTCCTTTCCCCAAAAAAAACAACGCTGTTCCCGAGCCTTTGCCGGGCGGTCCCGGGAGGGTACGGCACACCCCGCCGGGAGGGGGCGCCCCGCCGCCGTGCTGCGCCTCTTCTCCAGGCATTACGGTAGGAGGGCCGCGCCGCGCCTCTTCCACCTGCCAGCGGGCTTTAAAGTTGCAGCCGGGCGAGACGCGCGATGACTCGGATCCCGGTGCCCGGGGCCGGCCGGCCGCTGCCAGCAACTGCTGGGACACATCGCTGTCCCGCAGCCGGAGCAGGCCCGGTGCGCGCTCCCTCTTTGGCTTAGGGGGAGTTTTTTTTTTCCGTCGCCCTCGCCTTCCTTGTTTTGGCTTTCTACCCGGTGGCAAAGGAGGGCCGGGGAAGGGCGGGGGGGGGACTGTTTCGCCCAGGAAATCCACATGCCTGCGGCGGGTCACCTGCGCGGCTCGGCCGCCGGCCCCGGCGTTGCCGTGGATTACCGCGCCTCCGCGCCCCTGCAGCGGCCGGGTGGCCGTGGGTAGTGCCGGTGCGATCGCCGCGGGCCTCTTCAGGGCAAACCATGGAGCCCAGTGCCCCGCCAGACCTGCGGGACGTCGAGCAAAAGCTGGGGCGCAAAGTGCCCGAGAGCCTTGCAGGGCCGTTGCGCGGGGAGGAGCTGCTGGGACGCCCCGTCCCCGCGCCCGCCCGCGGCCCCGCCGCAGCCCTCGGTCCCCGCCGCCGCCGCGCCGCCGCACTGACCAGGCTGGAAACGAAACTTCACCTCCTGAGGCAGGAGATGGTGAGTAGGCGGGCGCCAGCCGAGGGGCCCTTTGGCAGCTGTTGGGGCGTTTGCCGTACTCCCCCACACCACCGCCTCCTTCCCGGCGGCACCGGCTCTGCGCGGGGAGCGCTCCCCGCGAGGTGGGACGAGGGCGGCTTTCCCCCAGCCCCGCGACCCAGCCCCGCAGTAGGAAAGTGATGCTGCCCGCTCCCGGGAGCAGTCGCCGCTTCGCATCCCTCCGGTCCGACCACGCCGCGTCTGCCGGGGTGGCAGCAGCGCGGCCGCGGCCGCTGCCGCTGCTCAGGTGAGGAGGCGGTTGTTCAGCTGAACGCCGTGGGGGACGTGTAACTTGTCTCTTTTTCTCGGAGTTCTCCAATGGCTCGCTGTTGGCTTCTGTTGCTCTGTCAGCTGTCGTTAGAAGTACTGAAAGCTGGTGTATCAATAAACTAAATAATGCACATATCTCTCTCGTAAATCCATTTTCTGCATCACACCTGTTTCCTGCTGATGACTAATACCTAAAGAGACATTGGATGGTTTTGCGCTGAAAATTTGGCCTGGTATTCAGTGACTCAGTTTCTGGACATTGGTCTTCAGAGACTTACTTAGTTCCAAACAGGCTGTGCAGAAGGTACACAATAATTCTTGAACAAACAACTATTTATAATTTGACTGAGAGGTGAGTTTTTTTGCCAGTGGTCTGTGTTGGGATGGTGCTGTATTTAGTTCAGAACTTCTAACTTGTTTACTGTCTTAATGCAGGTACGTGTCCTACACTGTATGTCACCACCTCAACAAATTTTTTGATGATGCCATAAAACCGGCTTAATTCTTTTAAGCCAAACTAAAAACACACTTTGCAAGTAAGCAACTAGTGAACACTCAGCAGATATAATCTGACAGTGCACAGCACCTCAGATGCACAAGCATACTTGGCTTCCATTTTTTTTAGAGTGTAATTGTTATGGAGGTCCCAAAAGACTGTTTTGTAACAGTTCTTTCTATAGCTCTTGCCACTAAGCTTGTTTGGAAACAGTATGGAATCTGATCTTGTTGGCATGAGAATTGTGCTGGCAATTTGTTGAGATGACTTTATGCTACTATTTTGGAACTCAACCATTTATAGCAAACAATGCAATCTCATCCTATGCGAACAAGTATAATGCCATACCATCATCCCCTGTGCAACCTTATGTATATGTAAGCAAAAGGTGAGTGTGTTCATAAGAGTTTTTACAGATTAAGCTTCCTAGGAGAAAAAGGAAATAAAAAATGCATATTCTGAGAGTTAATATCCAATATTATGACCTTAATCTTAAGACAATTTATAAATCACAGTTGCTATCATATGGCTTCATGTGGTTTAAGAAATGCTACTGTCAAGGTTTAACAAAACCAGGACACTCACAAAACAAACTATCAAAATATTTTAGTGCAATGATCGCTGTGAATTTCAGTTTTAACACTTAAGTTCCACACTGTCAGCAGTTTATTTTTGAATTTTTTGAATTGAATGTCAGTGTTTATTTTTGAATTTTAAGCTTGCACAAGGATTGTAGAGTGACCTGCAGATAGCTTATGATGTAAAACTGTTAGGGATGTCTAACTGCAAAGGAAACATGAGTTCTTGTTCTTCTTCAATCAGAGTTCTTGGCATGACTGTCTAGATGTATCATGGCAGGTAGGCCTGTTAAGAGGGGGGAGGGGAGAAAGGAGTGACTTGCCCTCATCACCTTTTCCTGTCTAGTTGGTCTCTTCACTTACTTTACACTTGCAAGTTTCATGTCGAAATCTTCAGTTTGCATTTTCTTCTTCCTGCCACCCCCTTTCCTTATTTTTAACTCCTTCACCTCAGCATGAATGTGTTTTAGTCCCAACATCCTTGACCTCTCCTATACTTTGTCACTTGAATGACTGACTGACTTTCACATCTGAACTCATTACTCATGGTAAGAGGAGTTCTGTCACATACCTCTTCCCATATGACTTCTAGTCTGTGTATGGCCATTAAACCACCAATATAATGACTATTTGTCAAATGTGAAGTACTGGTACCCTATCTTTTTCATGCTGTCAGCTGTCTTCTGTAATCCAGAGCATGAAGCTGAACCATCTTCATGAGATTTTACTCCCTTTAGTGATTTAAGGATTTTCTTCTGTCCTGGAAGTTTCTTCAGGCTCTTAATCTGTCACTTTCCCCTCTACATCTTTCTTTGTGACGTTGTACAGATCTGATCAATTTAAGAACTTTATCAGGTAAAGATCATGCTGTTTCTTTCTCTTGTTTGTCCATATCATTCCTAAAACAGAGACAAAACTTTATCTAGCTTCTTATTTCACACCTCTTTAGTGTAGTATTATTTGGCTTTGCTGCAAGGCCTAAAAGGCCTTGAGCATATAGAAAAGCAGTTTATAGCTTCTGGAACAGTAAACAGATGCAAAAATGGAAAACATTAAAGGTGTAGAAGACCAAGTATCATCCATCAAGCTATCTTCTAGATGCACTATGATGACAGCTTCTGCAGTCCACTCACTGAACTCTGGATGGACACAACCGTGCTTTTTTTGCTTGCTTACTTCAGACTTATGACAAACCTTTTGTCAGGTTCGCAAAACAAAGTTATTCAGGCTCTTCTTTCCTAGTCACATATGAAAAAAACTTGACATTGTTTACCGTGCTGACATCTTGATCTTTGATGCTGAGCAGTACTGTCGCATTATCTTGTATTGTTTTTGTTAATGAAGATGTTTTAGACAGATGTGGCTACTTTTTGTTTCATTTTCTTTTTGTTTGTAGTTTGTTTTTTAAACTTGGCTTTATAAAAATTGTGCAATTATGCAGCTCAACTTCTTTCCTTTCCCACAGCTATTGTTTGTCACAATGACTGTGAGTGTGCTGACAAATTTGAACTACATCTGACAAACAAAGCAATTTTATAGGTACTTAGAATGTTTTGACTTATCATTGCATTTAAATTATGGTGATCTTGACTGTGCCAAAGATATCTTTTACTGCTAACTATGTCTTCTCATTGCTTTCCAGCCCCAATCAACTATAAAATACCTCTGTGTTTTCCCCTGACATCCTATTGTTTATCCCCTGACAATAAAAACCAATGAAATCATACCTGAACCTGCTTGCAATGCTTGCAAGTAGCCATGAAGCCTTAGCTCAGGCTGTGTATAAACCTTCCAGTGACCAGAGTAAATTTAAATGTACACAGTTTAAGTAGGTGAAAGTACTTGGTCAGTTAAAACTGGAGGGCCATCTCTTTTCCTGTCAATGCATTCTTTGTCCTTCAAAAGAAGCTGATCTTCCGTTCTTCCATTTATCTTGTATAAGAAGTCAGTGCTTACTGTGTTTCAGAACAAAGTAGTGATATCTGTTGGACTGGATACTTCTGAGCAAGTATGAGAGAGAGAGGGCAGAAGCTTTGAGAAGTCTCTCTCATAGATTTGCCATGTCCTTGAGCAAGAAGAGCATGAATGAAATGGTGAAAGTGATTACCTCTCCTGTGTCATCTGCTGTAGGGGAATGTTGAGAGATAAGAATAATATCATGCTGGTTTTGGCTGTGAGTTAAAGCACCTGACAGATTGGTGGTGTGTCTGTGAGGCAACCATACATCTGCTAGCTATAGGCCTTGAGACTTGCATCTTGCTTCCTCAGTTGGTTTTGCTGTTCGCGGTGGATGGTTCTTTTCCCCTCAAGCCTGATTTTGCTGGTAGTCAATGGAATCACACACAAAACACCATGGAGTATCTTTCTTGAAATGTGGGACTGTTCAGCCAGGCTGCTGTCACTTTCTTTTCCTTCAGTTTTCCCCGCTAAGGCCATGATGGAGACTCTGCTGGGTCCTGAAAACTTTTGAGGCATAAGGCCATCACATAATAGGAGAAGCAAGATGCAGTTGCCAGCATGGGTCAAAACACTGTGCTCTGGTCAGCCTGGAATGTACCTCCTACTAGCCTATGTGCCTTTGATTTGGTATGAAATTTGTCACAATGTTAATGTTAAACTCTTTCCTCCTCTGGTATTTTAGGTGGAACCTTCTCTTGGAGGATTAATAATAACCCTTTATAGCTACAGCCCTGTTTCTGGTGTATCATGCTCCTGAGCTCACCGTTCAATATGTATGACTTCAACAGCTACACACTGCAAAAAATAAAATCAGCACAAAATGATCCTGCTTCAAAAGCCTCATTCCCCCTTCACAAGTTCTGGGTTTACTCAAAGGGAGATTTTCTTTAACCCTTGAATAAAAAGAGTGTGTTGGTGTTTTTTTTCTTTGCTTTGTTGGGGTATTTTGTTTGTTTTCTTTTCATTCTGAAGTTTCCCAAATCGACTTTTTATTGGCTGTTTGAGAGCTTAAAAAATTAAACAGACTATAGTCTACATTGCATGCAATAAAAAAATAACATGGTTTACATAAAAATATTTCAGGCAGAAAAGATAAAGTGGGTCTTGGAAGTGAGGCATAAATGGCAGTGCTGGGAGATGTAGATGAGATTTCTTCCAGTGAATGCTGTTGAGGATCAAATATTGTTAATGAGTCTGAAGGCCAAACAGGTTATTCTGAATGCAGCAGATTTAAGGGTGAAGGAATAAAGAAATGGAAATAATTCTATTGCCAAGAAGCTGAGCACATCAGTTTTACAATACAGCTATTTGAGAGAGAGGTATATTGCTGTGCTCCTTCATTGATGTTTTTGCCCCTTTGGTCTCTGAGTTTACTATAACTCTTTGAAATGCTGATTAACATGGAGCTCTGACAAAATGAAGCAGAACTAGAAGTAGTTTTTACTGATTGGAATTATGCCATATATTATCTTTACAATTCCAGCGCTTCTCTTTTTTTATATCTTTTTGTTTGTTTCTTTCTTTCTTTCAATTTATCCTTAGCCAGTGAATGAAGGTGCTGGTTGGAGGACAGAGCTGCTTTAAGTCTGTTCTACCAGCTCTTAAGAGTGTGAACAACTTTGTATTTACTTAGATTTATAAGATCCGCAGTTGTGGGGGGTCTGCCTTTATTGGTTTCTTTAAAAGACCTTTTTAAGAGTCAACAACTGTGACTTGAAACTTCTCTTTAACACATGCTGTAGGTACAGGCTGCTACATTCGCTGTTTTGTATGATAACATCAATTGATTTAATTGCAGCCAGGATCTGGTTCAGTGTGTCTAGTCAGCAGTGCAAAGCTGTGTATCAGATTCTGGTTTTATATTTGATTATTTGGAATTTTTGCTTAAAAACTTGCTTGAAGATAAAATCTTAAATATAAAATTGCTAGTGGTTAAGCCTCAAGCCTGTGTAGGAGGGTTTGATTAACTTTCGTTTCTTAGTGAGCAGTTATTCAGTGAATCCCTGAAGTGAGGCTCTTCTTGGAAGAAGAAGGAAGGCATACAGAAATACAAATGAACTTATTTCACCTAATCCTCTGGAAGTTCACTGAAAAAGTTGGTAATTTTGGACATTACTAACATTGGACATTACTTCATGCCCACCGATTTGCATGGTGTAGTAGAAGAGTTTGTAATTTTTACATATACTGCAGATTGGGTAGTGGTATCATACTCAGGTTAAAAGGGATTTGTAGATAGATCACCAGCAAAAATAAGCTAATCTAGCAAGAAAAAAATACAACCTAATTATAGTACTAGAACTTTGCCAAGTTTTCCATCTTTTCATACTGTCTTTGGAAGGACAAGGTGAGCAAGGTTGTTTAAATTAATGCATATTTAAACATAACTTTTGACTGGCGAATCTCACCCAATGCCTGGCAAAAGAATTTGAATTGTGGAACATCTCCATGTTGTACTTAGTGCTTATGGCTGTTCCCATTCAGCTATAGCAGCCACCGAGGGGTTTAAGTGCCCAGGAAGTACAGATGATTATGTGCTTACATTATTAGCTGCTGCTTCACTGAGAGTCTGCAAAACATTGCTGATACCTTACCTAGCAGCATCAGTGTGAAATACTCGAGTACTCAAGTCTCATGTATGAATTGTCACAGCATTGTTGAAGATACTTCAGTTCAGGCTTCCCGTTAGACTGCCCGTGTACAGATGAGACTTTTCCCAGCCCTTATTTCAAAGAATATACATTATCATTTAATTATGTTTCTTTCTTGATTACTTTCTTTCAAGGGCAGAGAAGATTTTGGGTTTGAAGTTGCTTTTTAAAGTCTGATTGCTTACAATTTGTAATGAAAAGACATGAAGACTAAACCCCTTCTGCATAGAGCTCTACAGTTTAAGTGACATAAGCTTTTAGCAAAAAGATTACAAACTTTTTGATGAAATTAGCAGAACAGCATGATTTTCATAGAATAGCCTGCACTAAGATCATCTGGTTCAACCTTTCATGGGAAATGGAGACTGGATGAAATCATTGAGCATCATTTCCAATTGTGTCTTGAAAACCTCCATCGATGCAGACTCCACTATGTCCCTAGGGAGATTGTTCTAGTAATCCATTGTCCTCACTGTGAAAAACGTATTTATTTTATCAACATGAAACCTCTCCTGGTGCAACTTGTTTGTTATTGTTTTTTGGGGTTTTTTTTGTTGTTTTTTTTTTTTTTTTTGCATTTGTTTTGTTTCATTTTTGGGGGTTTTTTTCTGTTGTTTTGGTTTTGTTTGTTTGGTTGGTTTGTTGTTTGTTTGTTTGTTGTTGTTGTTCTGTGAATGCAAACCTTCTGTACTGGAGATATATAGGAAAGTGATGACTTTATAAGCTGTGATGACTCAGGAAAAGCTTGACCAAATATTGCTCTAAAATAACTGCAACAAAAGTGGATTTTTGCAGGCTTGTCAGAACGCTATTACATTATTTACAATGCCAAAAAAACTGTTAATTGCAGCTGTTAAAAGCAGGTAAAGAAGGAGGCAAGAGAAACTTGAATTTTTGCTGAAGTGTGAGGGTGTCCGTCAACACAGCAAATCTGAAGAGCAGGTTTTGGCTGATCAGTTTACTGAATGCTTAAGGCAGGGGAAAAACCCCAAAGAAACAAAACAAACAAAAAAAACACACAAGAAAAACAAACAAACAAAAAACCACCAAACAAACAAAAAAACACATAAACCTCTGTAAGACCTGAACATGTCTGGTTTTCTTGTAAGGAAAGTCCGGATATATTTTGGTCACTTAAGCTGTTCTGTCTTGCTGTCCTGTGGCCTTGTATGTACTGTAGTTGTATTTAAGTACAGTTTTGAAATACCATCCTTGTCATTGGATGTTCAGTTAATGCCAAAAGGGAATCACAGTACTAAGAATTTTAAACCTGTGAATCTAGGGCTTTTCAGCCACTTAAGAAAAACAGTAACATTTTGTGGCACACAGGATAAGTTGTTCAAGGACTGGAGAGAAAACTGGATAGGAGTGATTGCTACGGAGTCTGAGGAGAAGGTTGAAATATTTGTTCTGAAATATATAGCTACACTAAAGCCAAGGAGATTAATAATTAAAATAACGTTGATACTTTAATGAAGAAGATAAAACAATCCTACACATCCGTGTTTTGCAATTAAGTATGTGACTGTGAGGGGCTCTTCCTTTATCAGCTGAATGGCTACAAACCAAATCTAGCTGGGAAACCTGCTGTGCCTGCACTCACCATAGTAATGCTGCTTATGAAGTAGTAAGCCTTGCCTTGAGGGAAGGGTGCTTTCTGAGCTTGGTTTTAGTCTGTACAATGATACACAGAGCCATATGAGTACACAAATGGTCTTGATATCCCTAGAGCTAAGTATGCTCACATTTTGAATCTCTAGCAAGCTGTAGATGTGCTAGGAGTGAAACCTAGAATGACAGTGACAATATTTTTGCATGTGTTCATTGAAACAGTTGCATTGTAATCCATATGGTATAGCTATTTGTTTTCCTGTAGTAAATAGGTGCCTCACCAGGATACTTAATTTAGTAGTTGAATTTTCAGCTCTGTAGTGGCTTCTGTCAAATTAAAACATCACTAAGGATTATGCCTGCAACAAACTTCAAGAGATGTTTGACTGTGTTAGGAAGGTTTTCATGATACCAACAGGAAGGAACCCTAGTCTGGAGAGTGACCAAAATACTGTAAGCTGCCTTGTGTTACAGCTTTGGAAGATATAAACAACACAGCTCTAGTGTTTTTTCAGATATAGAAGCATATTTGGACAGTCAGTATTTCAGAAATGTCCTATTCTGTGTTGCAGCAGTGAGTCCCTCTGGCTGCCTGCCTGCCAATGAGCACGTGGAATAAAATGTCTTTAAAGATTCTTCCCCTTGAAGTTGTTCCAGAGGTCGTTTCCCTCCTTCTGTAAGAGGAGATAGAGAGAGGACACTTGAGAGTATACGTATTTCAGGTGTGAAAGTTAGCTACTCTGTTTTGTCAAAATGTACAACCTCTCACAGAACTTCCATAAACATGGAGAAGTCCAATACTGGTGCAGCCAGCTCTCAGCAATCTAATCCTTCTCCTACCTCCCCATCAGCCTGGCCTTTCTTAATACTTAACGTTTTGTCAAGGGAATAGTATGGCACATTTGTTAATTAACAGGAAATAGAAACTGGCTAAGCTGCTAGGATAAGTTATCTGAATGTTTCATTTGCTGTGCTGTAAAATAAACTCCCTGCAGTACCGTATTGCCCTGCTGGGTACAGTGCCACATGAAGTGAAAACATTTACTGCCTGTAAAGCAATGCTAAATTGCTATTTAACTGCTGGGAGTTTCAGATTTTATAAACGCCTTACCAGCTTAATTTGTAATTTTGTTCACTGTTGTTAGATACCAGCTGCATTCATGACTAAAATGCTTCCAGGAGAGTCATTGTACTGCAGTGCTGCTTTGACCATGAAACCTACCTCTATCTAGAAACAGAAGGAAGCACTCATCCAGGAATTAGAATGTAACAAATGTGTTGAGTGTTTCCAAACTCGCACATTTTTACCCCAAGGTAGGAGCAAAGGTAGAGCTCTGTTGCTGTACATTTTTCTGAGTATAATTTTTTCTGGCTTCCTAAAGAATTTCTACTGGTTTAAATGGTTGCACTGCTTTTTAAAACTCAGATATGTGCTTATGAGATGTAGCAAACATTGGACATGACTCTCTTAATACTGTTTGCTGAAAAGATATCTATATGTTGTGGGAACATTGTGCCTGAAATATTTTAGTCCCAAGTGGTGACCTGTGGCAGGTTCCTAGTGTTACAGGGTTTCTAGAAGAAAACTGTAAATCCTGCAACAGTAGAGAAAGCCTCTTTGCAAGAGAAGAGTAGTACTACTAGCATGCCAAAGCAACGGTAATTTTCTTCAACTTCAAATGCCTATGGAATTGAGGTACTCCTTCGTTAGTGCCTGGACACTAGTTGCTGTGACTGGAGCAGTGGAGTGGAGGCAGAATTGCTGCTTTTCCCATAGGCAGATGAGGTAACTCTCACTGTTCACCAATTCATATAGCTGGTTATGCTTTCACCAAGTGCAGAGCAGCAGTCCTCCCTTTTCAGAGGAAAAAGAGGTGCGACCTAAACAGTAGTATGATGTTTAAGCTTTTGTCATTTATCGCCTTAATTTTTATTAATTTTTAGTCTGTTGAAATCTAGTGATAAAATTACTTCAGAAGAGACCTAGCCAGCCCTTTTCAAATATAACCGTACTTCTATAGTCCAGCTTGGTTGTGTCCCAGATTTCCTTGTTTAGTTCTCTCACTTCCCAGGTCACTCCTGAGTATTGGTAAATGCTATATTTGTCTTTTCTTAGCCATCTAGTTCAAGTCTCGCACCTTATTTCTGCTCCCCAAGTAGCTTAGTAGTTAGTGGTTCCTCAGTAGAAGGAGAAATGGGAAATGTAAGAAATGACTTGGATTCCTTCTTACTCATATACCTCTGGTAACTTCGTTGATAATTATGATTAATATTCTTTGGTGAAGTAGGATCAAGCCATAGCGCCCCAGCAGCCTGCTATGTGGAAATCTTTGCTAAGAGCAAGTTTAGGCATTAAAAGAGGAATATGACATGACCTCAAGTGATGTAGGAGAAACTGAGGTCTGCACCATACAATGTGAATAATTGTTATTGATCAGAGGAGGACCAAATAAAATGGAAAGACTGGTACCTGAAGTGCCTGGTTTTGCCCTGAAGGTTATAGTTCGTGATTGATTACTTCTGCTGCCTTCTCATGAGATGTCCTTGGATACAAGCATAGGATTTCTGTTTGTTTGGTTTTTAATATATGTTTTCACTTTGTTACTTGGATAATCATGCCTTGTGACTTCCAGAACGTATTACTGCAGTGTGTTCTGTAGGAAGGAGCCAAAGGGCCTCTTGGCTTTTTGAGCCAAAATGGATCAAAAGCTGCAGTAGGATGCTTGGCTAGTTTTGTTGGCCAAATTCAGCATTCCAGCTTGCTAAAAATGGTACTAGCCTCTTGTTTGCTTTCTAGCTTTTTAACCTGGAGATTCCAGATGCAAGTTGACTGCTAGCTGCCCGATAGATTCTTAGTGGGTGAAAAAGAGCTAAACTATCTATGGGTATCTGGGAGTTTGAAGGCTATTTATGGTTGAAAGACTCAAAATAGGCAACTTCGCTTCATTTTAACTGAAAGATCTCAAATTTGCTAGTACATTCAAATGGGCACAAATCTTGTGTATGAACCATATTTTAGCATGATGGTGTCCACAGCAATGGGAAGACTTGGATGAAGTTTGTAGTTTAAAAGAAAGAAGCAAGGCTGAATCTGAAAGACATGCAACTTCATATAGTGCACAGATTAAACGTGAGGGGGAAAAAAGCTTATTTGATAAAATGTTGACTCAATTTTATTCAATAAGTTTGAAAAGCTTTAGCTCTGAAACATGATGTTCATAAACTTCATAGATAAAAAAAAAGACAGAGATCAGCATATCACTTTTCTAACTCTATTAAAGCAGTTCTGAGGGAACATGGGATCACTGTCTGTAAGTTCCTTCTTAGTCAGATAAACCCTCAGTAAACAGGATGGGAGTTTGCTGCCAGTAAATATTTGGTTGTTAGATTAAAAATATGCTTTTAACAGGATCGTCTTCAGGGCCACAAAATTATTACAAACAGAATCCCTTTATGAATTCTGGGGAGATTCAGACTAAGATTTGATATTTTTTTTTTTTTTTTAATCTTATGTGTCTCTACAGGAGTATTATGACAGCAGACTTGAATTTCAAGAAAGTTCAGTTAAGCAGTAATATTGTTGTGTCTCAGTTCTGACTTAATTAAAAAGTTGGAGTTTTTTGTTGATCTTTTTTTTTGTTTGTTTTAAAAATCATAATGAAGTGAGGATCACTGTTGTCTCAGTAAAAGCAGCATTTTCAGACTTCAGATATACCTCTAAGCAAAGCCCAAGATCTTATTTCACTTTTTAGTCCTGCACTTCTAAGCATGCTTACACAGCACCAGTAATAATACTAATTAATTTTAAAGGCATGAGGAAGTTCACAGTGCTCATTAACCCAACCTAATTCAGAAATGAAAGATGTTTTCTCCAGTTTTTGCACTATATTTTTAAAAGCATGTTTTGGTCAAGACAGGTATAAATAAGGCAGAGCGTGAAATCCAATAAACAAAGAAATCTAGATATGCTATTGAGTCACAGTGGTGTCGCATGTTGGTGGGAACAACACATACAGTCCTGTGTTGTGGCTGGTGTCAAGAACACGTTACGATGATGCTGTGATCGTACATCGGCTGTAGTGCTTTCTGACACCCACTGCGAATTGTTACTGCTGCATGTTGACCTGAATGCTTGCAGTGGTATTATCTTGTCTGTTAACATATGTGGGACCATTGTATGGATTTTTCTGGACATTTTCACCTCTGTCATACTAGATATATTTCTAAGGCCAGCTTAGGCTTTTATGACAGCACTACGGTGATATTTGGAAACTTTCAGTAAAAACTTCCCATAGTAGTAGAAGCTTTCTGCTCTTAAACCCCTACATTTTGGCACTGCTCCCTTTCATATTCATTCAACTAGGCTTTCAAATAACCAGGATCTTCTTGGAGTGTTTCTCTCTCTGAATTCTGTGGTGCTTCCATATTTAAAAAGCTGATTTAACATTTATTTTACTTGGGCAAGAGGTGAGGAAATAGGGACTTAACTAGCTAACCCTTATTTTTTTCCTGCTACCTGCTCTGTTATATAGCATGTTTCTCTCTGATAATAATAATCATACCTACTTTGTAGGTATTTAAATTGTTTCTTTTTTTTTTTCACAATGAAATAAAAAGGTGGCCAACAAGTAAAACAAAAAAAAAGATGTCCCCCCCCTGAGAGTTGTGTTACACTTAAGTATACAAGGTACCTCAAATAGTATAATGTAAAAAAAAGTGTACTCCACTGAGTGAATGATTCATCCAGATAACTGAGATTTTACTAGGCATTAATGCGAATGCCAGGCTGCACACAGATACTCCAAAGAAAAGGATCATGCACAATTCAAGGACATGGAAAAAGGCTTTGAGATCTACTTTTTTATTACGGAGATAATGTAATTAAACAATTGCACAACTTGGTGGAATGTATTTATCTGTCAAGTCTGAAGGGGATCAATTAGTATGTTTAAAATTAACATATTAAAATAGGGTGTTGTATGAGAAATGTAAATCATCAATACTGCGATTTCCCATACCAGATGATAACCATACTATCATAATATTTGGTTCATGTATTTGCAAGAAATGTCTTTGAAATCCGTTCATTAAATTATTTACACTCATTGCTTACTGAGCTAACTTGTTTGCTCATGAAGTTGTTTGGGCTCCTGATTATTCTGGTGGTGGCTCAGAGCTGACCTGCCCACTTCCTCGCTTTAGCTGATGGGTGTTTGGTAAGCTCTGAAGGAGAATCCTCCTTATCTGATGTCGAATCACACTCTCTTTCTCCTTCCTAGTTAAAAAATACTGTTCACAAGCTATGTTATGTTGTTGCTAAATTTTACAGAAGTACCTGTAGAAGTACTTATCCTAAGCATTTGATGGAGCATTGTACTAGAACTGCAGCAGGTTGAAACAAGATCATGACTAGGCTAGAGATTCTTTTTAGCCTAGCAAGATCTAGGGTGCGGACAGAAACTGAAGACAATGACTGCTCACTTTCTGAACCGCTGGAACTTCAGTGATTGAAATGTATTCTGCCTAGAAATCTACTATGAGGGTTTTAACAATGTTTGAGTCTTCAGGAGAAACAAGAGTTTAAATAATCTCTTTTGTAAAAGAAAGCAAAAAGTAAGTGATTAAGACTGCTTCTCTAAATTTTCACAAAGTTTTCATTGTGACTCGTTATGGAAGTGCAGCTGGAAAGAGTCAATGTAACTTGCTCAATTTGCAGAAATAAACTAGGTCAGCAAATTACAACTACAAATCAACAATGGGTCACATAAATTTAGCTTTTGCATACGTAGCTTCTCCCTTGTTTGAAAATCACCGCAAGCCTAATAAACATGATGAAGAAATGGGAAAAATGTTCCAGCAACACATAACACAAGTCCATGCTGAAAGAAACCAGGTGTGCAAAAAGCTTTTGATCTAAATGTATCAGTGTTGACCAAAATTTAATTTACCTAGATCGGTGTGGGGTAAATCACAGTCAGACACACATGGCATGATGACACTAGAGAACGTACCTCGACTCACTGGCAGTCTCAGGTCTGCCAGAGTTTGGTCACCACCTTTATTGTTTATGCAGATGAAGAAATTGAAGAAGTGAAAGAGCTCACATACGTTGTGCTGTAGATTGGGTTAGCTTGAATTATTGTAGTACCTAATTTAATCCAAGCTAGTTGACTTTGCAGTGGAGTAGATGTCGAGCAAATGTGGAGCATTCTCACAAGCGGTCAAGAGTTCCACCTTTGCATACATGATCCCTTCCAGCTAAGAACAGTAAACCTGTGTTCTTGTGCTCTGTCACATAAAAGCTCTCTGTTTTTTTGACAGGTGATGCTGATGATTGCATTCAAATTCAGAAGTCAGTGTAGGCATTCTGCTTTTTTGTCTTGCTTCTGAAATACCATTGACTAAAGTAGCTTATTTATACAAAGAAACCAGTGCAAACATCCTTCATCAGTGGGACAGTTTTGAAGTGGGCAAGAGGTTTAAAGTCATACACATGCATGTTTACTAATTAAAGTAGGATGGAGTTCATGCAGAGCCTATTAATCATCCTGTGTCTTTAAGGAGCAGATGTTTCTTTTGTACCTCTCATTTGTGGATTTATTTTAGATATACTAAATGAGGGGGGGCGGGGAAGGCTTTTCTTTTAGTCACTGGTATTGAGAAGCTATTGTAATATCATTCTGAGCTTGCTAACATTCAAGTGACATCCTCCATGCTTTATAGTGGTTGCTTAATAAACAAATCCTGTGTGTGTGACCTCACTCATCCCTGTTGTAAACATGTTAACTCAGTGACTCCAATTAAATAATGCTTGCATTCACTTATTTTGAATTTTGGAGTTTGAATAGGTTGCTTATGGTCTTTTTAGCTTGTTATGTATATTCTCTCACAGAGTTACTTGATGAGGTTTTATTTTTGAGTTACGTATCCTTTTATATCTGCTTGCTAAATTCCTATCTTCATAAGACTCAACATTGCCAGCCAGTGTTTATTTTATTTTTCACACTCTCACCTTTCTCTTTGGGAGTTAATTTTCTTAGTTACTTTACAAATTGTTATTTAGTGTTTGCAATAGCAAAAATAACACCAGGACAAAATGGAATAAGTTTGGCTTTTGCGAAGAGACTTCTCAGAGTTCAAACCAAATTATTCTTTGGACGTTAATTGTTAGATTTTTAAATTTTTTTGTTACACCTCAAATGAATCAATAGAATTCATTTTTCCATGGGAAAAAAAGGGGGGGGAGGTAGGAGTATAGAAGTAGCTGGGTAACCATGAAGCTGTTCATCCTGAATGACCCAGGAAACAGAAGAAATTGAAAGGGAAAGTGGAAAGCTGTCTCTGACACACCCTAGAAGAAGGAGAACAGCAGTAGCATTGATACTCCTAAACCATAGTGGTTATGCACACCAGTTTGGCATGGAAAGATTCTACTGTTTTGAATTTCTGTTTGTAAAATGGGCAGTAGAGATGGGTATTCGCAGTGTTAAACAACAGATGGAATAGGCTCCACTGCCCATTTCATCTAACCTTTTCATGTCTGAATTTTCTCTGCAAGTTCGCACACAGCTTTCAGTGGGGTACTTAATTTGCTACTGTTTCCGTCCAGCTTCCATTTATTGTGGGATATCTGTCCATAATTATACTGCTTTGGAAACACACATTCCATACTAGATGAGTGTTCGACTCCTGCCCAAGAAACTACGCAGAGCAGAACTTCTGAGCTGGATGACTTAAATAGTTCCTTGAGTCCATTAACCTGTAAGTTTAAGATTTTATGTCTTGTAGTGACTTATTTCACTGTGCTCTGGCTCAGAGATTTGTCTTGAAGGAAATATCTTGTTTTTCAGGCTCAGTGATTTCCTTTCCTTTTACTAGTGGGCTCTTTACCCAACACAACATAAAGGTGTTGAGGAAAAAGTGAAACTAATATCTTTTAAATAAGCTTAGGAGTATCTTTTCTTCAGACCACATTTTAGGGCTACCATTAATATCCCTGCAGACTTCCTGTAGTTAAAAGAAGCAGCAGCAGCAGCATGTGAACCCTGGGATCTAGAAGAAAGTAATCTGCAGAAAGGAACTAGGGTTGCAGACAGCTTTGACAGATTAAAAGGATATATTGAACAGAATTTTTAACTTTGTCATTTTTGGAGAGGAAGGGGACTGTCTGTGTTTGGATCCAGCTGGAAGCTATGTCTGCAAAGCATGCGGCAGGGATACATGAGTCCATTCTGCCTGTAGTCTGAGTGCAAGTGCAACTTTGATCCAAAAGCAAAATGACCAGGCTAAAGCACTATTTTGGTTACTTCCATGAAGCAATAATTGTCTTTGTTAGCAACCCTGGTCATTAAGAGTTTTCTTATAAAACCGATAGCCTATTCAATTTGTTTTTAAGGAAACACTGTATGTATAAAAATTACATGAATATTTTTATATATCTGTATATACATATATCAACACAGATGTCCATATGTTTGTGTATATATATTATTTTTAATAAATTATGGCAATGTTGGGCACATGTTATTATGGAAGAACATAAGCAAGGCTAGTGGTGCCAGGAAGAAATATATTGTTAGAACATCTGGTATTGTTCTAACAACAATAGGAGGCAGAGAGGCACAGACAGGTGTTTAGGCCAGTTATCCCTTCCAGACTGAAGATCTGGTTGTGTCTGAATGCTAATCTGTTCTGCCCACCAGACTGTGTTACTTGAAAGATGCTCACTGTCACCTTAATTTCATTATTTCCTCTTGCCATGACTAGCTGTTTAATGCTAAACATTTTTGATCCTTCCTGGGGATCGGCACTACTGTGATTATACAAAGTAAGCAAAAAGATTTGAAAGCTAGCCTGTAACTAGAATTTCTTTTTTTGCTCCCTTGTCACAATTCCTCTGTACACCAGAAGTTTGTGCTGAGTTCTGATACATACTCACACACACCTTACTTATGGTGATGCTGTGCTCTACCTTCAAAAAGTAGCTGTTATAAGCTGTTCTGAAATACCTGTATTAACTATGATACACTGTTTAGATTACTTCTGAAATGCATTGTTACTGTGCATAAAGAATGGAGCTGTCAAACATGATGTGATCTTGTTGTGGTTAGTTCCTTTAGTTGAAACATATTGAAACTGACTTGTTTACTCCAGCAGTTACATGCATTGGAACTATGTGAGTATGTACTAATGGGATTGGGCCAAAGCTGGTAAGAGGCAAGAAATGTTCAAAATGACATTTTTGTGTTATCTAGGAGATGACAAAGTAAGCCGTCTTAAAGGAAGATGACACTTGGTGGACTACTTTTAAATGTTTGCTTTAGGAAAAGCACACTCTTGATATGGGAGACTTGGGCTCAGTGCTGTAGCTTGGAGGAGGACTCGAGTATGCAGGAATGCAAAGAATTACAGCCAGTAAGGCTGTTCCACAGAAATGCTGAAGCTGTGGGTATGTTTAGAGCAAAAAATTATTTCCTGTGAACTGAATCTGAAATATATGAGATGCCTTCTTTATCTAAAAGGGACTGTTTCATTAGAAGCGTATTGGTGCTAACTCTGTTAAACATTTCCTTAATCAGCCTTTTGGGAAATTAGCTGTCTCCAAGCTTGCTTATGTTCAGCAAGTTGCCAAAGTCTGTAGTTGCATTTGAGAAGCTGGGTAATTTGCTGCTTTCATGACAGCCTAGTTGCTGAGCAAATGTTTTATAATGATTTATGGGTAGGAGTAAAGGAACTGGTGAGAGCAGGTGAGCTACGAAATGATCAATCTCTTTTCAGAATCTCACATCTGAAACAATGATAGATGAGCAGTATTGTTATAACTGTGAATGGTAAAGTTATTTTGCACAGTACCAGGTTAGCTATGTTAAACTGTGTGATATTGGACTGAGGGTAATTCAGAAGGCATTCTGGGGACTGAGGAAGGAGACTGAGAATACATATGAGAGTTACATAGACAGTATGTTACTAATGAAGTTTGAGATATCTTTGTGTTGGGTTCACCCTGACCAGTAACTAGGCACCCACCAGATGCTCACTCACTTCCCTCTAACCCTCCAGTAGTATGGGGGAGAGAACCAGAAGAACAAAAGTGATAAAAACTCATGTTTTTTATTAAAGACAGTTTAATAAGTGAAGAAAGAAAAAATGAAAAAATGAGGTGCAAATTCAGTCACTCAGCATCTTCCAGCAGTAGATCAATGCTCAGCCAGTCCCCAAGAAACAGCTACACTGGAAAGACCAAACCCATGGGTTTTATTGCTGAGCACAGCACTATATAGCAGGAAGTATCCCTTTGGTCAGTTCTGGTCGACTGTCCCAGCTCTGTTATCTCTGAAGGTCTTTCCCAGTTCCAGCCTACTCACCAAAGTTTGAGAGTGAAAAACATGGCCTTGATGCCATGTAATCACTGTTCAGCAACAGCTGGAGCACTGGTATGGTAACATTGTTTTAGTCACAGATATAGAACACAGCACCATACTGACTGCCATGAAGCATCACAGCCAGAGTCGTTATGGTTTTCTAGAGGATCTAACAGAATAAAAATATATTAAAATAGCTTTTTGAACAACTGTACCAGGTCATTGTAATTTAGGATATTGAGAAGATAGAATCTGAGTATGGATTGTCCAGATTGTACTCTTGGCAAAACAAGATGCAGTCTTTACTTCCTGAGTATATTGATTCTGTTCCAGCCCATTGTGGATGAACAATACAGGTACTTTATTTCTGTGTAATAATTGTGGACTTGGAGAATAGCATTAAATGTCTATTGTCTGGCATAGCAGATCTTGCTTGCTTCCTTATTTCTCAATTGAATGAAGATGCTCCAATTTTTGATATACTGTATTGTCTTTTTTAGAATTAATAATCTGAAAGTTTTTAGTGCCCTATGGAAGAAAAGCATGTAATATCCGTGTATATATCAGACATTATGGCATATATATTTCTGTAGGGAAGGACACTCAAATGATATACAAGGGAAAGTATTTTCCAATGCATGTATTAAAGTAGTGATATATCTGCATGTAGTATACTTGATTAGTACAATTAAAGGATGTAAGAATTTGTGATAAAATGTGACACACATTACATGCTAGGCATGGTATGCCATTTGAGTAAATCTGAAATGACTGGTGTATTTTTTTTCTGGTGGTTTTAAGTTTCCAGCCCTGTGTTGACACTGTGGCAAAAGTTCATCTAGGTAGAGGTCTTACTCTGCAAGTGATGAGACTGGAAGTATGTCAGTTGTGATGTCAAACATTTAGTGGTGTTGAGGTGCTGTTAGAAAAGGCTGGAGAGTTGATTTGGTCACAAACTAGCATTATCTTCTCACAGTATGGATGGAAGTAGCTTCTGGCTCTCCACACTTGATAAAATGGTCAAATCTGGAATCAATCTTCAGTTTGCCAGACTGCCTTTTCAGTATTTTTACTTGGTTCATGTGATGAATAGGAGGTCACACAGACTTTTTTTTTCCAATACCTGTGATGTTTCAGATGAAAAGAAGCAACAAATAAAACCCTTAGGCCTTAACTTTATGTGTAATCTCATTGTGGAAATTTGATTAAAACAATGACTTATAAGGTTTGTCTGTTAAATAAAGCATGAAGTCAGTTAAATAAATCTGTGAAATGTAACGTGGTAATATTCCACTGTGCTTTACCATTAACACTTCTGTTTGTATACATCAACCACCACAGCTACCTTGGAAAGTAGGACTTTGTGCTTAATTTCGATTTTTTATTTAATTATTTTTTGCATATTCTTGCTCTTTTGGCTAATCTATAATAAATTATTGACTGAACTCATCACCTTAATCTAATATGGGTTTAAATAATTTGAAATTTACAGTTTCAATAAGTTCAATATTTCAGCTCTCAGACTTTTATACAGTGGCTTGTAACATAAACTCAGGTGGAGTGTGAATAGAAGTTAAAAATCCACAGGCCTTTTTCCAAATGTTGCATATCTGGAAATTTTAGATTATCCAGGTAGCCATAATAAGGATAATTTGGGGTGAACGCATAGCTGCCTGAACTGCTAAGTAGCTTAGAGTAATTGTAAATGGAATTGGATTTGTGTCTTGCTTCTCTGAATAATGAAAAGCTATCCCCAAGAGCTGTCATAGCAGCTGTGTTCCTTCTCTAAATAGCATTGTACTGGTGTGTGTGCAAGCCTTGTCATTGATTAGCATTCCTGTTAAGGGACTGCTTATGTAGTCTGATCAGGCTCCCACTTGAATTTCATTGAAAATATAAGTATAGAACTACTTTTTTTTTTTTTTTTTTAAACTAATTATTTAAATAGATTTGTCCTTTATGTGACAGGTGGTTTTTTTCCTGTGTGGTTTTTTTGATTATTTTTTAACCCATTCATTGCCTCCAGCCTGCTATTTAGAGTTTGATTTTGAAGAAAATGAGTCATTTTTTTAAATCACTTTTGCCTTGTAGGTTAATCTCCGAGCCACTGATGTGAAGCTTATGCGCCAGCTACTCATCATCAATGAAAGTATTGAATCAATCAAGTGGATGATTGAAGAGAAGGCCATTGCCAGCAGAGGTAGCAGTTTGAGTGGCAGCCTGTGCAGCTTGCTGGAAAGTCAGGAGACATCCTTCCACGGCAGCTGTAACAGTTTACAAGACTGTAGTGATGGACTGGATGGAATATCAGTGGGGAGTTATTTGGACACCTTAGTGGATGATGTCCCTGGTCACCAAACACCTTCAGATATGGACCAGTTCAGCGATTCTTCTATTATGGAGGACTCACAACCTCTGCATAAGCATCCCAAAATTGATTCTGATGAGTACTACTGTTTTGGTTAATAAAACCGAATTCCAGTGGGACACAAATGCACTCGTACTTACCGTTTTTCTTTGCTACTTTATTTCATGTGCAAAAACCTCCAAACTTCTCTTGGAAGGAAAACATAACATGTACTTTGTTTCCAATAACTTTTTTGTTGCTTCTAATACATTTCTCCTTAGTGGGCTGGGCTTTTCTCCTCCTCACCTTTTTCTTAATTTATTGTCACAATTTTTCTTTCTTTTTGTTTCCATGTTTTGCAATGCTGTATTTACAGGTCTTTAAAAGTGGTGAAGGAAAAGCTTTCTCTTTAAAATGGGACATCAGGGAACGAGAGCAACAATTTTTGTATTTGTTGCCAATAAAATATCTTCTGATAAACACATGGTGTGGTAAATTTTCTTGACTGCAAGGTCCTTTTTGACCTTTCCAAAGACACTGTTCTTACGAGGCCTTAAATCTGAATCTTGAAAATACCTCTGCAAAATAATTTTCCTTTTGTAAGCAGTGATATTTGATTCTGTTAAGCTGTCCTTACATGGAATATAAAGTATCCTAAACTTTTCTGTGTGTGTTTTTTTTCTTCTTAAATGTTCTCATCCTCCTTGTCTAAATACGATTTTAAAGTCTGGGCTTCATTGGTGTCTTGCCATGATGCATTCCAATACTGGAAGCTCTGCGTGAGTATATTTTATTTTTGTGCTTTGTACCTTTCATTCTAACCAAACCTGCTGTTTTATAGGCACAGCCTATATCTGTAGAAAAATGAAAGAGGCATCCCACATTAAAAATATTCAATTCTAATAGTTCAGATACTAAGCCAAAATTCCTCAGTGAAGTTATTTTTAAAATGTAATTTAAAATCTTGACAGTTTTTTACCTTGTAATTTTGAGGGATTTAGAAGGCACTGGTGACACATTTTACAGGACCCAGCATGCTAGAAGGCATGTCCTATTTTGCTTTTGTATGCGCACCCTCATACTTAACAAATATGCTTTGTTTTTATGAAATGTTATTACTAAGAGAAAGTGTTGCCCTACTGTCTTTTTGTTTCCTATTCTCATTAATAAAATAAGAGTTTACTTTAACCTTTTTGTGCCTGGTGGTGCAGTTGAGAGGTACAGCTAGTCATTCATATTGGAAGCATATGAGAAGAAAGGAACAAATTACTGTGTGGAAGGTCTCCGGCCATGCTTTTGTGCAGATTAGGAGGCAGATTCTTCTTTTAATTGCTATAGAATCATAAAGAGACAAGTTTTTATCCTTCTACAGTAAAGAAAAAATAAAGGAAACAATTGAACTGGACGCTTCAAAAGGTTAATTAATACATATTTCCAGCTTACAGATAGTAAAAAAGGTATTCATACTTACACACCCTCTAGAAGTGTCCTGTCTGTCATGTCTGTATTCCTATTGCCAGTAAAGCAAGAAATTCTCTCACCAAAGAAACTGATGTTTGCCAATTATAGTACAGGCTCCCTGTTTAAAATGTCTTTCACACATACTGAGGGAGTAAAGCTGGTACATGCAGCAGTTGACATATATTGGTTTGGTTAATTTTGTGGCAAAGTAGTAGCCCAATAAGGTTTTGCTCTTCCAAGCCATGCTTCTATGGACCTGTCTTGTCCAGCCCTGATCAACATCAAATGTGGAGAAAAGTAAAAACTGGAGAAGTTGAAAGTGGCGATTTAGGCTTTGTGGTTAGCTCCATAACTTTTCAATACAGTAGATGTACTTGTCCCTCAAAATTGGAAACAAAAAAAAATCTATATATTTTGCTTCAGACTTCATGATTTATTCAAATAGGAGTGAAGAAATGTGTGGTTACCGAGAATGAGGCTTCTCAGTCCAACTTCTGTGATCAACCAGGGTATTGCAGATAGCTTGAAGGAAAACTGAGGCAAGCCCTCAACTGACAATGCTGTGCTGACTTAACATTTTTAGGTTGTTTTTTTTTTTTTTTTTTAATTCCTTCTCCATCTTGTGACTGCTGGAAATAGTTTGCAAAAACAAACAAACAAACAAACAAACAACTTGAACAAAAAAATAGATCTTGGTGTACCATTTAATCGAATATCCACTGTGAATTCAAAATAGCTTTTATTACTTTAAATAATTTGAATCTAAGGAACAGAACTAATTCTCTGTTGTAAAACTGTGACTCTCCTGAAAGTTTTTCTACCTTTATTGCTTGGCATGGAAGTTAAACATCAGGATGTATACTGCCTCTGAATGTAATCCAACTAAGATTTTAGGCAGTAGGCCAATATGCACATAAAATTTTTCTACTATGAAGGAAATTCAAAAATATTCCTAACATACCTTCTCAAATATCCTCTAGAGTTATATTGAAATTACTTCAAGGAAAATACAGGCTGTATCTGTCACCTACCCACTCACAGCTGTAATACTGGAAAAAGAGTAATTACATCAGTGATAGATTTATCATATTATGATTAAAAAGTTAATTTAAATGGAAAAGAAATCTGACCATAAAAAAAAAAAGCCCACTGCTACAAGTGGTGAAATAAAAACTGCATGTCATTAGAAGCTTTCAGTCCTGTATATCTCTTGACTGGAAGTGAGGAAAGAGTACACATGACAAAACAGAGATGCCAGGAGACTCTTAGAAGGAAACAGAAGTTTCCAGGTGGTGTGTTTCTCATATCCAAGAACATGAACACTTTGGGTTTTATTTTTGAAGCATAAAAACTTCAAAGATTTGGGTTTGACTTAGACTCCTTAATTACCTTAATAGGACTTCATAGCCAAAAGATAATAACTTCGACTTCCTGCTTAATACAGACCATGAAATTTGATTATCTCCAAAAATTAATTCAATAATTTAATATTGGACTATAACTTCAGTATTTAGACAATGGAAAAAGTTCAATGTTCCTTAAAAAAAATACTTCCTTTGGGTAATTAATTTTCCTTTTAAACAGTTTACATATTTCTTCCAGCTTCCTCTTGACTCAGTCAAGTTGGTCTTGCAAAATCTTTGTCCAGTAAAAAGGGCTCCAGAGGCCCTCTTGTAGCATTTTGCAGAGCTAGGTTCTTTTTTCCCTTGGGTTTCCCTGTAGTTGTTTTTCAGATTTATAGACCTGAAAAGCAATATATAGTATAGAGCAGAGTACTTGAAAGAACTTTATGAAGCTACACCTGTTTCAAATAAATAAAAGCAACATTTTTTTTTTAAAAAGAGTGAGGTGGGGGGGGAATGGCAAATATAATTTGCTTATTCTCTATCATTTTCTATCATCTTGGCTCTTCTATCACTTAGCTTTCTTCCAAGCATGACAAACAATTTCAAGACAATTTCTGAAGTCCCAGACAATGAGCAACACCCAGTCCGTTCTTATTTCCATGCTGCTGAAGTTTTGACTTTGAAAGACATTACACTATGTAAACTGTGTAATTCAGAGACAACAAGGGACGGTCAAAAGGCACAGATTCAGTATGCTTTCTGTTTTAAAATAACTGTTTCCATGATATGAACCAGCTAGAAAAGGGATGCACTGTGGTTCACAAACTATTGAAGGAGACACAAACAAACTTCTCAAACTTTCACAACTGAAAACAGTGGTGCTTTAAAGATTCTGCCAAGACAGTCTAGCTCTGAAGTTTTGTTACACTTTCAAAAGAGCAATTAAAATTCTTTGAAATCTCCTTGCCAGCTGCCAGGCCTTGTATTGATCTCAAGGTTGCATGACTGCTTGTGTCTTCACAAATGTCATGAGAGGATGAAGAACCAAGCAGGAGATCTTGGATCCATGAGTAGGCCAGAAATGTTGTACTAGGACATTAAAGACAGAACAGCATCTCTGCCTTTGGAAAGCGTGCTACCATTATCCTGCAAATTGCAACAGGATGATTAAAAAGGTGAAAATCTGCTGTATCTTTTTAAAATGAGTCCTGAGTTTTGAAGGGAGTCGTAACATAGAAGTCCTGACAAAATGTTTGGATGTTCAAAGTTTCAAGAATCCTTCTCTGCATTTCTCTTTGAAAAAGAGAACTCGTCAGTCAAAGTGCATAAAGTGTACTCTGTCTGGTTACACCATGCCACTGCTTCTCATGCAACCCTATATAACCCACTGTGAAGCTGTGGATGTTTTGTTTAGTACTCTTAAGCAGCTACTAAGCTGTCTAGAAAGCCTGTGCTAGTATTTTTCTTGTTCGCAAAAATTCTTCTGAACCAAGCCTAAAAGATGTGTCTTTGATAGAAAGAATTAACATATACCAAATAAATATGAGATCAGTAGAAAACATCCATCACCTTACAGCAAAGGAGGCTTTGTTTCTACTTTAAATGTGCTCTGTTACAGCAAGTTTGTCTTTGTCAGAATAGCTATGGATTTACTATATTAACAGTGTAAGAGCATCCTGCCCTGAAACAAATAGGAGCTTTTCCCTTACATAAATTAAATAGATTAATACTGCCTGCAATTGATCTTTTCATTGGTCAGAGATTGAATTTCTCTAGTAAGTATATCTACAGTGAAAATAAAACTTCCCTCCCCCCTACCCCCCCCCCCCCATCATTGTCTATGCTATGGTGTACCACTAATAGGATAAACAATCCTGATGAAGACTTTTTAAAATTATGCTCTTCCAGCAAACATGACTGGTCTTCAGGACTGACATTCACCTATAGTCTTGCTTGGTTTTGGTGGTTTGGTCCCCAAAAAAATGTTTGAAAAAATATGTCTTTTAGTGACCATTAGGAGATCACATGATACAAATGTCTGAGAAGAAATATCAGTAATGTGATTTCTTTTTTTTTTCTCAAAAATTGGCTTCAGAAAGTATGTTAGTAGTCCAGTGCAAATTTTTTTACCCCATATTTGTCTGACATCCATGTAGAGAGGATGCAGCAGATTGAGCCAAAAGCTCTGAAATCACACTTTCACCTGTGGACCATAGAGGCTCAGTGCAAACTTGTCAGAACTGCTGAGATCAAAATTTTATAGCTAACAGCTATAACTTTATTGAAACCCTTTCATATGATCACTGTAGTGATCATCTTTTGCAAACCTGTGAGAGCACTAAAAGCTTTTTATTTAGAAAGAATACCGCTTTGATATTGTGAAAGAAAATGGTATTATTAGAATAGAGTAACTTTGGATCTATGAATTATGAACTCAAAAGACAAAGTACACAATAAAATTAAAAGTTGTTTGTGTTAGGTCTATCTTGTAGTAGACTGTTTCCCTTCAATGTTGTTGGAGACAGTGTTTCTCTTCAACGTTCATTATACCACTTGAAAATAAAAAGCAGTTTATTATTTTTTTCGGATGGCATTATGTGAAGTTTTGTCACAACTGTTCAAAGTTGTAAGAGAAAACAGTTGTAGTCCCTTATTTAAAAGAATGCACTAAAATACTGAGTTAAAAAATAGATTCTAAGCTTTAGAAATTGTAATTCTAATCTATTTACTGTTGGGCAACATGGCTATTGTTACTAATTTCATTGTAAAGAAAAAAAAACTCATTTTTGACTCTCAAGTTCTTTTTTGTTTGCATTTTGAGTCAAATTCAAAGAACCAACAATACAGAAAAGGAACAACAAATGTTATATGTGAGAATAGAAAATTACTTGGTTAATTCTTTGTCCGAGTTTCACTGCCAGAAATGTTCCCATCATCTTACCAGATGAGTGTCTAAACAATAGTGTATGACTTATCAGCCAAATGAGAATTAAGCAATGAAGCATAAAGCAGTACTTGTGATAAAGTGATTGTGCTGCCTCTTTAGGAAAAAAAAAAAAAAAAAAATCTAGGAAAGGAAGGAAGAAAGACAATAACAGAGTAGTTATCAATGTACCCAGTCCTGCGTGCATCCAAATGATAGGGGACCTCAATATGCTGACAGATCTGACCCAGAAGGCAGCCTGAATGTTTTTCACATAGAAAACAAATCTGAATTCCTCCTCTGCATTTTCTACGGCAAACCATTTTCTGAACTCCACCTAAAAGTATTTGTTAAACCAAGGAAAAAAAAAAAAAAAAGCCAAGTGTTTGGGAGTCTGGCTTCCCTAAGAAATACTGATTTCCTGGGAAGTGCTCAAGTGTTTGAAGACAAAGTGCTACAGTTGTCCTAAATTAGTACATGAGTATAAAAACAAAACAAAAAACAAACAAAAACATTTAAAAGGAGTACTTGGTATTTCTTTTTCTGCTATCAATTTTTGGACAGCCATATCTTACTCATAGTTTATACCAATTTTTCTAAAAAGCAGGTTTTTTTCCTGTGAACATGAGAGGACTCTCCCAATATTTTTATATTTGCAAGCAAATTGTTTAGGCAAAGTTAGCAACTGTCCAGCTGATATCACAGTTGATCAAATTAAGGAGAACCTATTCACCTTTTGTGTATCTCTAAGAATTTTGGTTGCTCAGAAGACCATCTCTTTCCCTTAGGAACACAGTGCCCTTTGTTTCCTGACAACTGGCTACCACACAATTTGCACAGTCAAGTAATCCTAAAAATATTTTGATGATGGGGGAGGAGAAGGGTAATTAAAATGCTCCTTGCTTTTTTCACAGAGAGGCTGTGTTTGGAGCAGTGACATAATCCTTAGGACAAATATGGCTTTCATTGTGCCACTCCACCTCCCCGTTGCCTGAAGTAATGTAAATATTTGCCTCAGTTCATGAAGCTACCCGAAGTCATTGCTGGGTCACTTTCTGGTATTCGACATGCTGATATCAGCACAGAGATGTCCAAAATGAGTCATAGTGGTGTATGGGAAGCCACCAACTTGTTTTAGACTTTACACAGAAGAGATTGCTTCTTCAGAACACCATCATCACAAAAGGTAGAATTGAGAAAGGCTTTTAGATTTTTTTTTTTTTTCTTTTAATTAATGTAAGCCTAGGGATTTCAGTCTTATCATTTCACTTGTCGTACTGTAGCTTAAATTACTTTGGCAACTAAGAAAGCTGAAGGGTGAGTTTCATGTTGTAACAGGAAAACTGTGATTTATTGTTGACCCTTTATGCAGGACCATAAGTAAAAGAGAAAGATATCACCAAAAATGTTATGAAAATACTATAATAGTACTTTTTCATCTGAAACTAGTTCAAATTCAGAATAAACCTCCAGATTTGCTGAAGGGCAGTACATTTTTTTCTTTTGAGACAACATAAGATGTTCAGGGAGTGTAGTTTCTTAGTGAACTGGGACACACAGATGAGCAAGTGAGTGAATATGGAGAGAATAATTTGAATAAAGAGAGTAGACCACTGATCCTAGTGAAGTATGCGCTAACAATGCTTCTGGAAGACAATTAAAATGTAAATGGATTTCCAGAGTTGAGCCTTACAAAAGACAGGGAATTTGATACAGTATTTGTGGAGACTTCTTTATGGCTAAAGGCTTGGTGGCTGTAGAGTTTGGGGTTTGGGTTAATTTTGTTTGTTTGTTTGTTTGTTTGTTTGTTTTTGTTGGTATTTTTTCTGCGTGTTTTTTCATTTGGTTGTTTGGTTTGTTTTTTTGTTTTTTCTTTTGTTGCTGTTGTTTGGTTGAGTTTTTTCTTACTGAAAGGTGAAGAAAAAACCTTACACTCCTGCCAATCTATGGTTTAGGAAGTCAAATACCTTCACATTTTTGTCTGTATTTTCAAGTGCTTGGCTATCAGAGCCAATACAAGTAGCTACTCAAAAAGTTTCAGATTAGAAACACATTCACTGAATGACAATACTGTGACTGGACTTCTCATTAAAATTATGGCATTTCTGTACTTTTAAATAAACATGCATGAAATAATTTTATATATATTGAATTTCCTCAGTAGAAAATTATCTCAAAGCAGATTTACTGAAAAAGTCATTCTTGTACCAAAGTTTCCTTATGTTTCTGTGCAATGTGAATTCTTTAATTTTTGTAGTTCTCTTTTCCATAATACAAAAAATCCATCATACAGTAAATTATAGAGCTTTTTTCCCCTTCCCTCTGTAATTTGGGACAACAAAATTCTAGTAAGGCTGTCAAGGTCTTTTAGTTCATAAAGATGTAAGAAGTATTTAGAAAGACAGAGAAATTTGTTTGTTTGTTTTTCTCAAGGAGTTCAAAAATTATATAGGACTTACAGGGCAACATCCATGTCTTCAGATCCTTTACCATGGCAATTAGTGCAATAAAAAGCACACATTTAGTTTACTCTACATTTCTAAGTGGATGTTAATCTTGGTATTATGACAGGAATATTTAAAGCCTGAATTGCCAGTTTTGCCATATCATCAGGCTGATGAGCCATTGACAATCTAAACATGATATATGCCATAGTTTACGATCAAGTGGCATGTGATCTAGCCTGGGAAACACTTTCAGTGAGACATCCTAGGAATGGCTTATTCGTGCTACCAATCCCAAGTTGATTCTTATGCTTTTATATAGACACATATTAATCAGATACGACCTGGGGTGGTAACTGAAATGTACAGTACACAGAAGACTGTACCATTACAGTCTGTCATGAACAATGTTCAATTCATTCAATTTATTAATGCTCTGTTTCCCCTGCAGGCAAATCATTTCACCAGTGTGTGATAATAAAGGGCTTCGGTCAGACATTTTTGACAAATTTGACATGTTATTGGACAGAAGCCATGTCCTCAGATATAAACTCACAACTCGCTTTGCTGGGTTTTCCCAGAACCAGGCTTGGAAAAGGAACACACATTTCCATCAGTGCCAGATTACTCGATGCAAAACTTCAGAGGCTGTTGGCATGCATATAATTTCTGAGAGAACTGTTTAGTGAGAAAGATTAGGAGTCAGAGAGAGAAGGGAAAGGATTGTGACACAGCCAATGACAAAAGATGCTTTTGTTGTGTCAGTTTCAGACAGTGTCTGAGAACCCAGAGCACAGAGCAGGATCAGTCATGAAAGACAGGAACCCGCAAAAGACTTGCGTCTGATTTTTCCAGTCAATCTCCTTTCCACCATTGTAGATCTCACATTTAGGTACACTTGTAGGCCAATTACAAGCCATCATTCTTTTTCACTGGCTGTTTCTACACAATTAGGGCATGATTTCATGAACCCCTTAAAATGCTACAACTTGCTTCCTTTTCTATCTCTTGTCCCAAACTGCTTTCCTTTTTCACCTTGGAAAGGGCCTGGAAGAACCCTAACGTGTACCTTTTAACACTCAGGGAAGAAATCCTGGCAAAAACAACAGACCACTACCCAACCCACCATCTCTTCTCAGAACTTCACTGAGGATTTGCCAGTTGTTGGTTTGTGTTAACCAGTACAATAAACAGAGCTTTATTAGTCAAAAAGTAGTGGTGAAGGGACAAAGTTTACATGTTCAGTAATTTGTTAATACAGTCACAGTCTGTATTCTTTTTATGTTTCTGCACCTTGTAGTCACCCAGTACAAAACAGGACTTTATTGTGTCCAAACATCACAATATCAGGTAAGAAAGACTAGGCTTTGCCAGGAGGAAATTAATAAAAAAATTAAAAAAAGGAAGAAGAATTATATATGTTTTTGATCTGGAGCACTAAGGTACAAAGGTTTGTCACTTTTCCCTGATAATGAGTGAAGTTCAAAGTACAGTTTGGAATAAAGCCCAGAGTACCTGAAGTCACATAACTTTACCAAGAACTACCTTTTCCTGTAGACAAATTACTGTTCTCTGCTGGAGGTACCTCATTTTCTAACATGGCTTCTGACTTTCATCCTCTAAGGTGGAAAAGTGGTGTACTGCGTAATCTTCCTGTTTTCTGAGTATTTTATCCTTCATGTGTAGAATATATATATCTATATAAATGAACATAACTAAGTTATAGTCATTTCTTGGACAGTTATCTTCATTCAGAAATTACAGAGGTTTTTGTTCTATGTACAGATTCATTGTCCTTTGGGTGTTTAAAATTACTTTAAATGTATGACTCATTTTTTGAAGCATCTTTTTTTTCATAACATTAATGCATGGACATTGGTTTCTCTCTTTTATTGCTCTATTGGAACTCAAATAAGAATAGGACCGTATTCCCTTTCAGCTCAAATTTCTTCTCAGCTGAGGATGCTGATCATTGACAGTGAAAGGGGACTTCCTTTCAAACTTCTGGAATAATGCTGTTGGGATATTTTTGGCCTTTTCAAAAACAAATAACATGAATAGCATTTTGCAAATCTTGCAAATCAGTCAGCACTTGTTCTTTAATTTCATTTTAGAAGTGCTTCCTGGGGGAAGGATTTGCTACAGTAATAAGCTCACTTATTAAGATTCAAATATGAGAAAATTAAGTCCAGGAAAATATGGTCTCTCTTGACACACAAGGCAAAGTGGAAAGAGGTTACTCTATGTCCCAGCATAATCTTCTCAAAGAACAAGGCAAAGTACTAATTTATCTGTTTTACCTACTTGCCCCTAGCTATCCTGGCAGCTCAGTGGGGTGGAGAAATGTACCTTTCATGGGAAAGCTCTGACAGGCTTTCCAAACAAACATTACAAAGCTGATTCATAGCCAGCCTCTGGCAAACCAGTTTCCTACTGCCCTTCTGCAATCATAAGAAAGATACTTAAGTATGTGGTTAACTTCAAGTAAGCGAGTAATCTCATTGACTTTCATGGGACTATTCATGTCCTTAAATGTCTGGCTGAATCAGGAACTAAATCTTCGTGGTTATCCTTTCAGCCTGCAGAGCCGACTGTACAGACACTGAATCTTCCCAAATGAAACTTTGCCAAACAGTTTTCATTTGGTATCCACAGTTCATTGTTTTCACTACCTCCACAACACCTCTGTAACCAACATGTTACTGGAAGATAGTTCAAATGTCAGTTGTTTCCTTCTTAATCTTTAAAGAGATCATCATGTAGCTATATTATCTGATAATGGTGTCATCAAAATTGTGACCATACCAGGGTTCCGTCAAAAGGTAGGGGTTTATTAGGCGGAGTATGAGTCAGTTCTGTTTTTTAAGAGCCAGTACTTGTTTTAAGGGGTGTGATAATTTAGGCCAACTTTTGAGGCAGTCTTTCTGAAAAAAATGGAAAATACGTAGTGGGCCAGGAGTAGGGGAAAATTCTAATCATTCAGCCATAACTAAATCGATACTACTCTATGTCATGGCACCTGCTTAAGATGTTTAAAATTTCTAATTTCTTTGTAAGCTTGCCAGATATCTTCAAATTAGCCCATAAAAAAAAAAAAAAGAGCTATCAATGGCTTTATTTTTCTCTTTTTTTTTTTTTTTTTTTTTAAGGGTAAAGGAAACTGTTTCATCATACTGAATAAAGACTGCACTTCTCACTCTTTCACTGAAAATCAGTCCTGCACATTGCTAGTTTGTACTCCTGTGAATTGCATGCTAAAATACTATAGTGTTGTGCCTGAAAATATTACATGTGTTATTAAAACTCAGAAAAGACCAGAAGAAGGAAGGATAAATCTATATGTATTTCTCTAACTCCTCTAGATACTGTTGCTATGTCCCTGTTATATTTTTCACTGATATCCTCATTCCATGAACTGTCAGCTGGCAATAACTTAGGTTGGACTGTAGGCAAAGGCTTTTTTTTTTTTTTCATTTTGCTAATGCTTCTTTTACTGCTGGAGTTCCAGTGTTGTCTATCTCCACAAAATAAACAACGAAAGCCTCTTATTTTTTATTGTGTCCTAAGAAGCCATGCGAGAAAGACCTAAAGAACATATGAAGTAGTGAGACTATCACAGACAAAAGGGAAGAAATGCAGCAGAAGGTATCCTTCGTCAGGGATATACAAGAGAAGCAGTGTCACTTTGGAGGACTCTTTGTGTCTTGTGATCAAGAAGTTCAGACATGTTATTGAACTTTTCATACAGTATCTCTGGACCTTGATATGGATGAACAAAAGGAGATTCCTTTTTTCTCTTAAAAAGAGAAGAAAAAGTTAAATGTGTCCTAGCTATCCTTGTGTTTCCTTACAGACTCTCTAAGCAGAAAATCTGTAGACTTGGTAGTTCTAGGGACAAGGAAGTAGAAATGTATAGAAATAGCTGGCATTTTAAATGAAATCATAACAATAAGGTCTTAGCATGAACTACATCCTTCAAAAATGCTTGAGGACTAACATTTCTTCTGTCAACAGCTACACACTTGCTCAGATGTATTTATCCAAATACTCCCAGGGACTTTGATAGAAGGACTCCTGTGTGACAATAAGCAGTATACAGTAGACCAAAGCTTAGTCCCACATAGTGTGACCAGTGCAATTTATCAGTTTATATCTCTTATACAGTCTTCTCCTCACATGTGTGTGTTGTGACCTCTGAAAATCATAGACCTGGTAGGGGAAATCAAACCTTAATCTGAGAGCATAAGCACCTACGTGGTGTAAATCCAGAAGGTGTTGGTAGACTTGAAACTGCCAGTCTTCTTACAAAATCATAGAATCATAGAATGTCCTGAGTTGGAAGGGACCCACAAGGGCCATCAAGTCCAACTCCTGTCCCTGCATATGACAACCCTACAGTTCACAGCATGTGTCTGGGGGCATTGTCCAGTCTCTCCTTGAACACTGACAGGCTTGGGGGCTGTGGCACCTCCCTGGGGAGCCTGTTCCAGTGCTCCGCCACCCTCTGGGTAAAGAACCTTTTCCTAATGACCAGCCTAAACTTCCCCTGGCACATCTTCCTGCCATTCCTTCAGTTTCTGTTGTTGGTCACCAGAGAGAAGAGATTGGCTCTTACCCTTCCTCCTCCCCTTGTGAGGAAGCTGTAGCCACCATGAAGTCTCCCCTCAGTCTCCTTTTCTACAAGCTGAACAAACCAAGTGACTTTACCCAAACCCTGATTATACAGATCAAATCCACTTCTGTTCTGCATTGGCTGTTTTATTTTAAATGGAAAACTATCTTGCAAGGAGAGTTCCTGCTATTTGAGCCTCATTTATTTAAAATAATTTAAAATAAGATGATTAATGCTTACCAGAATCTGCATCTGTTTTGTTTTTAGTGGGAATACAAAATTGTTTAACAAATGCTTATTTGATTCACTGTGAATCTCAAGGACATTGAGAAGAATGGTTGGCTGGATCACATTTAGTGGATTATACCAAACAGAATGCAAGAACCAGGAAACTTGTGTAATCGGCTGTGGAATTAAATAAGTATTGACTAGTACATAAGGAATCAATGGCTGTTGAAAAAATAATGATTATAGTAGATTGCATCCTGAGGGTATAAGCTTACTAGCACATATGAGTGTTTGAGGCTTTGAAGCTTTGTTATGTTTAGGCACTGGAGCCCAACAATAGAAAAAAAACCTTGGAAATATTATCTGATCTGATTGCTGCTTTCACTGGGAGGGAGAAGCAGTACAAGGACAGTTATTCTTGTCAAAATATGATAATATCTTTGTGCAAAAAATATGGGTGGCATAAATTCTTTCAGTATTGTCTAAATGTTTACAAGGGCTTGATGTATTCTGTCAAGAGCTGGAATGTCTGTAATTGCATTAGGACAAAAACATCAATTTATACTCACTTCAGTGTGAAAAGCTAAGTAGTACAGTGGCTCTGGGGGATTCTATGCTGATTACACAGGAAATGCTTCCAGATCATTGTGGAAAAACACTGAAATATTTTGGGCTGGAGTGTCGCAGAAGTGTAGAACTAAGTCATAAACAGTATCAGCACAGATAGTCAAAACACAATTTTCTTGTCCAAAAACAGTTAAAACAAAACTATCATACCCTCTTCTTAAAATCTGGCATAGCAGTGTCTTTGACATTTTTGTATTGCTTTTTGGAGATATTTCCATGTGTGAGGTTCATATTTGTGTTTTCCGTATAGGAACTATATAGCCTGTTGTTTTCAAAAGATTATGCAGCTACAGTCAATTATTTTTCAATGTAAATCTTTTATACCACAGAATCATAGAATGGTTGGGGTGGGAAGGGACCTCTGGAGTTCATCTAGTCCAACCCACCTGCTAAAGCAGGTACACCTAGAGTAGATTGTACAAGAATGTGTCCAGGCAGGTTTTTAATGTCTCCAGGGAAGGAGACTCCACAATCTCTCTGAGCAGCCTGTTCCAGTGCTCTGTTGTCCTCAAAATAAAGAAGTTTTTCCTCATGTTTAGATGGAACCTCCTATGCATCAGTCTGTGCCTGTTGCCCCTTAATCCTATCACTGGGCACCACTGAAAGGAGTGTGGTCCCATCCTCTTAACACCCACTCTTGAGATATTTACAAGCATTGATAAGATCTCCTTTCAGCCTTCTCTTCTCTAGGCTGAACACATCTGTCAACAGAAGTAGATGAATATTGATGTTCTTCCCATTACTATGACACACAGTTTAACTATTTCTATTGAAATCAGTGAGACTTTACCTTTGACTTGAACAGGTTTTCCTAAACTAAAGGTCAAGACCTTAAAACTGGATTGTTTCAAACTCAACAAATAAATCCGTATCTTGGAACACAAGGAAGTGGTTCCATTTCCCAAAGCACTGAGCAGCAACGTGCAACTACATACTCATCACAGTTGCACTTTCTACTTTACAGAAAGTATTGCCAACATCTTAGCAGAAATGTACCAACATTTTAAATTCTACGTCTGCAAATGTGTTGCAAGTGCACATATGAGGTGTGCTTAGGGAAGTAATCAAATTCTATAAAGAAGGCCAAAATACCTGTTCTTACCAGTTAGCTTGAATATTTTGGTTCTGTTGTGTTCATTAGGAGTCCTACTGATATGACTCTGGCTACTTATTTGACTTTGGCTAGCAACATGACTCATGCCCAGATCAAGGATCTTTCCTCTAAGAAAGTAATTTTACCAGCCCAAAGTCCCTAGTGGTGAAGCTAAGTTCAGAATGCTCATTATCTTCATATTAATCAGTTAACCATGCACATGATTGAACATCATTAATGATTGAAGTCCATCAAATTCAAAATTGACTTGGACTTTATGAACATCAGTTAAACTGTGGATATGATTTGGATCAATAGATCTGCACAGGAATTATTTACAGCCTAGATGTGTTCTACGGTAGAGATGTATTTTTGTTTCCTAGCTTGTTGTATAGTCATTTGTGCTGAGAAGTGCCAACTTTGCCACATTAGAGCTACTTATAAATCCATCCCTAATTCAGTTAATGGTTTAGGTTGAATTGAAAGGAAATTTATTTTGGAGATCTCAAGAAAGTTCATTTTGACTTTCTGCAAACACAATGTTTCAAGTTTCCCAGCAGCCCTTATAAAGGGCACCAAAGCCCAATCATCTGAATAAAAAAGGAAGTCCTTCCAATGGCGTTTTTCTTCTTGAAGCCCGTTATTCAGCCTACCGATAAGATATGAAAATCTGTTTTTTCAGTTCCTTTGCTTCAAATATTTCCCTGTTGAGTGACACGGCTTATAGGATAAACCAATCACCTGTAAAATTATACACATGAGCTTTGGTCCAGCTGTCAATAAGTATATATGTATTTTGTACAAAGGGAAATGCAATTAGAACCTCCTTCAAGCTGCATAAAATGTTTAATTTGACCTAATATTTTTTTTTCCGCTTTCTATATTTGGCATCTATACTAACACATCCATTTTTGAGAGAGATTTGAAGTACAATGAAAGAGGTCATCTGGAAAACAACACAGAAGGTTTTTTTCAAGCATATGGACATAAAGAAAGTAGATGTAGAGCGAGATCTTCTGTGTGTCCTATTTATCTTCTTCCTTGATGATAACAGTGCTGAAGTGTTTGAAGAATGTAGTCATATCCCCGCCTAGTAACTATTTAGCTAAACAAAGGTATTTATTTCATTTGAGTTTTCCTTATAACCTACAACCATATGTTTATTTCTGTTGCTTTCTCTGAACTGCTTCCAGCTTGCTGAATTTTTCTGGCATGAAGGTGCTTGTAACCATAAAGCTGTATCTGTGATGTGGTCTCCTTTACACTGCACAGACTAGAGCTATCCTCCCTAGTCCACAGTATTGTGCCCCTACATGTACAGATCAAATTTACACTGAATTTTTTTTGTTACTGCATTCCTTTGAAAGATCCCTTGTAATTTGCTATCTGTTTTCACCCTGAGGGATTTTGGCTGAATCCCTTGGCAACTAAATATCTGTGTTTCAGATTATTTTTCCCCTGCATGTGATAGCCTTCCTTTTTTTCCCTATTGGACTTCAATTTCTTATTTTCTACTGGTTTCTAACCTTTCTCATTTCTTTTCTGTCTCTAGTATTCTTCTTTTACCACACCAAAACTTGTAATATGTAAATATCATTTACATTCCATTTCTCATTCTTTTTAGATCATCAATGAGCAAGTTAAATAAGACAAAATTAAACTAAATTAAATTAAAGGCAGATCTCTTCTGTGTCCATGACTTCCTCTCTGTTAGTGGGCATTTTGCCATTTAAAGCATTATTTTTTATTAACACTTTTACTATAACCCCTAACAAAGTCTGAATATGTGTTATCAGACATTTTTTTTCCCAACTTCTTTCCTGTGCTAGCTGATAAAATGAGAATTCAGATTAGTAAAATGACTTTGGAACTTACAGGCATAACTGTGTCAATGCACTCTACCCTGAGAACTTATAAGTACATATTATTTTTGCATATGAAAACCTCAGAATTCCAAATTTAATTGACATATCATTATTACTGTGCTAATGCAAATGCTGGACCAGTGCACAAAAGACTGAAGGTATGACTAACAGGAAATGTAGGTTTACCATGCTTGGACCCTAACCATTACATCATGTTAATGAACTGGGAGTCCTTGTCCTAAGTAACTCTCATAGAAATTTAAATAATTGGAGAAAATGGATAATATTATTTCATTAATATAAAGTAATGATACAGTTGAAAAAGTTGTCTTGGAAAATGAAAGAATGAAGAAGCTTAAATTCCTACTATAGTGAATTGTTCCCAGTGAGCTAAAACTACGTATTCATATGTAGAAGAACAGTAATGTTACAAGGTTTATTTTGCTTATCGGAATGTTAATTCCACAGCTTGCTTCAAAGTATCTACTCTATAATCATTGTGTTGTTGGAAAAGGAGGCTCGAGTAATGCAAAATTACCACTTTCTGAGCTGTTCTGAGCAAGCATCAAAAGGAGTTTATAATAATAGTACTTGCAAAGACTTTGTAGGTGAAGAATAACAATGGAAAGACTTGTTATTTCTTAAGGAATGAGAGATGGTTGATACATCTTTACTTGGAATGTGGGAAGGTGTCACTTTTATTAAGTACAGGTCTGTTTTTCACTTTCTTGTTAATGGAGGACCACCGATGAGATGGGTGTCTATGATGTGAAGAGAAAATAGTATTTTATTTGACACTTTATTACAAATAAGATGGAGAAATGTGCTCTCAAAGGGAAAGGGGAAAAGGAAAAGGAAAAGGAAAAGGAAAAGGAAAAGGAAAAGGAAAAGGAAAAGGAAAAGGAAAAGGAAAAGGAAAAGGAAAAGGAAAAGGAAAAGGAAAAGGAAAAATATAGAGCTTTGGTAATTTGAAGCGGTACCTCTAAAAACTGTAGTTATCAAGCCTTTCCTTAACTGCTACCATGAAATTTGGTCCAAGGTGCCGTGTATATTGCAAAAAATTATAACATGTCATAAAGGCCTTGAGGAAAGTAAACACTTCTTTCTTTGAAAGAGGTTACTCATAGGCAGTTAGATGTTATTGTGTTATTATCACACACACGCTACATGTATGTACATGTATGTACATTGCTGAAGGTATTTCACACCTTCATGTTTAGTGAAAAAGTCTGAGGTCTTCCTTATGGAGCAACAAATTTCTGTATCTTATTTTATCCTATTAGTTCACGTGTTCTTTTTTATAAGAGATACTTTAGAAATTTCACTCCCAAGACAGTCTGAAAGCAGATTTTTTCAAAATTCACCAATCCTGCAAAACCTTATGGAGTCATAGAGACATCACAAGTTTCTGGAATCTTGCTTTGCTCCTTTGCCAAATCCCACTGGTTTGGGCTGCAGCTGTGGCACACAACAAGAAACAAGGTGAGTTTGTAGTCTACTCCGGAAAACAGGTGAATAAAGCCCTGTTGTTTGCTCAGCAAGAATTCACAGAACCAAAACATTTAATCTTCAGAAATATGAGTATTTTCCAACAGAACTCTTCAAGAGAAAATGTTTGATCAGACATAATAATAAATAACGTTTAAATATACTTTTGTGCATTTGATTCTAAAATGAGGCAGAGTGCAGGAAGTCCAGTCACCATACAGAAAATCCCAAGAGATGTGGACTTTGATTAAGGAATTCTGCAGTGAAAGATTCATATGTATTTCTCTCTAAACCAGAAATATATCATTCAATGTGATTTTACTGAGTTTTTCACTGTTCTTGACAAATGGTTTTCATGCAGTACTGCATGTCATAGTTTTTAGGATATCTGCTGTAGAATCTAAACATAATGATTATTTTGTCAATGTGTGTTAGACGGTGATTTTTAAATCATTGTAACCAGGCTCAAACACACCTCTGTTAATCAAAATGGGAACCATTACCATCAACATATTTTTGCCAACAAAGAATAAGTTTGTTTAATTCTGTAGCATAAAGATCCATGCTTTGGGATTCGGTGAGCTGTTGGAAAGCATTCTCTGCATTCCGCTGGTTGTGGAAGCGTTTTCCCTGTAAAAAGTTGCCAAGATGCTTGAATAAGCAGTGGTTGCTTGGTGAGAGTTCAGGTGAATACTGTGGATGATGCAGAACTTCGTAGCTCAATTCTTTCAACTTTTGAAGTGTTGGTTTTGTGACATGCGGTTGGGTATTGTCATGGAGAAGAATTTAGCCCTTTCTGTTGACCAATGCCAGCTCCAGGCATTGCAGTTTTTGGTGCACCTCACTGATTTGCTGAGGAGACGTCTCAGATGTAACGGTTTCACCAGGATTTAGAAAGCTGTAGTGGATCAGAGCAGCAGTAGACCACCAAACAGTGACCACGACCTTTTTTTTGTGCAAGTTTGGATTTGGGAAGTGCTTTGGAGGTTCTTCTCAGTCCAGCCACTGAGCTGATCATCACCAGTTGTCGTGTAAAATCCACTTTTCATCTCATGTCACAATCTGTTCAATAAATGGTTTATTGTTGTTGCATAGAATAAGAAAAGACAGCACTTCAAAATGATGATGTTTTTAATTTTCAGTAAGATAATGAGTTATCCGCTTACTGAGCTTTTCCACCTTTCCAGTTTGCTTCAAATGCTGAACAACCATAGAATGGTCGACATTGAGTTCTTCGGCAACTTCTCATGTAGTTGTAAGAGAATCAGTTTCAACAATTGCTGTCAGTTGGTTGTTGTCATCTTCCAATGGCTGGCAACCATGGTCCTCAACTTGAAGGCTCTCGTGTACATTGCGAAACTTCTTGACCCACCACTGCACTATATGTTCACTAGCATATGCTTGGCCAAATGTGTTGTTGATCTTATGAGTTTTCTCTGCTGCTTGATGACCCATTTTGAATTCAAATAAGAAAATCACTTGAATTTGTTTTTTGTCTAACATCATTTCCATAGTCCAAAATAAATATAAAATTAACAGCAAGTAATAAGTCATTAGCAAAAATCCTAAAACAAGACAAGTGCATTAAAATTATATATAACATAACCACAATTATTTAAGAATTTATTCCAATATTCCAGCAAATTTCAACAATGCAAGACTCACAATTCCTTTTGCACCAACCTAATATAAAATTAGAGAAGGTCTACTGAGATGGTCTGAGTTCTGAATAATGGACTATATAGAGTAAAATTTAAGACCTTTCTACTGTGGAAGATTTAAGATATCAATCCATCAAACAATCCAACAGGATGTTAGCCCATGACTTGATCTAATTTTCAAAGGATCTACGTATAAGAGATTTATAGATTTCAGCAAAAAGAAAAAAAAAAAAGAGAGATAAAGAGAAAAAAGCTGGTGGACGTGAATGCAAACTAAAAAGAAAGCACTATATTAACAGTGGAGTGCTTTCTGTGCCACCTGAATTTATTAAATCAATACAAGCTGTCTTTTCAAAAGACACACAGTAATTCAAAAAGAAATTATGGTTTTAGTGCAAGACTACTAGTGTGATGCAGTTGCTCAGAAATTAATTCATCCTACCTGGACCGGCAAAGTTTCAGATTGTACTTCAGAGCTCAGCCTGTTCCACTGCCTGTGGTTGAGACTCAGGAAACAGAATGGCACAGGCCAGAAGTCCTGCACAGTGCTGTTTCTGATGTCTACAAGCTGGCACTGAACGTATGACATAGACATTGGGCACTTTTCTTCTGACATGTTACTTAATAGGCATACCCTGATTTTAGAAGGAGAGACCAATAAAGCTATATGAAATTATTATAGGTACTAAGACATCCAACAGACTTTGCTGTCTTGAAGTGGAGATAACCTTAAGAATTAGGTCTCAAGTCATTCAAGTTTGTATTCACCAAAGTAGAGATAATGGAGGTGAAATTGTGGAAAAGCTGCTCTGAACTTTGAAAACCATGATTTATGCAGTAGCAGCAGCATTATAACCGGGGGTTTGTGTCCTTCTCAAACTGCTATTCATTTCTCCAGCAATGGATGGCTCTTGTTATGTCTTAAACTTTTGAACAGCCTTTGGATCCTGAGCTGCTTCCAGGAGGATTTATCATCTGTTCTTCCTTCACAGTTAAGACATTTCTGATGTTAAACAACCCTCCATTGTTATACAAAAATAGTTGTTACATTACCTGTTAGAGATTTTCTGTTTATCAGTAGAGAGGTACATGTCTCGAGCGTTAGAAAGACTAAGATGCTACTCTGTAAAAGCTTTCTTCAGCTCCTGCTGGTTTTGGCTTTTTGTACAAATACAGATCATTTAGACAACTAATCCTGATAAATCAATTCCACATATAATTTATATATATATATATATATATATATTATATATATATATATATAAAATTTATTTATATATATATATATATATGTATCTGTTTCCAGATGGTCTTTCTAAGTCTTTCTGAATGAAATAAAAATATTCTGAAAGACACTATTGCATAACCAAGGCATATATATACATATATATGTGTATGTGTATATATATATACACACACATAGATATAGTCATTATATCTCCTCCTTTATGAAGTATTTATTATTTAAAAGTTTGTGTACCTAATCCTCTTTTCATATGTTGAAATTACAAGATTTTTTCTTTGAAGTAGTTTGGACTAGAAGAGAGTTAAATGTTCCAATAAGTAAGACTTACTGAATTGCTGTTAAAGTGCTGGATTTTAGGTCCATAGATAATTTTAATTATATAGTGGACAGTGAATAAATTAATAACATATATAGTGAATTAATACTGTATTTATATTTGACTGTGGCTTCATATGTGCTTGGTGTTGGTTTATTATTGCAAATCAGTACTAAGGATCTTAAAGAATAATACATTGTAATACATAGTTCCCTGTTCATTTGTTCCTTGTTAATGGATGCTTGCTTGTGAATTGCTTTGATACATGCAGTTATTCGAGTCAGTAGACCAGATCTTCACCTGCAAGTGAGAAGAACATAGAGAACAGAAAGGAAGGACTGCCAGATCAGTGGTCTCAGGAGGCTGCTATCACAGCTGCTTATCAGGAAACTTTAAGAAGACCTTTCCTCCAATTAATAAAGTGTAATTATCAAAAGTTAGTATCCTAGTGGCTGGTGAAGGAGCTAAACAAGCCAGGTGCATTTCATTCCAAGGTCACAGACAGGTTTTTTTCAGTCTTATGGAAGTACTGTTTTTAAGCATTGTTACTTTAGGCAGGGAACAGACATAAAGGTACTTAAAGCATTACTGTTTCTTTTTTCAAGGTTTATCTTTTCTATCTGTTGGTCTTAATTGGTTTGATGTCACATTTACTTTGTCTTTCTCTTTATTAAGAAAAAAGTGTCTTATGTAGAGCAGGATGATAAACAATACAGAAATAACTCTTCATTTTAGCAGCTCCTTTGGCTTCCACAGTGACAAATGTTTCTGTTTCCTGACAATGCATTGACAAGGAACAACAAAAATTTTACTGTCAATTTGTTCCAAGTTTAATCAACATATAATCAGATAAAGAATATTCTTAGAGGACATCTTATGGAAGCCATTCATCTTAACTCAGTAGAGAATCAAAAGTTATTTACTGATACAGAATCTTTTCTTTGATAGCCATGTAAAAAAGGAGCAAGGGCAACTTCATTTCTTGTACCATTTATCAGTTGTTTGTCTACGGTGCTTTCTTCAACACTAGCTTTAGAAAAGAAGAAAGGAAGTGGCCACACTCTCATAAACAGTTTCTTCCCTGGTCTGCGTTCTACTGAGAGGAACAGGCACAGTTTTTAGAATATTTTTACAAATATGCATGGTGGTTTCATTTCATGCTAGCTCAAAAGTAAAAACAAAGCCTCATTTTAATGAATGATTATACGAATTTAGGCCTTTCTTCACTTTCTTTCCACATTTAAATTATCCATGCGTGTTAACTCTGTTACCATAAAAAACTCTGGGGAGCAAACTACTGGAGACATCTAGATGTAGTGAACATTATACACATACCTGTGTTTCAGTCCACCTCATGTTTTTCGTGGTACACATGTAGGTGACATGAGAATTTTGAAGTCAACCTTAGTTTCAGATAATGCTAAATCTCTCATCCCTCACCACCTCAAAATAAGAAAAAAGAAACAAGACCCTGCAAGTATCCTGGATCCCATGTGCTTTGCAATAAAGACAGAACCATGAATAAGAGTAATTTTAGAAGACAATGGAAGAAGAAATGGAAGCCTTCCCTGGTGGAACTTAAAATTATAAATAAATTTGTTCTGAATCTTTCTTAGAAACAATATCTGGGTTTTTCAGAATGTACAAAATATGACCCAATGGCCTGAAAGTTACAACTTTCATCCCTGAATTGGTCCACTTCACAATTTGTGAAATTGGACAGGGTTATCAGAGTGTTGCTATTTTCATTAGCAGGGAATAGTCGTTTAAATCTTAGTTGTTGGTATAGGATTTGGGATATTAAAATATATAATAAATGCTATCTAAACTTATTGCTTGTTCATTGCTCCACTTTTTTGTTGCATCGTATTGTTCTATTCATCCTTACTGTATTTGTGAATCACTAAGGCTTTTTAATGTAGAGAGTATTATGTTGTGAATTGGTATAACTCTGGTTAAAAGGATTAATGCTCATAGTCAGATGACATTTAAACACATTTCCGTTTAGAGTATTTATGCAATAAAGGCAATTTAGACTTCATAGATATTTTACTGACTTTTTTTGTTTTTATCTGCAAGAAGCAGAACAAATCTGAAAACATTATTATTTAAAAATTCACAAAACACACCACCAGAATGGTCATTATGTTTTTATCTGCCTCAATGCAAACTACAGCAGCTCTGAACAGAAACTGGACTGTTTATACCCTGAGAAAGAGTGCTTAGGAATGTTTAATAGAGAGAATATCAAAGACAACATACAGCTGAGTGTCCTGTCCTCCCTTCCCTCACTTTCTTCCTTCTTGTTTCCTCCACTGCCACCCAAAATCCCTCAACCACTTATACTGGTTTGCTGTAGCTATTAAAATCAAGAGAGAAATTACATACCATCATGCTTTGAGGTTACTTTATTACAGGTTGAAACAAAATCTTGGGTGCCCACTTGTGTGTTAATCCTCACTTCCGAAACTCATACATGATAACTTGAAGAGCACAGATTTGTTCTCCCTGAGTAGCTGTCAGTAACTAATTTCTCTCTTCTGGTTTATATATCTGTTTGTGCCTAAAATTTTTAGGGATTAGCATAAGCCTGGAGTAGCAAGTAGTTTTAATTAAAAATAGATTGAGTAGACCAATGAACTGTAACACAACATACTTGTGAACTAAGAGTGATACTGAACATAAATAATGTTGTTTCCTGCACAACTTTTAAACTGGAATGGGTTTGCTGTTATCACTGATCTTTCACTTTAGAGCACATGGAATGCATCTATATGATATTTTACATTTTATATTTCATTCCTAAAACTCAAAAGGTTTTGATCATCCCCTGGAAGGCTGGATATTTGAATCTTCATATGTCACCCATCTGTCATCTGTAAAATCGTATTTATTTCTCCAGCCCTGTGAAATGCCAAATAAGATATACATTTCTAATGTTGCACAAGGATAAGTCTATTGTATAAAAACTAAAGCATAATGTATTGCTACTTATTCAAAGAATTTTACAACGTCAGAAATTCTAGTCATGGTAGATCTTTGAGTCAAGTTCTTGAAATACTAAAAGTTACAAGACTAACAAGATTCTTTAAGTGATAAAAACAGCCACAGGTGTCTTCTGCTTCCTACGCATATCTGTACACATCACATTTCATAAGACCATCATGTAATAGCATGATGAAAGACTTTAAAAATAAGTAAGAATTATTCATCCATCTCAAGGCAAGACGGGGTTGTTTTCCTGATAACCAAGCTTTTATATAACCTTTTTTTCTTACCAGTTTCTGCTGTTTGCAGTTTCTTAAATCGTGAGTCCTGGGTCACTAGACTCAGATGAGTCAATGATAACATGAAGATGTGGCCTCACAGTTCTTCTCTACAGAATAAATAAGAATACCTTGACCTGTACTTCAGCAATCCATCTGAGTCAAATGGTCTGTGATTAAAAGCAAAATCACAGATTACGTTTCATCTGTGATAAATAACCCTTGGTTAGGAGAAGGATGCTTCTTGAAAATGTAATTTCAGTCTCCAGGAAACATTGCTAGGCTGGTTTGTTTTTTTTTCCCTGCAAAAGATGTTTATTTACTTATTGTAGCAATACAGTTTTAAGAATTCAGACTTGCAAGCACCAAGCTGTTTTCCTATCTGTTTTTCACTTTTGTAACCAGTGAAGTTTGGTCAAATGTCACTTCCACCTTTTCTCTATCTAAAATTAGTAATAGTATGTACAGGGACAATTTTACTGCTTTTCATGATGAAAGGCTCTGTCTTTAGCACAGGAGACCCTGTTACCAGTTAGCTACATTTTCTGTAGGACGTCAAGTAATATAAGTTACTGCAGCTCTGAGGTAACAGAACTTGACACAGCACTTTCCAGATTTTCTCTCATCTGGACAGTCATTAGTGATCAGTGAGTATCAGATTAAGTAACTCATTAAAATCATTGATGAATGGCATATTTATTTAAAAATATGGTGCACCTTACAGTTGCTTGTAACATAGCCCTCACCTGCTGGTTTAGATGCTATAAAATTTACTCTGATGAACTAGATATGGGAGTGAAGAATGTAATCATGATTCTGAAAGTAATAGGTAAGAAGAGAGATAGAAGAAAAACTGACCAAAACAACTAAAAATTGATGCCTGCCCTAACTACTAATGTTATAAAGCACTAGCTGTGTTTCAGACATAGTTTTACTGCTTTCTAGTCCTGCCAAGAATCTTTACCTTATATGCACACTGTGTTTTCTCTCTTTTAATAACTACAGTACTTGTAGAAGGCAAGCTACCTTTTATCTGTAAACTCCAGCAAAACATCTACATTTAAAATACTCCAGAATTACATTTCTTTCCTCAGTAACCTGTGAACTTCCGTGTGATGCTTGCTGTTGCTACTGCTGATGTCCACATATGAGCCTACCCAGGAACCCTCTGGACAAGAATGACTGAAATATTCCCTTCAGAATCAAATATATATTCAGGAAAAAAAAAAAAGTCTAAGCTCCTATTAAAAATGTTATTTCTTTCAGAATACATTATTACACACATAGAGACAGAGCTGTACCTAAACATGACAAAAGTTTTAGTTTTCATGCTACAATTCAAACTGATTCTTTAACCTTCACAAACATTGTTCAGTATTAACAGCAATGTTTTTCAACCTTTTCTATTTATTTGGATTTCTTCAGAGTAGGCCATAATGATTTCAAGAGCCAGTAGCAAAGATTATAGGATTCTCATGTTTGTAGGCTCTCTTAGAAGATACTGGTGTCATTACACAGGAAAAACAGATGGATTACTGCTGGCATGTTAGTACACTGGCACATAGTTGTACCTTTAATAATATGAAAGAAAGGTAATTTTTAAACAAGTAGATTTATTTACAGGCCCCCAGCCAGAGTTTGAGAGACACATTGGAATGCATTTCTAAGATACTTGAGTTAAATTAAGGACCACATTAAGATCAAGGTAAACTTGTACAACTTCTTGAAGCTAGGCTACACATTTTTTAAAAAAATCATTATCCACTTAGATACATCTTTGAATATTTAAACACTGGGTAGGCATGGCCTTTAATTACTGAGTAATAATTGGACAGAAAGAGTAAAGCACCCAAAGTTTCCTTTAATTTTGAAGCTATTTTAAGATTCATACATAAAAAAGCCCTCCTCTAAGACAAAGTTTTGCATCATGCCTGAGTAGCTTCCCTATGCAACCTCATGAAGCCCATCTTCCTAACACTGCACCATGAAGTGTTCCAAAACCAGTGACTTCAAGGAGCTCTCACATGCACTTCTTGCATATTTTCTTCCCCTTTTTTCTCCCTTTTCAGTAGCCTCACAGCCACACACTATTCCACAAAACATGCAGTAATGTAAATTATATTCAAAAGGACTGAGCAAGTGTTAGCAAGGCAAATCTTCACCACATGACTCTTTAAGGGTTTCTTCAAAGTATTACTATGTTTAACTGTTTGGGCATGCACCAGCTTCATGGCTTGAAAGGTAACAGGAAAAAAACTCATGTCATTAGGATAAATGTGTTGTTTCCTTCTTCATACTCTGCTTTTAGATACCTAACACTCACAGTTCACTGTGGGAAACTGGAAGTCTGAAAAGCACATGGCCTTGGTACTTTTTTCCATTGAATCACATGGACTGAAACTCCTCTCTGTATAAACACTGAAATACCAGAAATGCCACTGCTGAAGAAGCTTATCCATCCTGAGTTTTACAGTGTCTGTCTGACTGGTTTGTCAAAGAGATTTCCAGATAAAAAGAAAACAGAACAATTTTGATGCCAGGTTTCTCAAAACAGCAGTCAAAGCAGTAGGGACGTGTGTGAAATAAATCAGACCCTTTTCACTTTTTTCCCTTTTCCAATTTGTTGGCACATTTATGTCTCCTGAGCAGATTAAGTTTCAGATTTGTCAGTTTACATGGAAGGAAAACATGGAATTTTCCACATAGAAAGACGTTTTTGCAGTCTGCAAATTATGTGTATGTGACATAGTTAGTTTCTCCATCACTGTGACTTCAAGAGAAGCCTGAATTTTATGAGGTTTTTTTATAATGTAGCATTTGACAGAGATCTCGATTTCCCTAATGGCTGAAAATATGGAAAAGAGAGTAAAACTTCCAAGACAGTTCAGAACCTAGTCTAAATTTGTGAATCTCCAGTGTCTGAGAAAGTGGGAAATAAAGGAGTAAGCCAAAGCAAACTTCCATTTTTGTCACTCAAGGTTGTCTGTCTAAAAAAATAAGCTTAGTCTGTGGTTGCACACAGCAGGGTATTTTCTTATTGCACTGAGCTGAAACTAGGCTGAAAGGATTGTCTGAGGCTCATAGAACATCGTCTGAGGCTCATGGAACAATCAAATACCCTTCAATTTAAGAAACGAGGAAGAAGGAGCTGAAATGCCATGGCTTCAGAGAGCTGACTGTGATGTTGTGGGAAAGCGCAGGATGGTTCATTTGGAGTTGGAGAGCATGAAGCAGGACAGGCACTGGCAACTGAAGTTGGCAGCTGCTAGGAATGGCCTGGCTCTTGGTGGTCCAGCAAAGGGCGCAATAATCATGCTCTTCTGCCTGACAGCTGGTGAGGGAAAGACTTTAGGGTGAACTTAGATGAGGACATGTGGGAAGCACCTAATCCTGTAATAAATGTACTGAATAAATCTCATCCATTGTGACCTCATACTTTGTATACAGTGTGAAAAAACAACCTTCTTGTTTTGTGATCCTTTCTAATTTCCACAAGTAATATCCATTAATAAGTAGTCTTTTATTAATATTCGCATACTTAAATGTTTTCTCTAACTCTTTTCTTATGTGCTTCTCTATTCTGGGCTGAAGAAATGCAAACATTGTTAAGTGGACTTTTAATTATTATAGTTAAAATTATAGCTACATATCCTATTCATCTATGTAGTGTTCACTGTTCAGTGGCACAAAGCTAATCACTGAGGTCAGGGTAAAAGTGACTTAAAAGGGATAAAAATGGTGATGTGGCTGAGTCCTGTTTCCACTTTGGGGTGATTAGAATATTCAACTGTCACAGCTGGAAAACTAAAGGCAAAAAAAACAAGTTTTGCATCTGTTATGAAAAAGCTTTTTTTTAATACACTTTAAAAAAAAAAAAAAAAAAAAAAGAGGGGCATTCATTGAAAGTAGCAGAACCAGAATCTAGGACGCAGCAATTACTGTGCTAAAAGAGCACTGATGTGGATGAAATGCTTTGCCTCCACATCAGCCAGTAGTAAAAGAACCAACATAGAAACAAATGTCTGGGTAGAAGCAAGATCTGAATAAACTCTGTAAAGTTTCTACACAATAAACGTCTTTGAAGAAATCTTGATTGTCTGCTCACAAAAGCAATTAATTTTAATGCTGCTTAACCTAGATATTTCCATTTTATATTATGCATTCTCCTTGTAGAAAGAAACATTAATGTTGGATAAAAGGTTGCAGATCCCAGTGAACCAGAGATTTCTATGATTTAAAAAAAAAGTTTCTGTGAAAAAATTTCCATTCATCTGGAGCCCTTTCTCATCCACAGAACCACCAAGTCCAAGCGCACTAACCCAATATTAGCACTCAAAGCTGTCTTGGTCTAATAAAAGGATCTTAAGCAGTAAAAAAATCTGTCTTAATACATGATCCTGTTAAGATGCCTTTGATTTTATTGTTAAGAATGAACACAAAGAGGTTATGATATGAGATATTTACAGAATATTTACAGGCTGAAGCCATCACTTATGAAATCGGGCACCACCTGTTTAGCAAATGACAATAGATATTAAAGAATCACAGAATGGTTGGGGTTGGAAGGGGCCTCTGGATATCATCTAGTCCAACCCACCTGCTAAAGCAGGTTCACCTAGAGCAGATCACACAGGAATGTGTCCAGGAGGGTTTTGAATGTCTCCAGAGAACAAGACTCTACAGCCTCTCTGGGCAGCCTGTTCCAGTGCTGTGTCAACCCCAAAGTAAAGAAGTTTCTCCTCATATTCAGATGGAACCTCCTATGTTTCAGTCTGGTTTAATGTATTTATTTTGTGGTATAAGATATTGTATTCAATTCCATCAACTGCAGTGATTTCTGCACATACTCACAAAAACTTTTTTGTGTATTTACCTAAACTTGTGACTACTTTTTTAATGGAACACTTTAGAGCTTTATTTGTCACCAAGTTCATCACAGATCAGATTATTTTAACATTTTGCCTTGTTATAGAGTTTTCCATGACAATGTCTGCAAACACTGATGTTGTTCTACAGTAGATTTGACCTTTTACATAATCTGTATTTTGACTGTTGATGCTTTCCAGTTCAGTGTGCATCACTGTAGCTATAAACAGAACAGAAAGGATGTACAGCAGAGCAACAGAGCAAATAGCTACATGGAATATATAATCAAAACAAGAGATGTTATTTGAAAGTATCTTGTGTTAAGTACTGTAGGGGCACCAGAATAAGACAGGCTTAATATTTTGCTTCAGCTTCATAAATACGGTAGCTGAAACTAGGCTGTGCATGCACTTGTGTATCTGCACTACACAGGTAAAAGACAATTTTCTGCCAATACACTTTGAAGATTTCAGCCAGCAAATTGCAAAAGTGTAGGAGAGATTTTCAGCCCAACAGGATGTGTTCCTTTTTTGCTCAGAGATTTTATACTTTGGTAGGTGACTACACCTTCTTGTACAAAATCAGTATACCACGCAGCTGTGAAGCTGCGAAGTATCTGCAATTTTTTACAGTCCCTGAGGTATCTACATGACACTGGAGGAAATGGCAGGCAGTATCAAATCTGGGAAAAATATTTGTTCTGCTTAAAGAGACGCAAGTAAGTTTGGGAGTTAGTCTCTGCCTTATTAACTTGGCCACAAGCTGCTGATAAATAAATCATTTTAGTTTTTGGCATACTGCAAAGATCATAACAAGGTAAGATCAACCTATCAGTTTTATTTGTGGATAGGTGTTTTATATTTGGGGTTAGGAGAGAGAAGATGAAGATGTGACAGGGCTGAAAGCATTCAGACTTTTGAACAATTACCAGTCCCTTCAAAAATATTATAAAAGATGAAGCTAGCTGGGCATCCTGCTGGACATACTTGTTAAATGAGCACAAGCTGTTTTACATTAGTAGTTGAAGAGATTTAGCACTTTCAGTGGACTCCAATAATTGCTTTCACTACTTTTTATGCCGATATTTACAACTGTCATTAGTAGACATGCCACAGATCAATTTTTACTGGGGAGTCTATTAAAAATACTTTTGTTTTGTTTTCTCGGTCATTTACCTTTGGCAAAGATGGCTAATGAAATAATCTCCTTTCTGATCACAGAAATAGGCTTTCTGTGATTAGATATTCATCAGAATCACTAGCTTCCTTGTTTCTGTTTGTTTTTACCAAGGCTCTGAAAAATATTTTTAATTACATTTTAGAAGTTCTACTAACAGAGTTTCCAGCCAAATTCATAATGACTTTAAAAATGTTTCTGGCATCCAAGAACTGAAAAAAAAAAAAAAAGTAAGCAGTCAAATATATGAAAGCTAGAAAAATCTTTTTACTTGCAACATGAGGACATCTGATTTCAAAAATAAAAAAAAAAAAAAAAAATCCTGTTATAATAACAGTTCTCATAACTGTTAAATTAAAACAAGCCAGCAAGAGATTGAATCTGGCCATATTCTTTTTTAAATAGCTTTATTCTTTGTATATCATGCATGCAAGTTTGTGTTTTCTCTCTTCTTAAATGCAAAGGGATGGAAGACCTAGACATGTTTCTGTTTTAGAATCCCAGACAGTTAGAGTAAAAACACCTTTAAATTCTGCCCGTATTAACATTGTTGATATTTAACCTTTTCCTCTCCTCTCCTCTCCTCTCCTCTCCTCTCCTCTCCTCTCCTCTCCTCTCCTCTCCTCTCCTCTCCTCTCCTCTCCTCTCCTCTCTCTCCTCTCCTCTCTTTTTTTTTTTTCTGGATAATATGTGAAAGGCTGAGGTATTTCATAGTAAGACTGCAGAAAGTATCAGTGAAAACTAATTGAGTTTTTGTTCTGGTCACAAAAATGCAAAATTGAAAGTATTGTGATTTTGAGACACACTCTTATCTGGTTTCACTTTATCAACGTCACATACACTTACACAGAACCACAGCACAGCATTAGCAGCGTGTACATCAAATTATCTCTGATAGCTATCCTTAACAGCCCAAACCAAGACAAGTATAAGAGTGTCAAAGCTATGTAAAGTGCAATTTGGCCAGAGAAAATCTCCTGAATATAAGTGAGGTTTTTTGTAGTTTTGGGGCAGAAAATATTATAAATTTAAATATTTTGTTCCTCCTTTCATTTTCCTAGTCCTAACTGTGTGGAATGTAATTGTCTCTAAGCACCAGATTTGGCTAGGAAGATGTGTAGAGAAAAACCTGAAGGCTGAGGTGGGGTTAAAAAAGAAGAAGTTATCTAAATTTTCTGGAAATTAAAGGGTAGCCTAAGCCATAGATTTTGATCTGTAACTACTATTCTGTTCCTTGTATTCTTCACTTAAGTATGATACATACAAACAAAACTGTCTACTTTGCTTTCTAATGAGTTTTGCCAGAACTCCTCTTTACTCTTACCATTCAGCCTGCTAGTATCGCTTTGATAATGAAGTATCTGGAACCTAAATTAACATCATTGTTCATCAAGATATTTATGACCACATTTAGCAGTGCATAATAGCTATGCTGACCACGTTGGAGAATGAGAAAAAACAAGATCTATTTTTTAAATTTAATCTGCTTTATATGTGTATGACACCAGTGTATGCTATTTTGTTTGTTTGGGAGGTACACTAAGAAAATGCATTGGATATCTATGTTGCACTGCAGTTTTGCAGTTTTATCATTTAACCCCTTATAAGGAATTCTGCCTTTAGGATCTTCAAAGTCATATATATATTATTTAGCTTACAGTTTTCATGTTCCATGCCAAAGTATGAAACTTTTACGGAAATACATAGAGTAGTCAGAGTTCTGTATGTGCAGAATAATTATTCTGTTCCTCAGGTGTCTGTATTTATGTGTTGTTGTGTAGTGTTCTTTATGCTAGAACCCTTGGCAGTAGTGACACAACCTTGCTTTCTGGTTTGGTCTATTTATTTAGATTACAGTCTGATGAAATAGAAGAGCTAATGTTAGCATTTATCAGTGTTTTACAGCTGTCGTGGAGCTCTATTTATTAGAACTCTTCGAGGTAAAGTGGAAAGTTTGTGCATGATCAATAAACACTTAAGCAATGGTAGTTTATATTCTTTTCTTTTTTTACCCCAACAGTTCATTTGACATCTGAAGGTGATCTGTTGTAGAAGATCATGATTAATAGTATCACCGTTCCCTTGGAAATATGCAGCTCAATATAGAATGAAATGCTTGGAAAAATAAGATAATGAGCTATATCTTCCTTTATAGTTGATTTTACTTGAAGCAGCCAAATTCCTCTTTGCCTTTTACTTAAAGAACATAGATGGATAGATAGAGAGATGGACAGATAAATATATAGATATATATAGAGAGTGAGATATGACAGACAAACAGATAGATAGGTACATGTGCATAATATATTAAATATTCACTACACACGGTTATATATATGCATATACAGATACAGTGGGACTGTGTTCTCATATCCCCTTTCCTCTCAGCTGCCCACTACACTCCTCAGGGAGGCTGACAGTAGGAAATAGTGTGGAGTTACAGACACGCTAAATTTCCTCCAAAACCAGTGCTGGAAGAAACTTGAAGGGATTTAATACAGAAACTGATGACGTTCATTTGTTAAAGGTTTGAATTGTAGGTTCATTTGAAAATTGAACTCTGACACTTAGAACAACAGGTGTCTTTTAAAGTATGTTTTCAGTGGTTCATAGTTCAGTGGTCCACACGCCTGGGCATAACACTTGAATTTTACACTACATTCCTTTTGTTATTCCTCCCACTTACCTTATCACTACAGCTTTCAACATGATGGCTGAAGGGGCAGCTGATACCCAAATAACTTGCTCATAGAAGTAGAAGAAGTCCTTGTTTATTCATGCTTGCTCAGAAGCCTAACCTAGTTTGAATTCAGCATAGGTCAGGGTTTCTGATCAGACTGGGCGATGGGACATGATAGGGTGATGTCCTTCAGTCCCTTTTCTACTACCCTTTTGGCAACCTGCTGTTTGTAAAACATGTCAAAGGTCAATATTTCCTAAATGGCAGACTCCTGAGCTATTTACTCTTTCTAGATATGATTGGCAAGTTGTTAAAAACAGTGATTAGTAAAGTGCTTTCCTTTCCATTCCAGCTGAATTTGTTCTGTCTGCACGAAATAACCTGCGATGCTCTCCACATGCTATTAGACATACGGTGCTTTAGAAGTTAGCTTTGTAGGAAAACTGTCCCACAATCATGCAGTATGCCAGCACCAATAGGCAGCCATTCTTTACTGAAGACTTATGGCCCTTCAGCTTGGAGCTGAAAATTCTTGAGTCCTTTATGTATGAAACCGTTAAGATCATTCATGGAATCATTTAAGATACTGCATGACTAGATATTTTAAAATTTCATGTTAATTTGTGATGTTACAATAATCTTATCTTTTAAGAAGCTAGGTTTTAATGTGAAGAGAAGACTTGCTGAACATAACATTTGAATACTGCTAAGAGTAAAAAAATCTGTAAATGTAAATAAGGAAGTGGTAACAATTCAGCAGGAGGGAGGGATGGGTTGTGTGATCTAGCAGTTTACCTGAGTCAGCAAGAATTGTAGTCAGCGTTTTGATAACATTCTCTAGCATAGCCTTTAGATGACTCACCAAAAATGAAGTGGTTTGCTTCATTTTTAGTGTAATTGCTGAATTCCTCAGCTTTTGAAGAAATAAGTACAGTTGCCATGTTTTGAGTGTCCAGACCTGGAGTTAAGATTGAGATATTATCTGTGATCAGCGGTTCCTAGTGCCAGTGTCCTATAGTGCAATGAAAAGTTTTCCTTAGATGGGCAGGTTATATATCATATCTTATATGTCATATGCTTTTTCAAATGTATTTATAAGTTTGGTTCACCAATAAGTTTCTAAGGAGTCCCATTGACTCTAATAAGAAGTTATTTATCTGTCTGGAAATATATTTTCTCCAGAATGCTGGAAGGAACTAGTTCATTTGAGGTCCCTTTCTTTCTTGTAATGTGTATATATATATATATATATACACACACCAAAACATTGTTTTGTTTTTATTTCTAAAAATGTTTTGATGCATGACACATAGTGAGTTAAGGCTGTAAAGGAGAAATCATAATTCGTATTACAGCCTGAACATGTGCTATTACTACCTTCTCTTGCCCTTCTTGCTCACTGCTATGTTGGGATTGTCTTTTTGCTCAAATAAGCCCATCAGCTTTTCTAGCTAGAACATAAAACGTGCAGGGTGAAATTGAGCAATGTGCTGAATCTTTCTGATGTGCTTCTGCTTGGAACTGTACTGTTCAGTGTAGGAACTCTTACAGTAACTTCAACAGATATTAGCCTTGCCGAGGCAGAATAGCATTGCTGTCAGTGGCATCGATACACCCCTAAGAAATCCTCTCTTGGGCATATCCACAGAGTCCCTAGGAAATTTATGTTTAATTGCTTCCCTGGGAGCTCCTTGTAGCTCACAAGTTACAAGCAAGTGACTTTCTTACTAGTTTTGCTTTTTCAGTAGGTCTCTCTGACACTTACAGCCTTCTATCTAGCTAGTGACAAGAGATGATATTTTCTGATGATGAACTTCGATAAGACTAGCCAGTGAAATTCAGCAGCCCTGCTGTCCTGTAAGACTAATTTACAGCTCTTTGCAGTCTGGTAACAGTGTTCAGCCCTCTACAGAGAGAACAGTTGCTATCAAAAGCTTTACAGCACGGCCCCTTCTAGCATGGCTGACACCATGTCCGTGCCTGCGAGCAAGCACCACGGTCATAAAGGCTCCTCTTGATGTGGTCCAGCTAAGGCTGACCTTTCTGAGCGAGTCAAAAGCTGAATTATGTCAACAGTGTTATGTAAACATAACAAGGTCAGATGACCTTTCCAAAGAAAAAGTGTGGGATCAAACAGGTTCCCTGAAGTCAATGCTACAACCTGCCTTCATCCTTCATGAACAAAAATAAAATAAATAAGAAGCTCTTGGACTTTGTTTCAGACAGTCAAGGCCACAGTCACTGGGTGGTTTATGACAAGTAGTCCCAACTAGGACACAGTGACTGTCCAAAATTAACTCACCATTTCTTTAACTCAATGCAAACCTAGCAGAATCAACAAAGAAGTGTTCCTTTGGATACCCGCAATCAGCTGATCACCAGCCTACCATTTATTACTGAAAATAACGTAGATTTTGAATCTGCATAGCTACAGTCAAACAAACCCCAGCATTGACCCAAATACTAGAACCTGCATCCATCTAGCACTAAATCCCATCTTCTTTAAGTTAAACTGGCAACAGATAAAGCCTCAGAATCATGTGAGATGTTGATCAGTCTTTTCAGACTGTTAAACCCGGTTTTCTGTCAAATTATGGCAAAGAATTTGTTTTCCACTGAGTGCAGGCTGCAGGCTGAGCTATGATACCTTCACTGATGACTGCCTCTTTTCCAGACTCAGTGTGAATATAACAGCAAAGATAATTGAAGGAGCAGGCACTGAGGTATTCAGTGCTGATGCCAGCTGTTTTCTCCTTTTAGGACTTACTTTTTACTGTCCCATCTGTCTTTTCTCTGCATTAATACCATATTGGTTTTGCCTTTCTCCTATGGCAATATAACCATATATTAAGATAGGGCTTAAGTGCACTAATAATTTGCAGCTCACACCTCAGAGATTAGTACTGAGTTCTCCTCAGTGGCATCCCAGTTACATGTGGCTCAGGTTTACAGAGGCTGAACATTAGCAAGTTGGATTTCTTAGATCCCGCACTTCACACTAGGGGTGCAGGTGAACTTACCCAACTTCAGCTGTGTAAAAGGAAGCTAACCACATGGATAGATTCAGTTTAGTCATTGGCATTGATGGATTCCCGGTTTAGTCACTGCCAAAAACGATACTCAGGATCCTAGTCATCCCAGCCTGAGATACATCAGTCATAAGAGGTGCTAATTTCAGTGATTCTCTCCAAACAACAACAGTAAAACCTTATCATCCTGGAAACGTTCCCAAGTAGCAACAAACACAGGCCTCCAGTGCTTTTGCAGCTCAGCTTTGAGACATTATAAGTTCAATGCACAGGAGTTTTGCTCCATCAGAAGGCCTGTGTCTGACAGTTTCTCCTTGTGATGCACCTATCCTTATTGTAACCTATGATAACTTAGGTAACACTCAACATTCAGGTTTTCAGCAGTTAAAAACACCTAAACATTGGAGCTGAATATTTTTTCCTCCAAACTCTGGATGAATGTGAAATCAGTTTTGGCCAATTATGTTGTCATTTCCATAATAAGAGTGATTGTTTGGTGTAAAGAAATAAAATAAAGCAGCAAAGATTGAATGAAATTCAGAGGTTTAATATACTATTTCAAACAGAAGAAAGAACAGCACCAGTAGATTTATAAAATTATGTTTACAGACAGAGAAGAGATTGAGTGGGAGATGATCTTTTTCTGCCGGTTTATAGAAGAGATGTTTTAATATAAAAAATACAGTTTCAGCATGATGTACTGAAAATCTTTAGAAAATTATTCATTTTTTGTAAGATTTTATTAAAAAAAACTAGTGACAATTGGCAGCTAAAACATTTTTAGGTTAGCAAACACATTTTCCAGAAAATTACAAGGCAAAAGTAAATAAACACCTTGAGGAGATTTTATTTGTAGAAAAGGAAAACTTTTCTTACAAATGGACTTTGGAATACAAGATGCAAAGGAATAGACACAAACTGTAAGTAGCTGCTAGTCATAAAATATTCAGAGAAGAGGCCTTTTGGTTGACTCAGTAAAAAGAACAATCATTTATTTGGGCTTATGCACTTAAAATGTTGACTATGGACACAAGTTCTTCCAGCTAAGGTTCACTACTCTAACCCCCTGGGTTCTGGAATTGTTCCATATTTTAAGTAAATGTCTTTTAATACCAAAACACATGAAAAAATCTCAATTAAAAAAACTGAGAAAACAGTTACTCATAGATCAAATCTTGAATATGTTAGTTTACACACAAGTGCTTGACAAATGGTATTTGAGTTTACTAAATGTCATTAGTATCTTTTCATGGCTGCCTTAAAAAGTCATACACTAGAAATACTGGAAAGACATAATCATGATGGAAGACATGATGCTGGTGTCTTCAGATGAAGTTTCTTGAACACTGAGACACCTGGCCAAGAGCATCAGCCTTGAACACACAACAAAAATGTTAACAGGACTAGAGCACCACACATCACTGTCTTCCAATATTCTGATTTATTTAGAAACATATACTTTCAGTAAGCTGTTTCTCAGTATTTACTGTTGAGCTCTTTTACCATTGGAACTGTTTTAGAAAACAGATGCTCACTCTGAGATCACCAGACAGGAGGTCACTGCCTCTTTCAAGGATCCTCATAAGAAAACTGATAGCTGACTTTTCCTTTGATACTGTCAGCTAATGTAGTACAGACCGAGCTATTGGAAAAGAAAACACATAGGATATACCACAAGCCAACTGTAACAACTGACATTTCAGATGAAAAATGAATTTTCTGATAATCAGCCTAATTTGTAATCTCACTGGAATGTTCCTTCTTCCATCCTACCAACTTATTTGTAAACGATCCTCTATCACAACTGGTCCATCATCTGCTGTGACTTTTATGCGTTTTTCTTCAGTTTTTACCAGGATTTACTTCAAAAGGTAAACCTGCATAATGGGGCTTAGGGAGGAATACAAATTTATTTATCCAAGAAGTGTTCTCTCCCATTCAGTGCTTTCCTACAACAAATATAGTTTTGTTTACTTATGTGTGGAATAATGTCAATGACTCATGAATTGTTATCTAGAATACTGTCTGAGTAGTTGGAATTATCCTTCAGGACAATCTGATGATGTTCCTTTAATCTTCATGTAGTTTATGCTCAGTATAAATATGAAGATGCCAAACTGAACAGGAGCACTGGGGAGATACTAATAACCGTCCTGACACTCCTATCAGACAGACATTCCAGCAGCTCTTTCATATTCACTGTCATAACCCAGAGAACATTTTTAGGAATGAAGATCTGAAAATTCCCAATATGTAACTTCTCAAATATTGTGAGAAATTGATTGACTGATCTCTTCAACAACCATTTTCCTCATAACTCCTACTATAACTTATTGACTGAGATGGAAGACTAGTTGTAGCAACAGTATTGTAAAACCCCACAGAAGTAATGATCAAGCTCTGTTTGATTTTTTTCCATGTAGGTTATTGAAGCATGTCACTTGAGAGCTAGGTCACTTCTGGGGTCATTTTGTTGACAGAGTTCACCAACAGTCTCTAGATTGAGATCTGCCTCTTTTTTTTTTAGCCCTAAAGATAAAACTGTCTTGTGACATTTTTAGAGCTACAGCAAACTCTAGGTTGATGAAGCAGGAGGGTTGCTCTACCAGGCTAAGAGAGAAATGCAGTTTATTTTATCAGTGGGTGAGGAAGTCATGAAACATAAGCTTTGCTTGAGGGTTTCCCTTACACAGTTTCTTAGTATCAGCCCTCAGGTTCTCATTACTTCAGACCTCTGAATCATTTGTGTCATTATCAGGGTGTAATAAATCTCTTCCCTCCAGAACTGCCTGCTGACTGCCTTCCCTCCCTTCAGAAGCTTGATATGCCAGCACTGTATCACCAAGAATGGAGAACATACACCAAAGACAGGCTGTCACACAGAAAGGCTCACAAAAACAGAGAAAAAGACACTTCATGTTGTTTCTCAAATTGCACCATATAAAAAACATAAAAGTCACTTGAGGATGGTTCTTGATAGTTCTCTTGACCTTCCAAATGTAAAGCCTTTTTTTAAGCCTTCAAAGTGCCTGAATGCTCCACAGCAAAATTTATACTAAATCTTAATAACAACTCTTTTTCTTTCAGAGCTGTGTGTTGGGAGGCCTTGAAAGCCAGCAAGGTACATCTATATAATTCAAAAAAAGGTTAGTTTTTTTGAAGATTGGAAGCTTTGCAGTGTTTATTAGTGGTCTAATCTGAAACTGTGTAAAGCACTTCTTCATTGCAGAGTACACAATTTTAATTCAATCTAAAATGAGTCATTGTCCGTATTTGTCAGGCCATATGGCTACACCCTTGGTTAATTCTCTCCCTTGAAGGCTGACCTATGGCTAGACTGCTAACATTAATGGTACTTGATTGTGGTAGATGCACTCTCTACCTTCAAAACCACCAGAAACTTCTAGACCAATAGACCACTATGGTCATGCACACGGCACTTGGTCAACAGACAAAGCTCTTGACCAATGAAATGCCTTGATTGAGGGAATTTTCAAGACCACTACCATGAACAACCACAGCTCAGAGTCAACTAGAGTATAAATGGAGCCTGCCAAAGACACCTGTTGAGTTGGTCTTCCTCAGAGCAGTGGGTCTGCAGTTCAAGAACATCCTGCTTAGACAGGTGTGTCATCTAAGGAAATTTCCTCAAGTACTGAGACATCTTGTCTTATTGGTAAGTGATCTTCTGGGTACCCTTGAGAGTTCTCACTTTTTGTGAGTGGGAAGTTCTGTATTTTGAACTATCATTCCAGAGTTTGGAAACCCTTGAGTCTGAACTGGCTGTGTAGAAACTGAAAACCTAACCAGTATCCAAATATGTGTTTTATAATGTTGTTGGAGCTCTGAATAATTTTGGATAAACCCTATTTCTAGTTGGTTATCTGCTAAAGAATTAGAATAAGAATAAAATACGTTTAGAGCTCAGCACCTGTCTAAATTGATTTTTGGGGTGCTTCTGTGACATTGATTCTTCAGGTATCATTACACTAGGTGCCTCTTAAAACAATAGAGCCACAGATGATAGACAAAATATCTCCCTCTTTCAAATTTTGATGATGTGGTGGGGAAGAAAGAGCATTAATTTGTGGAAAGTTGGCTAAACACGTGCCTTCCAAAGACTATGTGTAAAGACATATACGTGTAGATTTGCACAAAAAGGTTTATGTTGCTATTCTATTCTGCTTCCATTATTTTGGTCATGAGTCACTATTATCCAACATTAATTTATCTCTTGAAGATACAGTATGACAAAAAGTGGTGGATGGCTAGAAAGGGTATGGAGTAGAGGAATTAATGCTTTTCTGGGAAGAAACTGTTTGATCACATGATTTTTACTCAAGTCCATTGTAACTATAGAAAAGATAGCTTATTCTGAAAGATGAGTCTGAAGAACACATGTGGAATAAACAGCTGGTCCAATGTGAATAAAACTTATGCTTTTTCTTTTGAGTCTAGTATAACTGGGTACTGATTGCATCAGCATGAATTCCTTTGTTTAGTTCTGCTTAAGTTGACAGTCCTTTCCTTACCATGCCCCCTTAAAAAAGCTTAAGCTTGGACAGAGAAGAGAGAGAAAAATGGACTTTGAACATCAAACACATGGTGGTTTCTAGAGAGGAACAAAAGAAAGTATTAAGTGTTGCAAATAACTTTTCCTTTTATGAGCTTGCCCTTCCAATGCTTTCCTAGAATCCAAAAGGGGGATGGGGTTGTAGATGGGCTTGTCCCAGTGGGGCAGCATTCTAAAACTGATGAAGACTGGGTGGCCTCCTATGCCCCTAGGGAGAAATTGGTGTGCTCTGCTTGCTCCCTGAAATGCCTGTACACCAATGCGCACAGCATGGGGAATAAGCAGGAGGAGTTAGAATCCTGTGTTCGGTCGGGAGATTATGATCTAGTGGCAATTACAGAAACATGGTGGGACAGTTCACATGACTGGAATGTGGTCATGGATGGCTATGCCCTTTTCAGGAAAGACAGACCAGCCAGGCGTGGTGGTGGAGTTGCTCTCTATGTGAGAGAGCAACTACAATGTACTAAATTCTGCCCAGGAGTGGATGACGAGCGAGTTGAGAGTGTATGGGTCAGGATCAAGGGGCAGGTTGGCAGGGATGACACTGTTGCGGGCGTCTGCTACAGGCCACCAGATCAGGCTGAGGAAGTTGATGAGGCCTTCTGTGGGCAGTTGAGAGTGGCCTCACAGTCACAGGCCCTGGTTGTCATGGGTGATTTTAACTTCCCTGATGTTTGCTGGAAGGACCATTCAGCCAGCCAGCCACAGTCCAGGAGATTCCTCCAGTGCATTGATGATAACTTCCTCATGTAGATGGTGGAGGAGCCGACAAGGAGAGGTGCACTGCTGGATCTCGTCCTCACTAACAAGGAGGGTCTGGTCGAAGCAGTAAAGGTTGAAGGCTGCCTGGGTTGCAGTGACCACGAGATGGTGGAGTTCAGCATCTTGGGTGGCAGGAACAGAATAGCAAATAGAATTGCAACCCTGGACTTTAGCAGGGCTAACTTTGGCCTTTTCAAGCAATTGCTGGGAGAAATCCTATGGGCAAGACTGCTTGAAGGAAAAGGGGCCCAAGATAGCTGGATTGCATTCAGAGATTGCTTCTTCCACGCTCAGGATCAGAGCATCCCCACGCGTAGGAAGTCAAGGAAGGGAGCCAGGAGGCCTGCGTGGTTGAATAGGGATCTGTTGGGTATGCTCAAGCAGAAGAGGAGAGTTTACAGGTCATGGAAGCAGGGGCTGGCCACTTGGGAAGAATATAAGGCTGCTGTTAGAGGATGTAGGAAGGCAGCTAGGATAGCCAAGGCCTCCTTAGAATTACAGCTGGCGAGAGGGGTCAAGGACAGCAAAAAGAACTTTTTCAAATACATAGCAGATAAAACTAATACCAGAGGCAGTGTAGGCCCACTGATGAATGGGGTGGGTGCCCTGGTGGCAGAAGATACAGAGAAGGCAGAATTACTGAATGCCTTCTTCGTCTCTGTCTACTCTGCCGGAGGTTGTCCTGGGGAGCCCTGTACCCCTGAGACCCCGGATGAAGCCAGGTCAATGGAGGAGTTTGCTTTAGTCAATGAGGACTGGGTTAGGGAGCAATTAAATAGTCTGGACATCCATAAATCCATGGGTCCAGATGGGATGCTTCTGCGGGTGCTGAGGGAGCTGACTGAAGTCATTGCTGGATTGCTCTCCATCATCTTTGCCAAGTCTTGGGAAATGGGAGAGGTGCCTGAGTATTGGAGGAAAGCAAATGTCACTCCAGTCTTCAAAAAGGGCAAGAAGGAGGACCCGGGTAATTATAGACCGGTCAGCCTCACCTCTGTCCCTGGGAAAGTAATGGAACAGCTTATCCTTGGTGCCATCTCAAGGCATATCAAGGATAAGAGGGTTATTAGGGGCAGTCATTATGGCTTTACCAAGGGTAAGTCATGCTTGACCAACCTCATAGCCTTTTATGAGAAGGTAAGAAGGTGGATGGATGATGGCAGAGCAGTGGATGTGGTCTACCTTGACTTCAGTAAAGCCTTTGACACAGTCTCCCACAGCATCCTCACAGCTAAGTTGAGGAGGTGTGGTCTAGACAATAGAGTAGTGAGGTGGGTTGCAAACTGGCTTAAGAGGAGAAGCCAGTGGTAGTCAATGGTGCAGAGTCTAGTTGGAGGCCAGTATCTAGTGGAGTGCCTCAGGGGTCAGTACTGGGGCCAATATTATTCAATATATCCATTAACGATTTATATGAGGGAATAGAGTGTACTATCAGCAAGTTTGCTGATGACACTAAGCTGGGAGGAGTGGCTGACACGCCAGAAGGCTGTGCTGCCATCCAGCAGGACCTGGACAGGCTGGAGAGTTGGGCGGGGAATAACCTAATGAAATTTAACAAGGGCAAGTGTAGAGTCCTGCATCTGGGCAGGAACAACCCCAGGTTCCAGTATAGGTTGGGAAATTACATATTAGAGAGCAGTGTAGGGGAAAGGGACCTGGGGGTCCTGGTGGACAACAGGATGACCGTGAGCCAGCACTGTGCCCTTGTGGCCAGGAAGACCAATGGCATCCTGGGGAGTATTACAAGGGGGGTGGTTAGTAGATCGAGAGAGGTCCTCCTTCCCCTCTACTCCGCCCTGATGAGACCCCATCTGGAATATTGTGTCCAGTTCTGGGCCCCTCAGTTCAAGAAGGACAGGGAACTGCTGGAGAGGGTCCAGCGTAGCGCAACAAAGATAAGTAAGGGAGTGGAGCATCTCCCTTATGAAGAAAGGCTGAGGAGCTGGGTCTCTTTAGTCTGGAGAAGAGGAGACTGAGGGGTGACCTTATTAATGTTTCTGAATATATAAAGGGTGAGTGCCACGAGGATGGAGCCAGGCTCTTCTCAGTGGCAAACAATGATAGGACAAGGGGTAATGGGATCAAGCTGGAACACAAGAGGTTCCGCTTAAATTTGAGAAAAAACTTCTTCTCAGTGAGGGTGACAGAACACTGGAACAGGCTGCCCAGGGAGGTTGTGGAGTCTCCTTCTCTGGAGACATTCAAAACCCACCTGGACATGTTCCTGTGCGACCTCACCTAGGCGTTCCTGCTCCAGCAGGGGGATTGGACTAGATGATCTTTTGAGGTCCCTTCCAATCCCAAACATACTGTAATACTGTGATACACAGTGCACTGGGGAAAATGCATTTTGAGGCTTTTCACTGACGTTGTATTGGTCTGTGAACAGTGGACTTTTCACAGTATCACAGTAAAATCTTGACCCTTTCCTGGCCTTATATACTGATAGTTTGCTATTGTTTTGTTCTCTTGAGAAATGCATTTTGCAAATCTTAACCTGGGTAACAAGTGAGAGCTGGGCAAACATAGTTCAGGCTGGTGGACCTCAGTGAGGGAAAGGATAAACATAATTTACAATGTGTAGAGCTAATTATGAATTGAATGTAGTGTAAGGCACAGACTAGACTAGTAAAAAAAGTAGAACAAATTAATTTGCATGTAGAATTCAACTTAACATCTAGAGACAGAAGATTTTTGGGCTTGCGGTTCTCTAAAAAGAAGGAAGTAATCAGCTGAACTCAGAGGAAGACCTAGTCTGAAACACCAGAGCACAGTTAAATTTACTGAAAATAAGAGGAGGATCATGCAGTCATGAGCAGGTGAGGATTGCAGTATAAGTAGCCACTCTATGTCAGTGAGGCTTGTAACAAGAAAATTATTTCAGCCTTTTAGATTTTGTACACATTTTTATTTTCCTTGTAAGAAATACATATCATGCTTGTTTTATAGAGAATTAAACCACAGTGAGATACCTGCTCATAAACCTAAGAGTTAGTAGCGTCCAAAGTGTTGATACATATACCTGTATTGTTTATATAACTTTACACTGGAGGTGTAAAGAGGAGTGACCTACACCATTACTGATGCATTACTGATGTCACCATGACATGAATTAAACCTCCAGAGTGGAATGAAAATAGAACTCTAAAGTTTTTCTTGTTATAGACCTCAGACCTTTCATAGGAGGTTCCACTTAAATATGAGAAGAAACTTCTTCTCAGTGAGGGTGACAGAACACAGGAACAGGCTGCCCAGGGGGGTTGTGGAGTCTCCTTCTCTGGAGACATTCAAAACCCACCTAGATACACTCCTGTGTAACCTCATCTAGGTGTTCCTGCTCCGGCAGAGGGAATGGACTAGATGATCTTTTGAGGTTCCTTCCAATTCCTAACATTCTGTAGTTCTCAGATATGCCTCATGAAAATTATGAACATTCTCAAACTTCAAGATGTTCTATGTCCTCATAGCCAGCAACAGATTTCAAATTCCCTTGTGCAATAAAATATGCAGACATTGGACATTACATGAAAGTTAAATGTACTGAAACAATTACAATAACCCCTACATTGACAATTAGCATCCACAAAAGGGACAAGCAACTTATGTAAGGCAATATAATATCCACTGGTTGCTTAAAGTAAGCATGGGACAAAATCTTCTCTATTAAAATACAATCACTTTGTTTATTCATGTTGGCCATTTGGACCCAAGTTCTGCCATGGGCTATATTAATGTAAATTTAAACTACGTACCATATAAGTACAGTTAATAAAAATTCACACAAATCTTATTGAAGGTGAAGTTTACCTGGCCAAACAGATATGTTTGGCCTCTGAATTCTGGCTGTTTCCCCAGATCCTTCACTAAGCATGATATGGCTGGCAAAATCCCATGTAAAGGCTGTCAAGAAAACAAATAAAGATGACTTCTTAAATGGTTATACCTGCCAATACCATGGGTTTGCATCCAGTGTGGAGTAAAGCCTAATATCTTGAAGTTTGGCTTTCAATGGCAAAATACATTCTTCCCCAAATACTTCAATTTATCCTAGTGACTTCCATGTAAAAGCGTGTATCATCTCTTTTTTTTTTTTTTTTGTGCTACTGTAAGATCAACTTAACTACAAAAGAAATAAACTTTTTAACTTATAAATTTTATTTTGGCTCAAGAAAAAAAAGGCTATGGAAAGCAATTTTTCTGCCTAGAGAATATTTCAAGAAAAGACAACAAGTTCACAGCTTACTGTACCTTCTGCTCTTCCCTTAACTTTGCAAAAAGGGAATGCATAAGGGATTCATATGTAAAATATGAGTGTATTATTTCCTCAGCAATGGCCTTAGTTAAGGTTACTGGCCTTAGCTACAACTAGGTCACTTGGAAAACAGTGTAGTGCAGTTCAATCTCTCTTTTGGTGTTTTAAACCAAGATTTTCTCCACTGTATCACTGAATGCATCAATCCACATCACCTAATGCCATTAGCGACATTAATAGCTATAAGCACCTAGGACAAAGAATGCATTGATAAAAGCTGCCAAATTGGTTCATGGTTATGCCATCTTCCTTTGCACCAGTGCTTCTCCTCCCACTGAACATATCACCATACTGAGCTGGATCTTCCTTTAGTCTTCTTCTGCCATTCCTGCCAGAAGACAGTAAGCCTAGTGCTGAAATATCTTACAAGCCAATTGTGACTTTCTGTTTTATTTTGTTTCAGTTTTACTTTAGAGCACTATCCAAGAGCAGAAAGGTACTTTTCTAAGGAATGTCTTCATTTTAGCATAACAAATACCAGATGACCAAGTATGTGGTAGGGATGTTCTTGCTGAATTGAGGTAACAAAAAGCTAAAGTCATTGAAGTTATTTTGCAAAAGCTGGTGAGTATTTAAATATCAGTTGTTACTTAACCACCTGAAGTATCTTGAATAGTCAAAAGAATTATGACATTTCCCAGTCAGAAACTATTTTAAATTTAGGGTGTTTTTTCTCATCATAGTTTCCTATAGCGTGACTGGTGTTCAGCTGCTTTCCTATAGGAAACAGGAAATAAAATTAAAGAATACTCTGGCTTACTCTTTGTGCACTTACTCTTTGTGCAGCATTTTTTACTAGAGATAGACTGTAAGCTTAGTTTAATGCTTCTCCTACAGGTGGTTCTTTAACCTACTCTTCACAATTAACTTGCAGAATCCAGAGACAGAGATTAGTTCTAAGCTTTGGTGTTTCACTCTTAAACACACAAAGAAGAAAAGAAAATAATTATAAACAGGACCTAGTTATTAACTCCCACTGACAGAATTAAATCTATCTTACAATTTTCACAACTGAGGACTTATGTCTTTCTTAAGTAAATACATGATGCTTAAGTCTTCTGGTTACTTCCATTCATGTTCTTGTGATATTCTCAGCAATATTTGCTGTAAAAACTCACTTAAAACTCAGTGTCTAAAATTCGTATAAGAAAACTAAGCTGAAAGGAGATTCTGACTCATGTTTAAGCAACCATTTGATTTAGAGCAATTGGGTCTTTTCAGAAGGTTTCCAGTGTCAGAACATTGTAATGATAACCTTGCACAGAATGCTTGTGGCAGAAGTCTAAACTCCGTATTAGTCTGATTATTATTATATTACAGGAATCTTTAAGTAACAGACCAGAAAAAAAAAAAATGGAATATTAAAATGTTTCTTCTCATTTTCCCTGTTTTGTACCTTACCTTGGAGTGATATACATAATATTCATTTTAGACCCCTTTTTTTCAAAGACTAGGTATATGCAGTAAAAGATCTTGGAAAATACTGACCCTTATGCTGACTAGTGCAATCTCATTTATCTCTCTGCAAACTTAGCTCTCCCTTAATCCCATCCCAGTTATATTAAAAAATGTTCCACTTCATGGTAAACACTGGAAAATGAAAATTGTCAACCTGAAAATACACATGCAGCATTTTCTGCAGTCTCGGGTGTGTGATAACAGTAACCTTAGGCCAGTAATATATTCACATCAGCTTCTCTCTTTAGGCACATCAGCAACCCCACTGAAACAAGTAGAACTACTTGCATATTTAATGCCTTGTTGGATTTCCTCAGGTATACAGTAGTCATCTTTCGTCATACGCTAGCTAACAGAGTATGTATACCACCTTAACTGTACCTAAATTATAATTCTAGCTTGATTAACCTCCCCCAGAAAATAATTCTACTGTGTGTGGAATGAAAAAGACATATGACCTTTAGTGGAAACATTCACTGATACAAAGCAATATATGAAAAGATTATATTTAAATAACTGTCTCCTTGTTTGATCTCCGAGACTAATTAACCCACCTACCACAAACCCAGAAGAGACATCTGGCTTTGTAGTTTAATAAGTCTCCTGACATCTTAGCAGTCGAGACATGGAAAAAGTGCATAAAAACATATACAAGTTATTTCAAGTCAGTTCAAGCTACATATTAGCATCCTGATGAGTTATTTGTGTTTCAGTTTTGAAATACATTAGTATTTCAATTAAATAGCTCCAGGATACATGCATAGCACTACCCTTATCTAACTCTAAACCACTAAGACTCCAAAGTGGGCTTTTTAGAGCAAAACTGTCATACGTCTGCATTTTGGAGTATTGTTGTGGACTTTCTGGAGTTGTCTTAGCCATGTCCAGTCCTAGAAGTATGCCTAGCACTTCTTCATTCCTAGAGGAAGTGGAGAACATCCCATAGATTCTTTAAAAAGCCAACAGAAGACTATTTCATGATTGGCTGGGTCAACTGGTGAAAGAATAATGCCGGAACTTGAGAGAGTCCGTGCAAGCACAGATTACCTGAAACTGTTAGATGGTCTGTGATTTCTCCATGACTCAGTCTTCAATGCCAGTGCTATTCATCCTTCCGGGAGCTACTACTGCTTTGAGGAAATGAGACACAGTAATTAGCAAGTTGCAATATGTTTTGAGAAAAGCTGTACCAACTTGTTCACAGACTGTAGGAGAAAAATTTTTCAGGATTCACATGTCTACTGAACCAGTTTAAGCATGAATCCTTGGTATGTTTTTAAAATGTATTTACATACCATAACACACTATGATGCTATTACAAAATGGGTCAGTAATAAGTTTTGTCAATGAGCTTTTACTTTTCCACCCTAAAACATGTTAAAAAGATAAAACAAAAAGATCCCTGTCTAGAAATAACATGCCTGAAGCATAGGCTTAATTTAAAATAGCAACAGTAACCTAGAAGATGCTGGAGAACGCTTTCATCACTGTTCCACATAGCAGTTTTGCTCCTGGGAGACTGTCATGGTACCATCCTTAGATATGAGAACCAAGTTCAAAGGACCTGCTCCTCTGTAGTTGCTTAAATACAGGCAGCGAGAACTGTATCCAAATTTAATACCTGACAATTAAATTATAGACTGTGTTCAGATAAACGCACATGATCATGTTCTTTATGCTTCACATTGCTGTCTCCCATCACTGAGAGATGCCTCGATCTCTTACATGCTTATGGAACAAAATAACTTCTCACTTGTGGCAGGGTAAAAAAATCTGACAATCTTGCAATATTCTGTTTCTTAATTGTACAAAGAGAGACAAAACAGCACTCACAGATTTTACAAATTGTAGGCATTATATATGCCACTGAAAACAAGCACCTTCATATTGAAAAATGGAGAGCAAGTAGATGCTTTAACTGTGAGAAACTGTGAAGAATTTTCCACTGCCTTATATATTTTCTTCAAAACCTGGGAGGAATATCAGTTTATCATTTTTAAGACATATGATATTATTTTGGTGTTTGGGTAAAAAAATAAATAAACCTTGTGTGGGTTTTTTTGTGTGTGTTTTTTTGGTTTGTTTTTTGGTTTGTTTGTTGTTGTGGGGTTTTTTTAATTCTGTAAGTAATATTAGCAACATATTCTGCAAAAATATTTTAAAGCTTTAGAGGTCTGAGTTCCTCATCTTTCTAGATGAGATTTGCAGTCCAGCTGTAAGAAAAACTTGACACAAATTTTCCACGACCAAGACATGAAAGAGAGTTTTACTATAGTAGTCCTGTAGTATAGACTTTATTCTCTTGAATGATTAGGCTTTAGTTATTGTAGCTTTGGTCCTATTCAGCTCTGTTGGATATAGTCGTAAAACCAGTATTTCCAAGTTTTAAATTACAAGACTACAGTCCTGTATAACAGGTAGTCAGACAAAGCATAATAAATAGAAGGTTATGAAAAACTGAAACTCTAAGACAGGTTTTCAAAAAGCAAATTAAAAAAACATTAATGTTAGAAAGAGCTTTTAAATTCAGGTCTGAATCCTTTATCAGCATAATTCTAGATTTAACTTTCTTTAGGACCACATTTAAAATTGTACAGTACCAACATCTTCATCTTGTTCTAGCCACTTTCCCTGCTATTGGAAGACTGACAATTTGTTCAAAATAAAATCAAAAAAACTGTTTGCCCGTGGCACAAGAAGTTTCTGAAGTATGTTTGTCTGGGACAATGCCACCACAACCGCCAGGAAGAAACATTTTATAGAATGGTTTGCAGAAAGCAAGTACAGCTGGATGTGTATCAACAGCACAGGGTAGACTTTCATGCTCCTGGGGACAGCTACCTGTCATGTCCTCCCTTCCTTCCCTCCTTCCCTTCGATTGTCCCTACCTTTCTCCCTGCCTCTGCAGCCAGCAGACTTGTCTGCAGTTGGATAGATGCCCAGCAGAATGCTCTGGAGTACCTGCAAAGGGGGTATGAACCTCACATGCTCCTCAACCAGCCAGCCAAGGTTCAATGTTACTTGGGAAGCACCAGTTGTTCGAGGACTGAGAAGCAGAATTAGCTGGAAATAGGTCATCTCAGGTCAGTTAAAGTTTTAGCCCAGATTTGAACTGAAGCTCCCAGGGGAGTTGAGAAGCAAAGCTGCAAGCCAAGCCTTAATTCACTGTGCGGAAAGGCACATTTAGATGATGGGAACCCCTTGTAATGACCTGCCCATATGTTGTTGCATAGATCATCTATTTTTAAGCAAACATGCTCTCTGGGATTTGAGCTCCAAAATAACACCAGGTAGCTGTTTACTAGTGAAGAGAAGTCATACTGTCAAAATTCATGGAAGTCAGGTCATATAAGGTAAAAGTCATGATCAATTGGCTGTTTGGGCAATAGTACAGTGAAAATGCATGTTATTTTTCCTTTACTTGGAGGGGATGTGCTCAGAGGATTCATCTGGAGTCATGAATAGCAGGACATAGCTGTTTACAGAGTAAGAGTAGGAGAAAAAAAAGCACCTTTCACTTCACCTCTTTCAGTCTTCACTAGCATTGTAGGGAGGTTGTCTGAGCACTAACACCATTCTAGATTTGCTGTCCAAGGATCTATGACATCATATGCAGGCATAGTTTACTGAACAGCATTTAAAAGAGTGTGACCCAAGTCATTATGATTGCAAAGGGATTATCTGCAAAGCAGAGCCCCAGTTCCAGACTCTGGGCCACTTCAGGACAACTGCAAACTCAGTCATGTGCTCAGGGGTAATCTGAAGGTAATCACTTGAAGACAACTCAGACTTTAAAACTGCACATCTGATGTCATAAATTAAACTTAGTTTACTACCAGATGATGGAAGAGTGAACTGAGATCAAACTCAAGCCTTCATTCTCATCAGAAGTCTTATGAAGTCAACAGCACTACTTTTTTAGTGAGACTCTTCCAAGTGAACCAATACTAGAAGCTGCAGAAAAGATGTGAGCAGTACATTGTGGTTGTGGCTGCATTTCAACACAGACTCACTTCACCCTGCAGATTGCAACCTAGTCCTCATACTTCAGCCTTGTGAACAGTCACAGAGTTTGCATTTGCAGAGTTTCTTCATCTTGCTATGGAAACCCACATACACCAAATACAGACCCAGCATTTCAGGTGAAACACAAACCTAAGTATTCATGGCTTCTTACGGAGTCACTGTCAGCAAAGCAGGTGCTCCTGAACGCACCATATTCTGACCTCCTTCGGTCAGCATGTTCAGCCACAGGACTATATCTGAAGTCAAACGTCCCCCTACATCCCTAACTTTTATATAGTAGTTATCTAGACTGAGGAAAAGGTCACAGATGGCTCAGGAAAGCCTGTGGGTTTTTTAAAGTTGGATAATTTTTCTTGGTGACAAATTGTTGAGAGAAGAGAGTTGGCATTGGCCCTGCAGTTCCCTGTCTTGGGACAGACACAAGCACTGGGGACAGACATAAAGAACCACCAGTGGAGAAATCTCAGCTGCCCAAATGATTGATTTCACCCTCCCTAATCCAGCCAGCCCTTCTGCAGTGGAGGCTGACAGTGTGGTGGGAGATGGAGGGCTCTTCCAGTAGCAGAAGCCTCTTGTCTCTCTAACATTGGCAGTAATTCTAGGGGGTGGTGCATGCCCTCTGCAGCCTGATAATCCTGCCTGAGCTCATTCACTTTTTCTGACTCTACTGTACCAGGAGCAGTCTCCCCTTCTCTCCCCATTCATGTGACACATAGCCTGCTTGGGGTAGTGGAAGAAAGAGGGAGCTATTATACCACCCTGTATTGGATTTGCATGGCAAGTTTTGGTAGTAGGGGGTCTACAAGGGTGGCTTCTGTGACAAGTTAATAGGAGCTTCTCCTGTGTCTGATAGAGCCAGTTCCAGCTGGTTCCAAGACAGACCCACTGCAGGCCAAGGCAAGCGACGGTGGTAGCGCCTCTGCACTAAGATATTTAAGGAGAGGAAAAAGTTGCTACATGACAGCAACTGCAGTTGAAGAAGTGAGAGAGTTGAAGGAGTGAGAATATGTGAGAGAAACAACCAAAGTCAGTGGAGCAGGAGGGGCAGGAGATACTCCAGGCACTGGAGCAGAGATTCCCCTGTAGCCTGTGGTGCAGACCATGGTGCAGCCAGCTGACCCCCTGCAGCCCATGGACATCCATGGAGAAGCAGAGATCCATCTGTAGCTCGTGGAAGACCACATGCCAGTGGAGGTGGATGCCTGAAGGAGTCTGTGACCCCATGGAAAGCCCAGACTGGAGCAGGCTCCTGGCAGGACCTGTGGACCTATGGAGAGGGAACCCCATGCTGGAGAAGGTTTGCTGACAGGTCTTGTGGTGCCATGGGGGACCCACACTGGAGCAGTTCATGAAGAGGTGCAGTCCATGGGAATGTCTCATGTCAAAGCAGTTTGTGGAGGTGTGCCTGCTGTGGGAGGGACCTTGCAATTTCTCAGCCAGCAGCTGCAGCTTTCCCTTTTGCAGTGGTTCTGATGGCTGTTCAGTTCCTACCCAAAGGGAAATACCAATTCTAAACAGTGGTATAGTAGCACAATGCTGAAGACAGAGCAAGAACTATCCCTGTTGCTAACAAAACTCCTTATTTACTCGTCAGTCTAGTTCATATGTTTAGAGGAACTGAAAACGAAACATCCTCACACATGATAGATATTTTGTCATCTTTGTCTGGTAATGCTTTGTATACGAATAACATCACTGCTTTCTAGGTTAGAGGACAGAGTGTGTGAAACTCCAGTAAACACCTAGGCCAACTTTAACGGCTGAAAGTGGAGCCTCTAATTAGTTCCTCTGGATTAAATAAGTGGTTAAAATTATCTGTGGTTTTACATACAAGGATCAAAGAAGAGGAAGATACAGCACCTTTAACAAAATTTAGAGGAGCAAGAGAGCTGGGTGAGGGCCAGCATTTGAATGAATTGCTATCTGTGGAAAGCATTAGCATCCAAAGAGGATAAGGACAAGCAGAAAGTGCTGGTGACAGATGCATCTCAGATGAGGGCCTGCATTTCATAACCTGGGCTGAATTCAGAACTCTTCAGTCCCCCTCAATCCTTTGCTGCTGCTGCCAGTAGCTTGTGCTGTCACCTGCAGGTCCATCAATCACACAGTTGTTTAGTAATAGCACAGCATAGCCAATAGCTTAAAATAATTTTCCCGTCTTCACTGAAAACTTTCCTCATCTGATAGGTTCCCTCACCATGAATAGGGAGACAACTACCATTAGAAATCTCTGCACCTTACTGGCAGGTTAACGGGCAGCCTAGCCACTGTTGGGAAAATAAGGTTATTTCTCTAACAGCAACTGATGTGAAGAAATACCTGTTTGCTGTCTTTTGTCATGACTTAGATATAAAAGGAAGGCTGGAAGGGAAAAGGTTGTCAGAGTGTATTTCACCACAGTCTGTTGCTGCTGTCCTGGTAAGTCCTGCTCAAGTCACAGAAGAAGGGAGATTTCCATCAAGCTGCTTTGACTAGGTATGATGTACAGGTTTTTATTTTATCTTGTGCTCAGTGAGGAATGAATTATTCATGTTGACTCAATGTTTTCTAGTCATTCAAGAGAGGTGCTGTGTATTTCTCCTCTTTGCCAAAGACCGGTGTTTAAGAGATGTTATTGAACAGTTTGTGCCTTGCTTGGAGATTGTGTGATTTTAAAAAAAAAGAGAGTGCAACTGAGTACTTTACAGAACAAGCTACACAATATATAAAAACTGTCATTGCATTGGCTGTCAGCCCAAAGCATTAAGATGGAAATTTGAAACACTAAGAATGAAGTCTTAAAGTTCCTATTTCATTATGCCAAAAAGCTGAGTGTATTTTGTAAGCCCCAATTCTGAGGTTCATCATAAAGAAAACAGGACACGCAGAGTCTGCTCATAGTCGTAACAGTATGATCCACAATTCTTCTCGAGTCTAGCTCCTGAGTCCAGCTGACAGTGGCAGAAAATAGATACAATCTTATATCACATTACGTTTTTAACATTCAGGATGTCTTTAAACTGTGACTATTGAAATTTCCTACTCCTTCAGCAGCCTGTACTAAATACCAGTCCCAGCTCTTCTCAAATGCCTCTTAATTCAAAGGTTATGCCACATGGCTGTGAAGGATCATTATTTTCGAACTTCATTTCTATTATTTTTTAAAAGAGGTCCCTGATGCCCTCACAGCAGGAGATAAAAGTTATAAAGAAATAACATTCAAAAAAATTGAAAAGCTCTTACTTTACCACACAGTCTAATCTGTCTGGAAAATACATTGCGCATTTATTATCTACCAGGTTTTTCTCAGGGGAAATCTACAGAAAAAAAATAAAAGATGCTTTTCTGCCATTCTACTTCTCCCAATAAATCAACATTAGCATTTGTTAAAAGAGAAGAGCTATTAACTACATCCTAATAATTCTGCCTTCAATTGGCATGGAAATTAGTTTAATGCATAGGAAGATTTTCACCACTTTTCATACAGATTGCCCTTATTCACAAGCGGGAACTAAACTCTGGCAGATCTCCTCTGCAGAAGGTATGAGAGGCAGCAACCACTGTGTTCACTATGTTTCACCTCAGCATGCCTTACTATCTGGCATGTATGGCATTAACCCAGTCAAAACTGTGGAGCTGCTTTTTGTCCTCTGTTCCTCTGCAGGCTGGGAATATATTTCCACGGGGATGTTATGGTATGATACTTACAGTGTGTCGATGTTCTGAACCCAAATGTAAGCTCAGCACACTTTGTGCTGTTCTTCTCTCTGTGTCAAGAGGCTTGCTGGAAAAGGACAAGTGTACTCTACAGCCCGCCCTGTAGACCTGTTATTAATTACCTCAAAACCCTAGCTTTGTTTTTCAAGTAGTTTGTGAAGCCAAAATGACAATGAAAGTATCGTGCCTAACAGTTTCACAAAAACATGTAAAAAATTACCATGTCACAAGATTGAATGTAACAGTCAGCCTTACTCTAGTTGTCTATTTGTAGAATAGCTGCTACAGTGAAGTACAAAATACAGAGCTAACAGTAGCTCCAGATTTTACCATAGCACATTGGCAATAACACTGTAGTTAGCCTGTTAACAAAACTGGAATTTCAGATATATTAACTTAAAACACTGAGATCAGGTCTTCCCACAGCAACACGGAATCAGCAGCAGATACTAGTCAGTTGAATTGCTTGTTTTAAATTTGCAAGGCCAGCAGTATGTTTTTAGTAGCTGGGCCCTCTTACAGTAATTAAATATTGGAGTAAATTAGCTAATGTGTGGCATGCGTTCTACATTTAACAGCAGTGAAATTGCTTCTAATATACAGGCCAAATTTTCCACAGCCAGAGGCTGCAGACTATTTTTTGCTTATTTGTATGGTTATTAAATGGTAGCTATGTTTCAGTGCTGCTTTGCTGGTACACTAAAACCTGATGTTAAATACCCCAGCTATATCATCTCCATCACCATACAATTTGCATGCATATATAAAAGAAGAAAATAAGGGGTTACTGTTGTCTTCTACAGAAATGAGCATGCATGTATTAGAAGAGAACCTGATTCAGACTTACATGATGCTAATTTCTAAGCTTGTCAACATGTCTCCCTGTGCAAAGCAGCATTGTGCTTCATACAATAATGCAACTCAAATACCAGTAGTAACACAGCCTTGCTCTTTGTGCAGCCCACTCGCTTCCAGATGGAGCACATACTCTTTTCTCTTGTAGTTCTTCACCCACACAGCAGAGCATTGTCGGGAAAGGCCAGAAGAAATTAGATGCCCCCATAGCACTTTCATCCTTGCAGCATGAAATTTGTATTTATTTTAAATGCTTATTTCACATATAAAATTTTTAAACATCCTGCAGAAAGTTCTGAAGTTAATTTAGTTTAGCTCATCTACGTAATTTTTCTTTTGCTTTGATTTTGCAGTCTGCAGCTTAGCACTTAAATGCCCATCCTTATTTCAATTTGTTTCAGTAACTTGTTTGTATTTTTATGTGTAAAAAAATGTGCTAAGTATAGTATCTGGAGGGTTGGTTTTTTTTTGTTTTCTGTCATCTAGTCTTTCATAGAGTGCAGGGCCTCTTGCATAACAGGGCTGTAAATCTCCACAGATCTGCAGTAATAGAGATTTTATAAATCAGTGAGAGTAACACCAACACAACTCCCCCACTTGGCACATGGGACACTGGCCAATGAGTGACTTTTTAACTTGTTAACAGTAAAATACCATTTCTGCAAATCCAATCTGCTAACTGATATTTCAGAAAATAGATGATTCAGTAACTAGCTATTTGCTCTGCTTAAAAATATTTTAAAACCTGATCATTCTGTAGTTCATGGCAAGAGATGCCTCTAAGAATCTTCTGTTTGAGATAAAGGCAGCAGATCTCGGATGCAAATACAAGCATATTTCTCCATTTTCCCCTTCTCTCCCATACAGAGGTCATTTTTAGTTCTTTTTTCGTCAATTTTTGATTTTTTTTTTTTAATGTCAGGAAAATATTCAATTATTTTCAACGAAACAGGTCACTGTGTTCCATTATGCCAGTCTGCAACTAAAAATTTACAAGCTTGAGGTCATCAGTAGGACACTAAGTCATCAGCAGGAAAAGACACAATACATAATAGAACTGTAAAAATACAATTCCCTGTTGCTGTAGTGACAAGACAAACAGAAACGAGGCACCGAGAAGGACTTTTAGACTGAGATTTCTGTCCAAAGTACACAGGAAGTTATTTGGCAGCTGTCTTGTCATTGGGGTGCTCTGAGTGAGATGGGAGCCTGAGCAGCCAATGCTCACAGTGGCCACACAACAAAGAAATTGCTGCAGCCAGCAGCCTCAGTGACTCACAGTCACAACCAACAGCTGCAGGTAGCTAGGGCGATGAAATCTGTGCACAACTGAGTTTGGATTTTGGCATGCAATAATGAGGAAAAGGAAGCTGAGATGGAGTCCTGATATAGACTGCCTTGCAGCCAAAATGATTCATCTGGTGTAAATATCTCTGGGAAATCAAATTTCCCTGGTGATTTTTGTTTTTGTTTATTTGTTTCATTTGTTTTGTTTTGGTTTGTTTTTTCCTTTTTATTTTATCTCTTTTTTTTTTTCTTTTTTACTTTTTTTTAAAAAAAAATAATTATCAGTGATATCATTTTTCCTAGTTTGAATTAAATCCACCTTATGGTGAAGATAGTGTTTAAGCCAAATTTTCCTTGTATGTCTTGCTACTCAACTGATCACTATGGAATTTGCAGTGAGTACCTTACATTGATTTAAAACAAAACAAAACAAAACAAAACACAGCAACAAAAAAAAATAGTCACATAATCTGTTATCATTTTGCCCAGTAAAGTCACACTGCAATTAAATTTTGTCATATTATTGCAAGCAATCTATTTCAATTTGAGTATGTTTTTACTTTATACTTGTTTCTGCACTTTTAGAAGATTTGTCTTGGCATGCTTACATTACTCTGGTGCAGATGTCATGATAGAACTACTAAGAATAATTAGGCTTCATTTACATGTGACGTTAATTTACAGAAAACTCGATTTAAATAGAAAACCATATGTAAATCAACCTGGCTCAAAAAAAACAAACTAAAGGAAGCTAGAAAGCTTATGATAGTGAGAATATGCCAGACAAGAAGGTTTTGTTTGTTAACCCTTTGTCTCTGGCTTAGTGAATGTAAGAAGTTTTAGATTCATGCTAACAAGGTTGTTCCATCCAGAAAACAAACAAACAAACAAACAAACGCCAATCAACCAACCAACCAACCAAAAAACAACAAACCAACCAACCAACCAACAACAACAACAACCAACCAAAACCCAAAACCACTAATTAAGACACTTTAGGCTTTCACAGATCTTTGTATTCCCACGTGTTATTTAATTTTTCAAAATTGTGATAAGCCACATATATTATCAGAGTTTGAGAAGAAAAAAATTTCACAAGTCTATATTTTGTGCACTTAATGTGCAAAATATGCACATAAAATGCAATAATATTGAGGAAGTAGTAATATATTAACTTTTCTGACGTGACATAACAAAAACCTGAAAGTTGCTCATTCTTATGTTCTCTCATCTTTGTAATATTGCTGTTCGAATGTTTCATGGTCAATAGCTATTTTAAAAAATGAGGCAACAGATCTCCCCACTATTGCAGTTATTGAACTGTCTGTTTCTATGCAGTAATACAGAAAAGCACTAACAAAAAATAAAATTAAAAAAAAATTAAAACCTCATAAAATTCAAGAAAATCTTTAGCATGTTCTAAGTAATGGAGACTGTTTGGTGTCTTGTAACCGCCCCCTAATGTTTTTATTATTCAGGGCAAGCAACTTTAAAAGCCTAATTTACCTATCAGACATCTTAAAAGAAATAAGGAGTGATAGAAAGGACCTATAAAAAGAAATAGGAAAAATTGTAGCATTCTGGTTTCTCAGCTTAGAGGAGGTAATGGTGCCAAACAGAACTATCAAAATGAGTGGGGTGGAGTACTCAATGACATTCACACCAGCTTCAGAGAGAGAAAAAAAGAAAACAAAACCAAAAACAAACAAACAACAACAACAACAAAACAAAACACAAAAAAGAAAACCCTGAGGGGACATGCTGTTGATCTGGTGGCAGTACATGTAGCATAGAGAAAAAACATCCGTTCACACCCTGCTTGTGCGGGCCCTTGCCCCAATTAGTTGCCTTCTTGTTCTTTCACTTTTGGGCAGATATAGAGCATTTTGACCACTTCATCCATTTGCATCCTCACTTGACCCATGCATGTATCTTCCCCAGACCATCACTTGACACATTCCAGGATCAAAAGACATTGGAGAGCTTTTGTCCCTTGGAGCCGCAAGCATTTTCATTGTATTTGTGATGGAAACAAACTATCCAAACTATTCCCAACATTGATCTAATTAAAATACAGTCCTATTTAGCAGAGACTTATACGTAGCTGACCTAAAGTCCTATACATGCAATGAACCATTGTTTTTTTAAAGTATTTACTTCAGTGCTCAGTTGAATAGGGAAGTCAGAACTGGGACTCCAAACAGGTTTTCAGGACTAAGAAACCCATCTATTTTAAGTTTTATGTAAGAGTATACAAATAACCAAAGGTCAAAACACACCTTTTCTATGTTAGGTGCACTGAATTTTTCTTTGTATGAGAGAAAAGAAAATAGTTAGAGTTGATTGAGTTGCTGACGATCCCTAACATACATACAACGGTGTTCTGATTCTTTCATTGGTAATATCAGAAATTAAATGAACTCTATCAGCAAACTGATTAGGACCTGACCTGGTTCCCCTTAAGAAGCAAATCTGGTTTCAATGGAATAACTCTAAATTCATTGAAATAAATCTTTAAAAACCATATGTTTTTCCCTTCATTCGTATTGCTTAAATACCCCTCCAATGTTTTGCTCTCCGTTGTTCATTTTGCTTCCATTCCCTCACAACCTTGGTTCAAGTGAGAAATCACCTGATGTACAATTAGTAAAGCCTACCATAATACCACATATTTAGCACTATACTTCCAATGAAAATATTTTTTGTGAATATTTACAAGTGAAGCTTTCAGTTTGGGTAATGTCAGGCCATTTTGTGGAATATGTGTCAGCTTTCTATAGTAAATTCAAAAAAGTCTAAAGTCAATTTCAAACACAAAGATGAAACGAAAAGAAAAACAAAACAAGCTCATGTTTGAAACTTGATCATTGACCTTGATCACATTTATTCACCAAGTCCATGTACCACTGTTCTTAAGACACTATTATTTTTCAGTCCAATCCATATAAGCTCTTCTTTTCATTATCTCAACAGTCTTTTTCCTGAGCACAACCTATTCTGAAAAATGCTTCCTTTTTTCACGAAGCCTTACTTATGTTGATGAAAGCTGGTAAATATTCCTGCAGTACCTCTTGCCAACCTTCACTGATTTTTTTGAGGGTTTGTATAAAATTATCAAACCAGAATTAGTCAAAAGATTTATTGAGATCAAAAAACAACTGCTGTTGCAATATAATTTGCATGAAAATATCTTGCATTTAAGCCATCACATCAGAAATCTAGATTTTCTGCATTCATTTCCATGGAATTACTTTTGGACCTACCCTAGACTCACAACTCACAAGCATTTTAAGTTGTATTGAAATGATCCATCAGACTGCATTGTATGATGCACATGGTGTGTTCATTAGTCTGTCTACAGATATGTAGATATACATACAGATATATGTATCACCTTAAGAATATTTTCAGATGAGTAACCTTTTTATTTTTAATATAAGGATACCTAAATAGCCTTGGATCACCAAGATCCAAGTATTTTTGTGAACTCATACTTCACATAAATATTAATAGGAAAAGCAGGAGGAAAACATACAGTGGAGTTTGAGATACAGTGGAATAAAATAGCTCAAAGCACTAAAAGGCCTATCCAATCTCATTTTAAAGCAATGTTAAGCTATTGTAACCATGTTCAGAAGCAGCTGTATTAAAAAAATTAATGAGTTTTCCACTCAAAACTTGCATCTGCCCTAACATGCAGGCAGCCTTGCAGGTCCTATGTGTACATTTCACACATAAACATGCCACTTCACCATACACTCTAGATTAAGAATATGACAAAAACACATGGAATCTTTCATTGTCCTTAATTGGTCTGTGTAGTCTAAATGAATAATTTGGGTTTTGTCAGAAGTTGTATGAACATATCACAGACAATGCTACTTCCCAATTATTTTTCTGCTTGAGAAAAATTGTCCCCTTTCATTTGCATATTCTTCCCAACATCTGCTTTGAGTTTAAAAATCTGTGAGGTTATTTGGCCCTTTATTTCCTCACATGATTTTTTTTAATTAGTGGTATTTTTTTAATTGGTAGCAACTAGATAACACTACTGATCCAAAATATAACATACTCAAAAATACATTTTCTTATTCTGACTTATTTATGGCTCTGTTTTCTCTGTGGTGACTGAAAGGAGCTATGTTGCAAAAGTTTTTAGTTCTGTTATCTCCCATTCTAATACGTTTTAGGGACTCAGATTAGTGCGCTGACAACTACAACTTGTTATATATTTAATAATTTACTTAATGTTTGGATGTCTAACTCAAATTTGTCCAAGTATTCTTATGCATCCATTCACCAAATGTTTCTAGCATTCTCACAGACAAATTCCTAGAAATGTCAATGGTAGTTTAAATTTAAGAGGAGCAGAGAAGTGTTAATACCTACAAGCAGGAACTAAGCATGTGAATCAAGTCACCATCGTTTCATAAAACTCCAAGATTAGAAGGAGTTAACAAATTTTGTTTTGACTGACCATCAAGTCTAGAGCAGAGTAAAAGTTCTGGCAGATACTCTATCAAAATGAAGCAAACTTTCACAGCCCGACTACTTTATTCCTGTGTGTGTGACCAGATAGTAGCTGCCTAAAATCCATATTAATAGAACAGTGCCCAAGCATTAGGACACTTAGGGGGTGCTACATACTTGCAGCCAAAAGCTGATTCCCACACTATGCTGCTCAAGTGTATTTTTAAGTCATGATTGCCCCTAGAGATGGCCATTTTCTGTTGTCATTTTGAATACACATGGTGATCTCAGTTCTTGGCTCAAAGATTTCTGCATTCTTTTGTAAGCTCCTACACAAAGGCTTTTGTGCTTTAAAACAGATGCCCAAGGGGCTGTGCCATTGTCTCAGGAGTCTGGGATAGAGAAAGCCAGATGCCTGCAGAAAGTCCTTGAGAGAAGTGTGGAAGCTGTGTCCTCACTCTTCTACACACTTCGGAGAGTGTCTCCCCCAGAGCCACTGACTGGATGGTGAGTTCACACACAGGCTGCCAAGAACAAGTCAAGCAGGTTCCTCATCAAGGGCTGCTTTCATGCCTTCTCTTTCCCAGTCAGCGATCCCAGATACTAGGAAATAGAGCAAATATTCCAAAAAAGAATTAGTAATCTGGACAAACTAGGCCTCCAGTCCTCTCCACAAAGGGGGAACTACTCATACGCTTCAGATAAGCACATCACATCTAAAGTAGGTGGGTGGATGCTGGCTGGAGAGAGAAAAGAAGTTCAAATACTGCCGAGTTTTGGACTAGGAAGTCTTTTGGTAGAGCCTAAGGGGAGAGTTCCTCTGCTGATGATTTGGTATCACACTACTGCCTTTATCATAGAGTCATCACTTGCATCTAGTGACATTTATTAAGCACCTTCCAGGAAAATGGTCTAAGGCAAAAGAATATCCATCTTCAAGGTGACAGAGGTCACAACAAGTTTTGAGAACTGGCAGCTGGTGACAGGGCACTGAGACTGTTTCTCTCTCCTTGTACCACCTCACAGTTTACAGTAGGTGGCAAATCTGCTCTCCTGGTGAGTTTTTACCTACATCTCCATTTTTAACAGAATAAAGCTGGATCTGTTCTTCCAAGATTTGTTCACATGAGTGATATCAGTGTTGCCAGCAGCACTGTTAATACAGTTGAGCATTACTCACACATATAAGATGTACTGGATTAGGTCTTTACATGACAGTATCATGGAAACTCCAGTCTGAATTTGCCCAGATAAACACACTGAGGAAGCAATAGCTAGACAGCTGGCAGGCAAATAACGAACAAATTAGAAAAAAAAAAAAAACTATCACTCTGTATTAGGTAGTGTTGGCAGGATGTACCATACCTGCTATTTCGTAACTCACCTTCACCATCTTGCAAATGTTTGGCACCTTTCTCAAACCAAAGATGTACTGAATCCATATTGAACAGTTAGAATACAAAAGCCAGTCATCGCTGGTCAACTATGCCTGTGGGTGGGTATAGTTTTTACAAGCCCTAGAAACAAATAAGCACCATCATCATTGCTAGTTAACTTCATGAAACAGTTTGGCTCTTTCCTCACACTGAAGAAAACTTCATTTTATACTTCATTTGTGGTAACAGTGAGAACCCAGAACATTGTTATACCTGCAGAATCAAGGTAAAAATATTTTCTTTCTAGTTTTAAATGCACTTTATCCCACCTAAGTTATCAGGCATGAACATATCATATGAGCACGGTTAACCAGAGTTCTCTCAGAGGTTTTCAAAGTTTTGGAGGGTAACATCATCAGATATGGGCCAAACACAAAGTGAGTGTTACAGTATTTGTTATCTTATTCTTTCTGTTTCTTACCAAAAATTAGCATCTGCTAACACCTCCTAAACCTTAGAGATGCTTTCAGTTCTCCAGCCAGCATCCATTCACTGTTACCAGAGAGTGATAAATCACAGAGCATTGTCACTGATAGTAATGTCATCTTATCAATATAGCCAATACTGGAGAAGGATATTTGTTTGGACTACCATTTGAAATGAACAGCCATGCCATGATTCATATCATGGTGCAGTTTGGTATTTTTATGCAATTTTATTCAGTAATCGTGAGTCAGGCCATGACTTAGAAACAGAGGACAAAAATGATTTAAGATACTTCAGGTTAAACACAATTCCAGTTCAAGGCAAGAAGATTCAAGCTTTTCGCAGTTTCCTAAGGAATTACTCTCACAGTAAAATAGAAAAACACTTGTAGCTTGCCAGACTTAACATCACCCGCTAGTTATCAGTAAAATTCAAAGCTAAGTATGTTCACTGTTTACTATTACTGTTCTTTCAGGCTAGCAGCAGAATCAGGAAGAAAACACTGTGGTGTGTCATACTTGGACAGTTTTCCAAGTAACAAGAAAGGCCAGAAAAGACATCTCTTAGGCCTTACGTAGTGAGGGGAACATTAAAAAATCCTTCAAGCATGAGATTAGCAGCAAGCCAAACAGCAGGGAAGGGCAAAGAAGCAGTATGTTCTGCACCAGCATTGGGAAGAAACTGAACTCTCTTTCCTGATCAGATCTATTCGGATCTGATTCCTGAGTTCCGGTATCACATTTCTCAAGTCATCTGTGTGAAACAGAAAGAAGGATAACAAATAAGTTCTCATCAGTTCAGTTTGAACTTATTTTCTCCTGTGACTTGAGCTTTGACTCTGGCTCCCAAATGCTGTGGGCAACACACAGGGACCCTAAACTGTGCTGAAAAATGTTGTATGTTGAGAAATATTCCAAGTACCTATAGCCATGACTGGCATATTTTTCTGCCTCACAGAAATACTGCATATTCTGAACTAAGTCACTGCCTTATTTGGCCTAATAAGGAAAAACACCCTGAATCCAGAGTCTTGAGTGTCATCTTCTCAACAGTACAGACCAGAACACAGATTAATGTGTTAAACTGCAAACTCCAGACTTTGCACACCCAAATATTTTCATTGTGGTATCTTTTTGGTTTATGGGGTGGATGGGGGAGGGTGGAGGGAAGACATTTCAGTATGCCGGTATCTTACTGGACCTGCTAAGCAACAGGGAATATAAGAGAAATGTCCAGCAAATAGATGAGGTGAAAGTGGCACAGCTTGAATTCTTCCGGACTAATCTGCAGTGACAGGTTTCTATGATGAATTTGCAATAAATCATTGTTGTTTCTAATTTATTAGTGTATTTACAACTCCAGATTTTTAACATTCTTTGTGGGAGTGCAGATAAATTAAAATACAAAGGAATTCCTGGGACATGTTGGGGTGGATTGCCTAGTCAATACAGCTACAGTAATTTATATTTAGGAATATTTATTTGTTTATGCCTATGCTGTAATATACTCTACCAGCTTTTTTATCACAGATGTATTTAAATTCAAACTTGATCACTGTCATTTTTATATTTTAACAAATTTCTGACAGTTCAACTCAGGGTTCAGCTGAAGGTATTGCAGACGAATCTGAAAAAACAAATGAACAGAAATGAATCATTCATTGCAACTTCATTTTAAATAAACAAATCAATGGTGTTCTGTCTGTAACCTCAGCATGAAAGGTAATTGATGTAGAATAACAAATCAATGTCACCTGAATTTTCTGAAAGTTTATCTGAAGCTCTCTATAAAGATCATTGGCATTGTTTTAAAAGGAGGAATAACAACATATAGCATAACATCAACATATAACATACCATACCATACCATACCATACCATACCATAAGATACCATAACATTGTATATTTGCCTCAATTAGTTGTAAACCAAGATAACAGACCATTATTAGTATGCCTAGACACAAGGAAGACCCTGAAATAACTATGGGAAGAGGATATTGTGTTCAGTCAAACAGAAGCTACATTGAAATGAATATTTCATAGCACTGATACAAACAGATGTGCATAACCTTCCATAACTAATTTGTCAAATATAATTTATGTGATGGCCTTAAGCTAAAGTACAACAGCCACCAGTTACATGCTTGATTTTTAAAAAGTGCTTGTTTCTTGTGAAAGATTATTTTTTGTCTTTGTTGGCTTTGGCACTTAATAAATCTTCCTTTCAAAATTCTTCAAATGCAGTACCTGCAGGAAATAAATTCAGTTCATAGAAGAAGAACAGTACTGTCCTTGTATAGCATGTGCACATTCACATGCAGGTATCATCATTTGGAACAGAACAAAACGGAACAGAACGGAACAGGACGGAGCAGAGCAGGATAGAATAGAATAGAATAGAATAGAATAGAATAGAATAGAATAGAATAGAATAGAATAGAATAGAATAGAATAGAATAGAATAGAATAGAATAGAATAGAATAGAATAGAATAGAATAGAATAGAATAGAATAGAATAGAATAGAATAGAATAGAATAGAATAGAATAGAAATTTCTGTTGGAAGGGACCTACAATGATGATCTAGTCCAGCTGCCTGACCAATTCAAGGCTGACCAAAAGTTAAAGAATATTATTAAGGGCATTTTTCAAACACTGTCAGGATTGGGGCATTGACCACCTTTCTAGGACGCCTGTTCCAGTATTTGACCAACCTCTCAGTGAAAAATGCTTCCTAATGTCCAGTCTAAAACTCCCTTGGTGCTGCTTTGGACCATTTCACACATCCTATCACTGGATACCAGGGACAAGAGATCAGCATCTTTCTCCCCATTTCACCTCCTCAGGAATGACATTGCCCCTCAGCCTCCTTTTCTACAAATTAGACAAGCCCAAAGTCCTTAGACACTCCTCACAGGACATTCCTTCCTGCCTTTCCACCACCTTTTTTCTCCTTTCCTGGACACATTCAAGGACCCTCACAACCTTCTTAAATTGTATAGTCCAGAACTGCACACAGCACTCAAGTTGAGGCCATGACAATGCTGAATACAGAGGGATAATCCCCTCTTTTGACTGGCTGATTGTGCTGTGTTTGATGCACCCCAAGATGGGGTTTGCCCTCCTGGCTGCCTGGGCACACACTGCTGGCTCACACTGAGCTTAAGGTCACCCAGGACTCCCAGATCCCTTTCTGCAGGGCTACTCCCCAGCCACTCTTCCCAATTTAGAATTGTGCCTAGTATAACTCTGTCCTAGGTGCAGAATCTGGCATTTGGACTTGCTAAATTTGATGCCATTAATCACTACCCAATGTTCCAATCTATCTAAATCCTTCTACAAGACCTCTTGCCCCTCAAGACAGTCAACAGCACCTCCCAGTTTGGTATCATCAGTAAACTTGCTAATGCAGCATTCGAGTCCTGCATCCAGATTTTTGATAAATATGTTGAACAGAACTGGTCCCAATATTCAGCCCTGAGGAACGTTGCTGGTGACTGGTTGATCTGGATGCAGCCCCATTCACTACAACCCTTTGAGCCCTGTCCTTCAGCCAGTGTGCTGTGAACTCTCTCATCCTACAGCTGGACAACTTGCCCAGAAAAATACTGTGAGGGACAGTATCAAAGGCCTTAATAAAATCTAGAAAAACTACATACATCACCTTCCAATCACCCACTAGGTAGGTGACCTTATCTTAGAAGGATACCAAATAATTTCAACAGGACTTTCCCTTTTTGAACCCATACTGACTATGCCAGATGATTTAATTGTTCTTTAAATGCCTTTCAACAGTACCCAGTATAATGTTCTCTACAATTTTTCCAGGAACGGATGTTAGATTAACAGGTTTGTAGTGCTGTGGGTCTTCCCTCATGCCCTTTTTGTAGCTTGGAATAACCATGTCTAGCTTCCAGTCAGCAGGGACCTCCCCAGACTCACAAGACCTTCAGCAGATGGTCAAGAGGGGTTCTGTCATAACACCTGCTAGCTCCTTCAGCACTCTGAGATGAATCTCATCAGGCCCCATAGACTTGTGAGCATTCAGCTGATTCAGCTGGTCCCTTGCAATTTCATTGTTCACAAATGAGAAGTCACAGTTTCCATACTCATAGTTCTCTGACTCAGGGGACTGAGCAGCCCGAGGACCATGCCACACAGATGATCAAACCATATGACAGTAAAGCATGGAAGAAGTACTTCTGTCAAGTCCTGAATACCTACAAGCTGGTAGATCCCAGTAATAACTTTGTTGGCCCCATTCACCAGGAGAAGAGGAAAGTGTTTTCTTGCTCTGACCTACAATATGTGACTGATCTAAGAAGGAAGGTGTAATTTCTTAATATATACAAGTTTCCAGAAAAATTAAAGGCAAACAAGAACCATTTTTTTACTTAAAAAAAACCCAAAAACTAAACAAAAGATCCATGTCATGTCTCTCAGATGTAATTTATTTCTTTAGGAATAGAACCCAGCATGAGGGCCCTATATGTCGCCCAGACCCATCCCACAGGGAGGTCTGCTGCCTTCCTGGGGCCAGGGTGAGGGACATTAATAGAAGACTTCCAGAGCTAATTCAGCCCTCAGACTACTATCCCCTGTTAGTAGTCCAAGCTGGCAGCGAGGACATCAACAGAAGAAGTATCAAGATAATTAAAAAGGACTTTAAAGCACTGGGTCAGTCAGTTCATGGGACGGGAGCACAAGTGATATTTGCCTCAGTTCCTGTGCTAGCTGGGATGGATGAGGAACTAAATAAAGAGAGGAGCAGAAAAGCCCATCTCATCAACAGGTGGCTTAAGGATTGGTGTCACCGTCAAAATTTTGGGTTTTTTGACCATGGGCCAAGCTCCGTGGTACCCAGTCTCCTCAAATCAGATGGGCTTCATCCTTCTAGGGAGAGCAAGAGGACTATAGCCCATAAGTTGGCAGGGCTGATCAGGAGGGCTTTAAACTAGGTTTGAAGGGGGAAGGGATTGAAACTGGGCTCTCCAAAAATCAGCCTATGGATGGAAAGCCCAAATTAAGAGGGAAATCAGCAGCCCACTTGAAGTGCATGTACACTAATGCACGCAGTATGGGCAACAAACAAGAGGAGCTGGAAGCCATCGTGCAGCAGGAAAGCTATGACATAGTTGCCATCACAGAAACATGGTGGGATGACTCATATGACTGGAGTGCTGCTATGTGTGGCTACAAGCTCTTCAGAAAAGATAGGCAGGGTAGGAGAGGTGGAGGGGTGGCTTTATATGTTAGAGAGTCACTCGACTCTGTTAAACTTGAGGTCAGCAGTGACAAGGTTGAGTGCCTGTGGACCAGAATCAGGGGGAAGTCCAACAAGGCTGACATCCTCGTGGGTGTCTGTTACAGACCACCCAACCAGGACGATGAAGGAGATGAATTATTCTACAAGCAGCTGGCAGATGTCTCAAAATCGACGGCCCTTGTTCTTGTGGGTGACTTTAACCTGCCGGATATCTGCTGGGAGCTCAATACTGCACAGAAGAGGCAGTCTAGGAAGTTCCTAGAGTGTATAGAGGACAATTTCCTTCATCAGCTGGTAAATGAGCCCACCAGGGGCAAGACCCCGCTAGACCTACTGTTTACAAACAGAGAAGGGCTGGTGGGAGATGTAGTGGTTGGAGGCCGCCTGGGGCATAGCGACCATGAAATAATAGAATTTTCAATACTCAGAGATGCAGGGAGAACCATTAACAAAACCTCTACGCTGGACTTCCGGAGGGCAGATTTTTGCCTATTCAGAAGTCTAGTTCAGAGCATACCCTGGGAAACAATGCTTAAAAACAAGGGGGGCCAGGAGGGTTGGACATGCTTCAAGCAGGTGGTTTTGAGTGCACAGGAACAGGCTATACCAGTGTGCCGAAAGGCTAGCCGGCGGGGAAGACAACCGGCTTGGCTAAACAGGGAGATTTTGAATGAAATCAGAAATAAAAAGAGACTTTACCGACTGTGGAAAAAAGGGCTGGCTACTTATGAAGAATTTATGGAAATAGCTAGATCATGCAGAAAAAAGATCAGGGAAACAAAAGTGCAATTTGAAGTTAACTTGGCCAATTCTGTCAGGGATAATAAAAAGTCCTTCTTCAAATATGTTAATAACAAAAGGAGGGGCAAGGAAAACCTCCATTCTCTGTTGGACTCTGAAGGAAATATAGTTAACAAAGATGAGGAGAAAGCTGAGGTACTTAATACCTACTTTGCCTCAGTTTTTACCAGTAATACAGGTGGCCCTCAGGACAACTCATCTCTGGAGGTGGTTGGCAGAGATAGAAAGCCAAATAGGCCCCTTGTATTCCAGGAGGAAATAGTTGGTGATTTACTGAGCCATCTGGATCCTCACAAGTCTATGGGACCAGATGGGATCCATCCTAGGGTGATGAGGGAGCTAGCAGAAGAACTTGCCAAGCCGCTCTCCATCATCTTCCAACAGTCCTGGCTCACTGGGGAGGTCCCATATGATTGGAAATTGGCCAACGTTACCCCAGTCCACAAAAAGGGCTGCAGAGCTGACCCTGGCAACTACAGGCCTGTCAGCCTGACCTCGGTGCCTGGCAGGGTTATGGAGCAGATCATCCTGAATGGAATCACACAGCACCTTCAGGATGGACAAGGGATCAGACCCAGCCAGCATGGGTTTAGGAGGGGCAGGTCCTGTCTGACCAACCTGATCTCCTTTTATGATCAGGTGACTCACCTGGTGGATGAGGGGAAAGCTGTGGATGTGGTCTATCTGGACTTCAGCAAGGCCTTTGACACTGTCTCCCATAACATACTCTTGCAAAAGCTGGTAGCCCATGGCTTGGACAAGTGTACTCTACGCTGGGTTAAGAACTGGCTGGAGGGCCGGGCCCAGAGAGTGCTGGTGAATGGGGCTGCATCCAGCTGGCGGCCAGTCACTAGTGGTGTTCCCCAGGGGTCAGTGTTGGGTCCCGTCCTGTTTAACATCTTTATTGATGATTTAGATGAGGGGATTGAGACCATCATCAGCAAATTTGCTGATGACACCAAGCTGGGAGGGAGTGTCGACCTGCTGGAAGGCAGGAGGGCTCTGCAGAGGGATCTGGATAGACTGGAAAAATGGGCTGATTCCAATGGGATGAAGTTCAATAAGGCCAAATGCCGGGTGCTGCACTTTGGTCACAACAACCCCCTGCAGCGCTACAGGCTGGGCGCAGAGTGGCTGGAGAGCAGTCAGACAGAAAGGGACCTGGGGGTGCTAATTGACAGGAAGCTCAACATGAGCCAACAGTGTGCCCAGGTGGCCAAGAAGGCCAACGGTATCCTGTCCTGTATCAAAAACAGCGTGGTCAGCAGGACAAGGGAAGTGATCCTTCCCCTGTACTCTGCATTGGTGAGGCCACACCTGGAGTATTGTGTTCAGTTCTGGGCCCCTCAGTTCAGGAAAGACATTGAAGTGCTGGAGCGGGTCCAGAGAAGAGCAACACGACTGGTGAAGGGACTTGAACATAAGACCTATGAGGAGAGGCTGAGGGAGCTGGGGTTGTTTAGTCTAGAGAAGAGGAGGCTTAGAGGTGACCTCATCACTCTCTATAACTACCTGAAGGGAAGTTCTAGCCAGGTGGGGATTGGTCTCTTCTCCCAGGCAGTTAGCAATAGGACAAGGGGGCATGGGCTTAAACTCTACCAGGGGAAATTTAGGCTGGATATTAGAAAGAAATTCTTTACAGAGAGAGTGATCAGGCATTGGAATGGCCTGCCCAGGGAGGTAGTGGACTCGCCGTCCCTAGAGGTTTTTAAACTGAGATTGGACATGGCACTTAGTGCCATGATCTAGTAAACGGACTAGAGTTGGACCAAGGGTTGGACTCGATGATCTCTGAGGTCTCTTCCAACCCAGTCGATTCTGTGATTCTGTGATTCTGTAATGAATAATTAGTTCAGAGAGAGGCAAATACATAGGTGTATGTATATGTATATAAACATTTTAATGTATTTGTGCCATAAAACAGATAAAGCAATGTTTTACGTGCTTTCCAATCCTCAAAAATGTCTGGTAGACCTAAGCTACAGTTTGACATTCAGTTGAAGGCTGAGGAGAATTTACTATTGATTCTACAAATGATCCATGTTGTTGACAGGAAAGGAAAAAGCGAGCCCAGGTAACAGAATTTTGAAACAGGCTATGTAGAGAGCACAATAATACAAATACAAAAGAAGATTGCTTGAAAAATGTATGTAGCCTACACTAAAATGAGCATTCAGCATAGCAATTAACCTACTACAATAGCATGAACAAACATTGCATAATGCACACTGTAGGTCAATGCCATAAGCCTTGAAGAAAAGCAGTGTCATTGCAATAGTTGCCTAATAGAAATCACTGTTAGGAATTCCAGCAGTGATTTAATCCTAAATACCTCCCCATTTTCTGAGAAAGAAAAGCTACACATATGTGAGGGCCTGGCAGGGAACTTTCTGAGAAGTACTCTCATCTGCCACCTATTTGTTGCAGAGGTCATGCTTTGAGAGTCTAAAAATGCCACTGAATGCAATATGATCTGAGTCAGGGCCATCATTAGAACTGCATTTGGTGATATATCACATCAATTGACATTCTGTTTTCACACAGGGGTGGGAAACAGCTTCTCAGAATGGCCAGGCCATTCAAGTTAGATTGAAAGATCTGGAGCTGAACATTTACACTAATGGACTATGGCTCCAAATCAACAGCAACCTGTCTGAGTTGCTCTTTAACTTCCAGAATCTAAACCCAAGACCAATAGCTCTTGTTTTCATCTTCTTTTTCAGCATGGAAGAATGAAAGATAAAAGGTTAAACATACAGCATTATGAATAGGTAATGCTGAATTCCAAGAAGCACTGTACCAGAATTAATCTACCTTTTAAATCCAAGCATGAAATCTTTCTTGGTGCAACAATCTGAACTCCTGAGTCTGTATGAATGCAGTATGTTCCTCACAGGTGACATAAACCCACCATTAGAAAACTGTTACAAATTAAGTGATGGGAAAAAAAATGGCCAGCATGAAAAGTTATTATTTATAGCTGTTAATCACCAAGTTTCAAAAATATCATGAGGAACTGCTGAAGTCACAGCAAAAAAGCTGGGAAAGGCTTAGCTGATAATTGCTAAAACACTAACAAGAATGAGAGAAATCTGAAGAATTATGTGACAAAAAGAGGCGGGAGGAGGGGGGAAGGAAAACAAAACAAAACAGAAACAACAACAATAGGGAGAAGCGCATTTCCATAGAGCAATTTTTAAGTAAAAATGGCAGTTATTGCCACTTGACTCATTACACGCGTCTAGATATTAACATAGTCAGAGACAACAACTCCCCAATGTACTTTTGTTGACCCAGTATGTCTGCTATCACTTCTACCCTGGAGTCATGTATTACCAGCTTGCTTCAAGCAAAGTGTTTTCAGCAGTCACTCTGTTCAGACATTCAGTGTATTCAAGTACACTGAATACTGAATTTTACACTGAATTTTTCAAATAAATAATGATTCCTAACAAAAAACAAACAAACAACAAAACAAACCAAACCACTCACTTCTGGGTAAGTCCCATTGGGCACCCTTAGCCATAGGAAAAAACTGCAGACAAGACAAATGCAACTAAAAATATGAAAAAGCTGTTTCTCAGTTGACTCACGTGAGAGAAGTAGGATTCAAATGTTCTTGTCACCCTCATAAGGCATCCTTTGCTGATGAGGCAAGCATCAGTGAACTGGGGCAGAAGAGCCAGTGCCTGGAGCTCCTCAGGCCAGATTCTCAGTGCTGCTGAGCTGCCCTTTGCCACCGGCTCCATCCACAGGCCTCACGCTGGTGACTTAGTGACACCAGGCAGTCCTTAGATTAAGCTCTCTGCTTTCTTTCTTCAGACTTTTTGCTTCTTATTTACATGTTCTACCTCTTGAATCCTGGCATACCTGATGATCCTTTTTCAACGACCATCTGTCTATCTGTAATCTTATAATCCTTATATCTCTGCAGAATTTCTGCTTGTCCTTGCACCCTCTTAATGCTTTCACTTCTCTGAGACAGGGCTGTGCAGCTGAGTGGGATCAGAGCTGTGTCTTTGTCTACCAGGGATCCCATCTTAATGGAGAGGGTGACTGTGAGCCAGGGCTCCTCATCCAGAGCATCTATCCCCAGAATTCAGCACACTTTTCTTATGAGTGTTAGTGAATGTATGTCCAGATGTTCTTTTTCAGAAATCATATCTGCAGTTTTCTTCACCAGCTCAGGGGAAGTCAAAGACTTGGGAGCAACAGGAGAATTTCTTGTTAAAGGAATATGAAGTGGCAGAAACCAGGCTGGACCACATACTGTTCTTGCTGAAACTAAAGGTGATCCCAGGGCTTGAATTCAGGTGTTAGGAACTGCAAAATGAACACTGCAGATAAAAGGCATAAGGTTTTTCTGTATAACACAATGTTATTGTTTACTTTACCTGGCAACCAAGACTGTATTAAAAATTCAAATCAGCTGTTTTATGGAGTTCATATCTGTAGGAACAATATCACAGTATCACGTATGTTTGGGATTGGAAGGGACCTCAAAAGATCATCTAGTCCAATCCCCCTGCCAGAGCAGGAACGCCTAGGTGAGGTCGCACAGGAACATGTCCAGGTGGGTTTTGAATGTCTCCAGAGAAGAAGACTCCACAACCTCCCTGGGCAACCTGTTCCAGTGCTCTGTCACCCTCACTGAGAAGAAATTTTTTCTCACATTTAAGTGGAACCTCTTGTGTTCCAGCTTGATCCCATTACCCCTTGTCCTATCATTGTTTGCCACCGAGAAGAGCCTGGCTCCATCCTCGTGGCACTCACCCTTTATATATTTAGAAACATTAATAAGGTCACCCCTCAGTCTCCTCTTCTCCAAACTAAAGAGACCCAGCTCCCTCAGCCTTTCTTCATAAGGGAGGTGCTCCACTCCCTTCACCATCTTCGTTGCCCTACACTGGACCCTCTCCAGCAGTTCCCTGTCCTTCTTGAACTGAGGGGCCCAGAACTGGACACAATATTCCAGATGGTGTCTCACCAGGGCGGAGTAGAGGGGAAGGAGGACCTCTCTCGATCTACTAACCACCCCCCTTGTAATACACCCCAGGATGCCATTGGCCTTCCTGGCCACAAGGGCACAGTGCTGGCTCACGGTCATCCTGTTGTCCACCAGGACCCCCAGGTCCCTTTCCCCTACACTGCTCTCTAATATGTAATTTCCCAACCTATACTGGAACCTGGGGTTGTTCCTGCCCAGATGCAGGACTCTACACTTTCCCTTGTTAAATTTCATCAGGTTATTCCCCGCCCAACTCTCCAGCCTGTCCAGGTCCTGCTGGATGGCAGCACAGCCTTCTGGCGTGTCAGCCACTCCTCCCAGCTTAGTGTCATCAGCAAACTTGCTGATAGTACACTCTATTCCCTCGTCTAAATCGTTAATGAACATATTGAATAATATTAGCCCCAGTACTGACCCCTGAGGCACTCCACTAGATACTGGCCTCCAACTAGACTCCACACCATTGACTACCACTGGCTTCTCCTCTTAAGCCAGTTTGCAACCCACGTCACTACTCTATTGTCTAGACCACACCTCCTCAATTTAGCTGGGAGGATGCTGTGGGAGACTGTGTCAAAGGCTTTACTGAAGTCAAGGTAGACCACGGTAGGCGTGGCTGTAGTTTCTTTCTGCTGACTCATTTGACCCTCTCAACTTCCTGATTCACGATTTTCTCTTTTTTTTAATGCCCACATTATCCTTTTTCATGCATTTTGTGTTGGGTGCTATAACAAGACTCACAAGAAACTTAAATAAGCCGCGAGGAGAGAAGATCAATCACCTGCTAAAGCTGATTTAAGAGCAACAAACCCAACAAGCCATGCCAGTGTAAACCTAAATGTGCAAAGAGAGTTCAGTGAAGCTAAAGTGCTTCCATGAGTTGGAGACAAATTTCCAGAACCTCAGGACTTTATTTAGGCACCTTCTTAACCTTGGAATTAATGCGAAATCAGACCCCCAAAATTGCTCTGTCCCTAAATCTATGCAAGGAAAGCAGGTTGAGCAAAGAAAGCGGTCTAAAACTGATGTCATGTTGAAAATGGCCTCAACATTCACTATGATCCCAGGTGGGAGCTGCTGGTTTTTGGCTAATGGTTGTTGTGCTAGTTTATTATTAACTAGGAAGATTTGCAAACACAGATTCAAACCCTGCACACTGAGACTGGATGTGTGTGCAGTGTGCCTGTGAAATCAGAGGCCCTGTTTCCTTTCCCTGCCAGTGATGCTGCTCTGAAATACAGTTAGAAAAGGACAGATACACTCACAAAGCAACTTTCAGGAAGATTTCTGCCTGTAAGGAAAAGAGTAGACAGCATCAACAGTTCTCTTTTCACAAGACTTTCAGACTCTTAAGTGGAAGGCACAGCAAAGCTTTCTTGGATAAAACCCAGAAAATTTTCTTGGGCTGAATTGTGTCTTCCACCCCAGAAGTGATGTCTCATATAAAGAATCTTAAATACCACTGCACAGTTCTGTTTAAGCTGTTCAGTTTCACCTGTACCTTTTTATCATGATTTTCTGCAGGCAAGTATATTTTTCCATGATTCAGAGGAAGGCAATTTCTTTATGCTTGAAATTTCCAAAGCACTTAGAACTTCAGTTAAGAAAGGAAAACAGGCTCATAACAAAAAGTTGTGCTCGATTTTATGAGAGTGAGAGAGAGAAAATAATTTTATGACCTCTTTTTCAAAAGCACATTGCAGTAGCTAAGCATTAAATAACAGCTCAATAGATTTTCATCAATGCAGCAAAATAATTATCTGGGAGAAGTTATATAACTGCCAACAAACAAGGTCAGAGATCAAGTTATTTTTATACATGGTCTGTAAGATTCCCTCCTGCATGAAATAACTTATTGGATAGAAAAAAACTCATCATCTTTACAGCACTGGACACAAATAACCTATTATTTTAGCAGCAATTAAGACTCCTTCATGAAGAAACTAATAGGGAAATTCATTATACAATCCCATTGATTATTCTGCTTCTCTGCAATAGGCATATCCATAATTCCATCCTGAACAACAGAAGTGCATCTTTATTTCAGGAGACAATTTTAAAGAGTTGCTTTTTGTTCTGTAGTTGAAACAAAATATCATGAGCCTATCCCAATCTGTTCCACTGACTTGTCTTTTTTCTTTCTCCTGGAGTGTGTAATTACTGCCCTTTTAACAGGAGAGATACCAGGGCACAGTTAATCAAGCCCACAGGCTAAGATTCAGGTAGCAGCCAAAGATCTAGATAAGAATCAACTGCTGAAAACCACGTCCTTGCAACAGCAGTTCTGAGTTTCAATTATTAACCCATCACAGATACTGCATTAAAAAGATCATTACTGTTCTCAGGAACCATAATCAAGTCACCATCACATTGCAATTGCAAATGCACCTTATCTGAGGACTGCTGCTTACCTGGCTCTACATATTGCATCTTCAGGGCAGATATAGGAACAATTCTGCCACAACTTTCTATTTCTTTGGAGTGTCTCAGCTGAAGAGGTTTTATTTTCCTCTTGCTGAGATCCTGCTGCTTCTGAGACTAAGAAATAGTCTTCCCAGGTAAAATACTGCACCTCTTAAAACCAGTCAGACTGTTGCAATTGGGTTCAATGTGGTCAGGATTTATTCTGCTGAGCTTGGGCCTTCTTGGTTCAGTGTGTGCAGAGCAATAGATGCTGTTGTATATCTCAGAACTGAAGAACCTGGACCAAGGGGTTTTTTCAGTCTTTCAGAAGGCCCTTGCCCAGTTTGGGGCATCTTTGCAGGCTGCATGGACAATCCCAGATTAAGCCTCGGGCTGTGAGCCAACAGAAAGAAATTTTTCACTGACATGTTTGGGTGTCGTGCTGATGGTCATTTCCCACCACCTCCTTTCAAACCCGGAGGTCCTGACAAACTGGAGCTGCCCCTTGGGCTGACAGTTTGGCTACACTGATAGCGAGTAACATATGACAAATTCCCAAATAAAAGAAATAAAAGAAAAATTAGACCTACCACCACCACCCATATTTGTGTGTTTACTTGAAGCCTAAGGCCATGGGATTAAAGCTCAAGAACAGCTACAATGAAATTTTTAGCCTGTATCTGTGTTCCATTTTCTATGCCAGCCATATCAAAATCAAATCCTATCTCAGTTTGTCAGCAGTTGTCCCAAAGTCTTTGAGGATCCCAGACAAGCCAAGTCTTTGAGGACCCTCATTTTTAAATCATGCTTCACGTTTCCTTGAATATTTTGACATTTCTCTTGTGGTGATATTTTCAAGACTAAATACGATTTCCTTCGTCAACTCTTTATTATATCCAGTATGTCATTACAAACGTTTATATTCTTCCACTTGAATGCTTTTATTGAACCACTTTGATTCTAGTATTACATTCTTTCCCATATTATTTACCACAAATTTAGTATTAGTTTCCTATTAATTTCCTGTTAAGTGGGGAGAATTGCATTTCCTTCCTCCACTGAACATCTTACAATAGCTCATATAGTATAAATTTGCTAAACAACTTATATAGTGTCATAATTCCCTTTTTTACGTTAAGTGATGCACTTAGAAAGCCACACAAGCAGTACAACACTCTACAAAGTGCTAACCCAAAGAAAATTTTGGCACAAAGTAGGACATTGTACCCTTTGTCATTAAGGCAAGTGTGAGCTGGTATCTCCTCTGGTAAGTGCTCCAGAGGTGCTGTTGCTAAACAGATTTGGGTCAAGCCCTTTCCCTTACAGTGCTGGAAAAAAACATGTTCCTGAATGAAAAGTATTACATGCCTGTCCTAAGGAAAATAGTCAAGATTTTGGATCATGGAAAGACTGAGGTTCATAGTCTAGATGGGGTGAAGGGTGAGGTGAGGGATAAGATCTAAGAAAGCAATTCAGCTAACTAGTGTGGGTGGCTACTTAATGTGAAAGCTATTTGTAAGTGGTCTATTTGCGGGTGTTTGATTTTTCCTATATTTTTGTAGACACTTTTTGTAATCTCAGTGGTCCTACAGATAACAAAATATTTAGACTCCTATGAGCCATAGCTCTTCTAAGGTAAGAAAGTGCCATTTTAAATAAAATTATTTTTTAAGAATACTGTAAAACCACCCATATATCTCTGAGAAATGTCTCAGGGTAACATTATACTGTGATAGTTTCTACAGCTAAGATAGTTTTGGAGTTTTTCTGGTCACTTTGGCTGAACTAATTTAATCATTTGTATTCTCTAGTAGTCACTGCCACATGGAAAGGGTCTGCTTCTTTTGACATCCTGCTGCACATCAAGGACAACAAATGCTAAGTTCTCCCTTTTCCTTGATGTGTGTTTTTCTGTCACTCTTGTCTTTGAGCAGAATGGAGAGTGGAGTATTGGGGCTAAGATCATCTGTAACCAAGCTCAGCTTTCTTTTTAACTCTACTCACAGGTCACTGGCCATTTCCAAAATGCCAGCAGTCACTGCATGGTGCTTTTTGAAGTCAAATGCCTCTGTTCTCAATTCCCTTCTGGACAAGCTGTCCTGCAAGGTGACGTGGCACACTGCATACTGCTTCTCCTCTGCCTTGGTGTGCCTGATTGAGCCCTCTGTAGTCAGTGTCTTGCTGGCATCTGACCTGCCTTTGCTCCACTGTGCCACACGATGTGGAGAACCACGGGACAGGATGTCTGCTGACATCAAAAAATAATGCTGCTGATGACAAACATGCACCACCTCATGGGCTGGAGTGGTCCTATTTCTCCAATCAGAGCTGTAGCACCTTTTGAAGAGAAGCAACTGGCCCACACATTGTGTCTGGCAAGCAGAGGCTATTATGTGGTCCTTTCACTCCCCCAAAGCAAAAAGAGTATATAAAATAGATTCTAGGGTTTAAGTCATCATTATAATTTTTGAATTGTCACAGTGTGTTAAAAAACAAGATTTGCATGGAGTAGAGTATATAATACTTGGGCAATAAGACAAGATGGGGAATAGCTTTAATAATACACAAATATGTCCCCATGATGGTGAAAAGAAAACTAGTAAGACACCTCATGAAAGTAAACACTTTGAAGACACTTGGAGTTGGGAGAAATTGTTTGGAGGTTTGTAACAAGAAAGTGTGTGAGAAATACTTGATTTTAAAGCACTGTGAGAGCTAACTTACCCATTTTGTGCTCAAGAGAGTTTATAACAACACATCGCACTCTGCTTTATATGGCTCGATGTTTCTCAATATTGCATCCAACAGCAATCAGGTGAGGCTGAAAACAACTAAAACAGTGTGTATATACATACAGACATATAAAATAGTATGCATATGCACTATATATGTTGTTATATAGGGATATATACACTATTATATAGTATAAGTTGATTCATTCTTATTCTATATGTACACTAAATATACGTGGTATAGTATATACTGTATTTATATACTTTACGCACACTAAATACATGATATGTATTATATAATAATGTATAGTGTACATTTATACTATATATATTCATATGTCTCTCATACCTCTGACCCAAAAACTTTATTCAGGATTCATATCTTACTACCTTGGAAATACTGAAGTGAAAACCAAAAGAGTAACCTGTGGCTTTGTGACCAGGCACAGAGAAAGACCAGAGAGAAAAAAGAAAGTCTCTTCCTATGATGTCTCCATTAAATAAATGAGGCATAAGACGCAACATCAGAAGATACTGATCACAAAGGCAGCAATCTAGTGAAGATTGTTCCACTTCACTAGATGTTTCTTAAACTGCTCCAGCAGTGCCTCAGTAATATCTTCACAGCTAATCAGGACAAAGTGACACACAGAGCTAACAGTCCTTAAAAAACTACCACTGCCATGCTCAGCAGCTGCTGAAAAGCTCAGAAAAGAAGGGAGGGGTAAAAAAGCCAAAAATTGCATGAACCAGGTAGAATCCACTGGCCCTTGTCCCGTGTATCTGCAGTTACAATCTGTGAAATGCTGCCCTTGGCCTAAGTGCAAAGCCCATGGTCTGAGCAGGATGCGAAGCCCAGCCTGTGGCAGGGCCAAGCTGGAGCGCAGCACTTGGAAAGCCCTCTGGCTTGAGAGAAACAGGGTGCCATTCCCTCCTGGAGAAACACACCGAGTGTCAGTCTTTGGCAGCGTCAACGTCTGCGCTGCTTCTACCCATTGTAGACAGAACACAACTGCTCGCTTCCCCTGAGTCCTCTTGCTCATTCCTTTACCACCTCTGTCTTTCTGGGTAGAATAGATTTAAACCTACAAATCTCTAAATAAAATTTGGGCTTTGCTGATTTTCCAGTTGTTCCTCACTTCAGCACTGCAGCTTTCCTGGATTCCAGTTCAAAGAGAAGGTGACTAATCTATGGCAAAGAGCCAGGAACGCCACTTCTCAGATGCTGTTTATGATTCATCATAGTGGCTTAATACATTAAGCTGAGGACTGAATTGTGAAACTGCAGTGGCCAAGTAGTATCTTGGAAAGACAGATTTGTATATGTTGTAGAGATGTATATTTCAGTGGCGTTTCTTGAACACTATCTAATATTTCCTTCCTAAGACACATGGAAATAAAAAGGATTCCTTTCTTTTATGGCTGTAAAGCATGGAGACATCTATGTTGAGGACAAGACTAAAACACAGAGTTAAATCTCATGACTCAGATGCTAACAACAGCTAACTTGTGTTGTCAAAACTTTATTTCAAGTAGATGTATTTTTGTCTGGATTTCCCTCCATTAGCACTTCAGTCTGGATCAGAAGTTTACTCCTAAGGTATGTCTTTGACCATAGTAATTCATCTCATGTAGTGGACTGCCCAAACTGAACACCTTTTGGTGGAGACTAAAGCTGAAGCTGTGCCACAAGAGCAGTCAGCTGAAGGAGCCACATGAGAATTAGTTCCAAATGACGACACTGAAAAATAAATAAGATGGATATCAGGTCATAAGAAACAACAGTTTTACCCTACAAATTCAATTATTTGGTAACATGTACCTTGTCAATGCATTCTCCAGTTTACCTGCATCTCCTGCTGGAATGCCTCTCCAAATCTCCTGGAATAAACAGCATTGTGACAGGTAGATATCAGCAAAGTCAATCCATTGGAATAACCTGAACTGGTAGCTGTGCCTATATTTAACTGTATGACTTCCTCAGGTTTATACCTGAAGCCTCTATCAAAACAGAAATAAACTCCTGAATTCCACCACATATGCTGTCTGTAGCAGCAGACAGTCCTTAACATATGTTAAGATTTTTCTGGCAATTTACATCCTCTTTGTCCCAGATAAATACAAGTATTTAGTAGGGATTTTCTTTATATTCCACAGGTGCATTTGAACAAGTTTATTCTTGAAGTTCATGAATTTATACTTTTAACAGGTGGAATTGTGTAGCTGGATTTGCATCACAACTGCACTTTGGTTCAAAAACATATATTTGGATATAAAATGGACACTTGCCAGGCCAGGAAGCCCTGATGCCACCCCTTACAGCAGGGGTGTCAAACTCATTTTTACTTGGGGCTACATTAGCCTCGTGGTTGCCTTCCCCTAACTAACTACTCCTACATTTGAACAGTCCTAAAATTACATTTGGCCCTTTGAGGGCAAGCATGAGGCTGATGTGACACTCAGTGAAAATGAGTTTGACACCCCTGCCTTAAAGCATGCAGACAGTTTATCAATTATTTGCCCATAACAGTACTTCCAGAGGATGTTTGCAGCACAGTTGCTTGGAAACTTTCATGAGCAGATGGTAAGGGGTGTGTTGCTTTTAGCTTATTTGGCTACAAGGTAAATTTATGCCTTGCAAATCTGATTCAGGTCTGCCCTGCTTGACTTAATCACGAATGCAAAGACAGCTGCTTACTATAGTTGCCTCATTTCCAGTTACAGGGTTTATCTGCTAAAGTAGTAATTACAGGTCTTTGGAAAAAGCTAGGAGGGAAATCATAATTATATAGATCGAGAGGGAATACTTTCCAGCTGGAATTTGTATTTATTTTCCCACATGATCTAGTTTAGGATCCTATTAACAGAGCATGTAATACTTCTCTCTAGAACTGAGTTTGGCTTTAAACATTGTCAGTGTTTCAGACTGTCTGCTTCTTGCTTTCAGCTCATCTCATCTCTCATCTGAATGCAACACTATAACCAGAAAACAGTTGCTTGGGGTAACTGCACTTTATGAAAGATACCTCCCTTTGTTTTATTTTGGTGGTGTCCCTGCTTAATGTTAGTCAGAATGCACAAATCTGAATCTCTGGTGTGTCTGTAAGGTGTGTGGATGACAAAGTTTGCTGTTTAAGGAAAACAGAAAGGAGATTGCTTAGCAGATCTCCCTACTGATTCTTAAGTGACAGAGCATGATTTTTCCAGACTGTTGTCAGCAGAAATACTTAGGCAGGAAATGTCTCGACCTCTCTGAGCCATGCCTTACTCAGGCACACTCTAAGCACTAGAAGAGTGATTATAGAGCACCAGAAAGGCAATGTCCAGCCTTCTTGTACCTTTCCTGAGACAGGATAACATAGCATGTGGTTCCTGAAGTTTTCAGTCACATACCTTTGCTCAGCCTCACTTTCTAGGTTGTCTGCAAGTGCACATAACACCACTTATGCAGTGTTTTACCATCTGCCTTTCACACACTTTCAACCCACTTTTTTGGGGAATCAAATGGGTTGCTGACAAGGATGCTGTCTTTTTCAGCTTCCATCTCCCTCCTGCCAAGCACATTTTTGTAATTAAATAATGTTGGGCAGTGTATTGAAGCAAACAATTATCCACACAATTTTGGTGCAAGTTTAAGACCACATGCACAATGGAGAGGAAGTTTGGTTTAATCACCACTACTAAAATGTGTGAAGTGTGGGTTTGACAATTGTTTTTGGTTAACAAACCACAAGATTTTATTGTGTGGTTGGTGTTCCTGGGCCAGGGTTTGAGCCTAGCTTAAGCTTTTATAAAAGGCACAGCTTTTGTGACAAAAGGGAGGGCCATTTCCCCCTTTCTGACCCTTTCTCCCTTCTTTCCTCAGAGATGAAGACTGCATTACCCACCATTTTGAGAGTTCACCGCATTGAGGACACAGCCTCAAAGACAGCCTCAGTTGTCTTTGGGGACTGAATACAATTAACAAGGAGGATGTGATACTTCCCGAAGACTCAGCAGCCAATAGGTTAATAACTTTGGCCTTGCAGCTCCTGAGGTTGTTGTGTATTCTGTTGCTTCTGGGGCTTGTGCATGTATCATTCTCAGCTGGCCTTAGCACTTCACCTGGCAGCTGGCCGTTGCAACCTGTTTGACTAAACTTTTAGCTATAGCAGTGTTCCTGGGATTTTGATTAATAGTTAATTCCCATGGCAAAAAAGTGAATCAAGGAAAATTTTCTCCATGGTGATTTGAAAAGCAGTCTTGCATGTAAGTGAAGTCATACCCAATGCTAATAGAACAGCATTTGAAACCAAAGAGAGAGCCAAATGCCTCAGGCCATTTTACCATCTGAGGTATACAGGTGTAAATATGAAAGGTCTCTGATGTAGGTTAACGGGCATCACAGGTATGTAAATTACCTCTAAGTTTGGCATACTATAGAATTTGCCTGTTCTTAGATCTTAAAATATCCTAGGGTGTGACTTTGCAACACAGAAGAAACTCTTCTTAATTCCCGACAAAAACTCCTGTCCTTCAAAAATAAAGCTAATTAGAAAAGAAACCTTGCAAATACTTTAGAATGAATATTAAATATCAGAGGTTACTCACTTAGAAAAATTGCTTCAATTTTCACTACAGATAAGAAATACTATTATATCAGAAATCCAAATAAAAGAACTAAAGCATTGGACTGTCTTCTCATTTATCCTAGGCTGCACTGGTGCAATCCTACAGCTCTCAGGAGTGGTGGTCTGGTTTATCTATGCATGTGTGTCTTCACTTGTTTCTCCTCTTGCAGTAACTGCAGGTCCTTCACAAAGAATAGCATCCAATAGCATATACATATACAACAGTTACAATCATACTAGGGCAACTCAACTAAATTTTACCACATATAATAAGCTAAATGCATTCTTCTGCCCAAGTGTGTGTGTTTTATCCCTTTTCCTTTACTTAGGAATGTTCCCAGCTCAGGCTACACATGGACACCTGGGCATAACCTCACTACTCCTCTAAATTTACGTGAAAAAAGATCCTCAGTGCGTTGACAGTGAGTCCCCAAAAGGACTCTTCCCCCCAAAGAGCTATTGAATTACATAACTCTTAGTATACAGGGCAGCGTGCCTGCCCATTCCACCCGGGAAAAATGAAACACCCAAACAGCCAAGGTACTGCAGAAAGGCTCCTGTGATTCTGCCATAACCTACCTAAAACCTGTTTATACACACATGCACAGACACACACACAGAGGTTTTGCATCTCTCTCAGCCTTTTCACTTGCCAGCTGCAAGTGAAGGGGTGTGAGAACAGTGTCAATATGTGCCACTTTGAGAACAATCTTTTATGTAACCGAGATTAAAATTTAACTGGCCTGTTTCATTATTCAATATGTGCAGCCTTTTCAACAGGATCTGATAAAGATCAGTTTTGCTAGAACTTGTTTTCAAAGCACTTAGAAAAACAGTTCCCCTGCCACTGGCACTTGGAGCAAAACAAATCACAGAAAAAACTTCGTAAACTCTACTGCATTTGAGAATGAACTATAGTAGCAGTCTGGACATGCTTAGTGTAGTTTTATATGTGCAATAAATAAATAAGGCCAAAAGAGGCTGGAAGGATTTGTGGTACAATTTCAGTTGCTAATCTTGCTTTATCTGCACTATATTGCTAGTTCACCTTTCAGTCCTGCAGGCAACCACTTCCCTGGGCCGCCAACTGCAAATAGCTGTCCACTAGTGAAGGATGCCTAAAGCAGGCTGGGAGTGTGATTGACAAACCTTACTCAGCTCTATGTTCACATCATTGACTCTTATCACCAAAAAGCTAGCCCTCGAAACTACAGCAGAGGCACTGGCGTGGGAGGAAAAAGAAGGGCTGCAAAATCTTCACATAAAATGTATAGAAACAGATGATCAACTTTCAGTGCTGTTCAATCTCCTATCTTGTTTAAACATACCTGTGTCACATACCGATGGAAAAAGGAGAATTTCTATGGAAAGCTGCTAGGTAACGATATTCTGGATGTACTGTTTGTGTAAGCAAGCCTCAAAGATAGCCCAATGCATCTCTTGATAACAGGCTGTCATTTCTGCAACAGCTTCCTGGCTGAAAGAGTTCGCACAAGGTCAGCCTAGTCCGCTGTGAGTGACAGTCAACACTGCAATCCTTGAAGTCCCCACACATAAAATGAAGCATGCCTATAGCAAATAAGCCACACTACAGTTGCATATTTAGATTTCTGTCTATTTAACGTACTTTAGAAGAAGCCACAAGAGCCAGATGCCCTGAGTTGATTATGAATCTGTCCTTTAAGACAAGTATTTGGAAGCCATTACTCTAGGAATTCAAGACCTTAAAATTTTAGGTCCTTGCCAAAATCTCTTGAGACATGTTTGTGGGGGACTACGGTGGGTCCATGGATTCCCTGACGGAGGGCATGGGAACAGAAATTATCCTTGAAGATATGAAGGCCTACCCATGAGAAAGATGGAGTATCCAGAGATGTTAAGGATGTACTTGTGAGAGAGAAGGGAATAGAAGAGTAACATTGATGATAGCAAAAATAGCCAATGAGATGTTACTGCTGTAACTTGTAACCAATAGTGAAGAGACACATGAACTGGTAAAACTGTATAAAAATGCACTTGTGGCAATAAATGCCATGTACTACTTTCATCCTGGAAGAACTTGGTCTATGTCATTTGTCCATCTCAACCACGACACATGTTATCAAAGTAGGATGGGTATTTGGATATAAAAAGTCTGTTAATAAATAATAGAAGAATTTGTGATCACCTACATAGTATTTTGAAACCAAAGTCAGGAATGCAGTATTCAAAAGAGATTACCAAGTTTCTTACCTTGCAGAGCACCATGCATACCTGTGTATATTCCTCAGGACTGACCGAAAAACTGTTTATGGATGTGCAGATCGAAAGTACTTACATGCAAGAGGAGTGCAAAACCTATGAAAATGCACAGCATGAGCAGGCAGTAACCCATGCCTTTCTCTTATGACCTTTTTGCGTTTCCCAAACTCCTTAAAAAAATTTCATATGTGGCTTCTAGAAAGGCTAACAGTAAGCAAGCAGAAGTTGTAACTGTATTGCTTTGCATAGCAGAGATTGAAAACCTTATTTCTCAGCTTCTCAGAGAGATGGTCAGTAATGATTACTTCATTACCTTAAATTCTCCTTGGAAAACTGAAAATGCTTAAAATTTTTACAAAGGATGGAGTAAACATCCAGAAAGTTACAAGCACAGATGACTTTTTACCCTCTCTGCAAATGGGTTCTGTTCAGGGTATGATTTGGAGGGCACAATTTTGGAAAGTATATATCCCTATGAATATTTTTGAAGGCACATTTTCCTTCAATTTTAAAGCATTCATTTTGTGATGGCCAGAATGAAACATTGTGGATTTAATGCACGTTTTGTTGAAACTTGTGGCCTTCAATAAAGACTAGAAATATTAAAAAGAGAGCTGAAGTAGGATAACTGTTCATGCTACTTCTATGTTTTTTTTTCCTTAGGAATACATTAGTGTGGACATTTTAAATATGCCAGAAGTTAAAATTACTCTCTCCTGATTGAACAGTTTCCATTAGGCTGCTGATCAGAGCTGAACAACAACCACAGAATACAGTAGTTGTGAGGTTTGGAAGTACTCGAGTTCCTTTAAATCTTTGCATCCCACACTGTTTGAGAGTTACCTTGATTCTCTAGTGCTATCTAGTGGCTAGTACTGAAAATTATTAATACGTAGAAATGCAGCCACACAAAAGTCAGCATCTATGGACAAATCTAGGTCTCTAGGTGTGGGGCTGGGTACTGGAAACAAAGACCCAATCCCACAACACCTGGGCAGCCCCAAGCTCCCAAGCTAAGTGCCCAAGTTGCAACCAGCAGGTGACCACATAAACACTTTCTTTTTTTTTGGTCTTGAAATACCCAAGAAACACTGATGTGGGGTGCCTGTTATAGTTTCTTCCATGGGAAAAAAAATCATGCCTGGAAGGAAATATCTGCAGGCTAATAATTAGCAGTACTGTTCCCCAAACTACACGTATATATGCACATATACTCACATGCACTCACATGCACACACACACAAAGCCCTTGGCATCCTCCACTCACACATAACAGGTCCCCCCAACACACACACACAAATCAAAATAAATGGAAGCAGGGGAAGAGTAGACAGGAATGTTTTGGCTGCTTGCAAAATAAATAGCTTTGAAGAGACTCTGACTTCTTAAGGTGGAAAGAAGAGGTTGTCACATGAGAGCAAACAGTAAACCCTTAATGAGTAACTTCTACTAAACGCTAATATTTTATAAATCTGCACTTAAAGAAAAAGGTCCAGTTAGGTTTGTTGTTTTTTTTTACAGCTCTAGTGACTGCAATAGGAAAAGTAAAGCCCTTTTTACAGAGGACAAAAGACTATATACACAGAATTCAGTGGTCAGCTGCCATTTGACACGAACAAAAGCCAAGTTGTTCCTAGGGAGATAAGTCACAGATTGAAAAGAGAACGTGCTTAGTCATAATAGGAAGCTCAGCTCAGCCCAGGAGGTTCCCACCTTGTCTCAAGCAACTCACCTTCCTGGCCAGGACAGATTTATACTTAGTGCACTGGCTTTGTTAGACACGCACTTTAACACAAAAGCAATCACTGCTGTTGTTCAGTGTTGCCAAAGGGGCTGTAAAAGCTTCACCAGGAGACTGCGTCCAGAAACACTTTTGTCAAGTAATTAACACACATACTTGGTTAGAACAACCTCTGACTATACATTAACACTAAATTTGAGTGGATTACTTCTCTTTGTATATATATGCTCCTTAGCTTGGAGAAGAGAAGGCTCCAGGGAGACCTTACTGCAGCCTTTCAGTGCTTAAAATGAGCCTATAAGAAAGATGGGAACGGACCTTTTTGCATAGCCTGTTGTGATAGGACAAGGGCTAATGGTTTTAAACAAGAAGAGGGGGACTTCAGGCTGGAACATGAGGAAGAAATTTTTTATAGCGAGGGTGGTACTGGGATGTTGCCCAGAGAGGTGGTAGATGTCCTATCCCTGGAGACATTCAAGGCCAGGCTGCACTGGGCACTGAGCAACCTGATTGAGTAGAAGATGTCCACTGGAGAAGGGTTGGACTCGATGTCATTTAAAGGTCCCTTCCAGCACAAACTGTTCTGTGTTTCTATATGACAGAACTGGAGATAAAGGTAGAACAAATGCAGGACCTCCACATAGTGTTTCAATTAAAGCCAAGACATTCAAGGCTAGATCTTAATAAAACCCCAGAATCAATCAACCAACAAACCGCTGACTTCTATGACTGAAAGGGAAGCTAGTGAGATTCGTGGAACACACCAGTATGCTGACTGAGCTGAATACACATCAATCCCATCCCGGAGTGCCCTGGAGTTTGCTACACTCAGGGATGGGTTTCTAACCACCACATCTCTCAGAGAGCAAGTCTGTCAGGAAAAGCATCAGAGCTTGTTCCTGCCTGGGGCCTAAAACTCAGAATTTCTCATACAGAGAGAAGCTTAGAGTTGTTCTTCCAAAACGTTTTATTTTCCATTAGAGCATGACTTCCAAGGGAAATGGTAGAGCCTTCTCTTTACAGTAACTTTTTCAGGAAACAGGAATTCAAGCGGTGAACCATCTAGGTCCATTCAAATAAGCAGCTGCACATGCAGCTGATATTATTCAGCATTTAAGATCACCATGAAACAACGCTAATTTAGTACATCTAATGTGTCACTTGTCCTATTTAAGCCCTCACCTACCGAAAGTGAAGTGTCTGGCCTGGACGCTAGCTTGGGAGTTGCTTAGGTTCCCCAAGGGCATTCTAAAATTAAAAGTGACATTTTCCTTCACTACTTGTATTTGTATATATTCGATAAAATCAATAAAAATTACATATTTAAAACAACGACTGAGTCATTTTTTCACTCCAAGAATATAAGAAGAGTAACACTTTATTAGCTCTTTGCAGGCACTTTACATTTGGGAAAAAGTATAAAATGTAGGAAAAAAGGGTAGGCGTTGCACTTACTAAAAATGCATGACAAAAATACGAACACTATCACTTCTAACCATCTTCTGGTCTTGGTGACAGTATCAAAAGTTAATGATTTCCCCATATGACAATCTTTATTATCATCTTTCCTCAGTGGTTCCTGTCACAAACAAGACTTTCCAGTATGCATTCACGGCTTTAACCATTAGGATTATGTTGGTATTTATAAAACTCATCTGCAACACTGACCTTTCTACTCCCATCAGACATACTCACATCTAACACTGAGTCATTAATAACTTTTTTCAAATCAAAATGTGTGTGTTTTTTACAGTTTCAGTCAAAGACTTTCCCAACACAGAGAAAAACTAATTTCCTATTAACTACCCACAATGCTGCTCCCATTGCTTTTTGTAAGGTCCCCAATAATGTGAAACTATGAAGTGCTGGATGAGGTGGCTATGGCATCCCTGTGATGAGAAGGTACCTGCAAGTTACAGCCAGCAAAGGCCTTTAATGTGCCTCAGCCTAAGTGGTCAGGCAAAGTGCCCAACAAGAAACGCAGGCTCCCTTGTTTCTGTCTGGTGTGCTGTAGTGGAAACCTGATAAAGCATCCTGAAAAAGTACCGTGGGGTCTCAGTCCTCCCAGTCCTGGTACCATGCATTCTTCTGTGGTTATGAACAGTGAGAATGCATAAATACACACTATGAAAACAGTCCAAACTGTAATACTCCGTGGTTGACCAGTGCTGAGAGTCTCAACAAGTTATTCCACATCCCACAGAAATACTAATGAGTAACACTCACTCCTTTTTAGCTATAATGCCTGTCTTTCTCAAAGTGCACTCTTAACTACACTAGACTACACTTAATAAACTGTAATCTTAACTAATAAACCACCAAAGACTGAAACACCAGAACACATTAACAACCGCTGACAACTTCAAAGCCTCCCATCTTGACAAAAAACCTTTGCTTCGTCTGTCTGTGGGTAAACTGGACATCTAACTGCAAGCATTTAAAGTATTCAGTGTAGCGCACTCAGCTAAGAGCACCGATAAGATTTATTGTATGTGATTCAAACACTCCCTTTATTTAATGGTTATATTTAAACTACCTATCTGAAGGCAGAGACTGATCAGAAATTAGTTCCTCCAGTGTAGAAGGTTATCAGGCTGGTGAGGCAGGACTCGCCCTTGGTGGTTTATTAGTTAAGAGGAACTACAAAGGCAGACAAAAGGCTAGTGATATTGTCTATCTGGACTTCTGTAAAGCCTTTGACACGGTTCCCCACAACACCCTTCTCTTTAAATTGGAGAGGTATGGATTTGATGTGTGGACTGTTTGGATGAATGAGGAACTGGCTGGATCATGTCACCCAGAGAGTAGCAGTCAATGGCACGATGTCTGGGTGGACACTGGTGACAAGTGGTGTCCCATGGGGGTCCACAATGGGACCAGTATTGTTTAATATCTTCATCAATGACATAGACAGTGGGATCAAGTGCACCTTTAGCAAATTTGTGGATGACACCAAGCTGAGAGGTGCAGTTTACATGACTGAGGGACAGGATGCAATCCAGAGGGACCTGGACAAGCTCGAGAAGTGGGCCCATGTGAAACTCAGAAGGTTCAACAAGGCCAAGTGCAAGGTCCTGCACCTGGGTCAGGGCAACCCCCCGCTTTCAATACAGGCCTGAGGATGAAGGGATTAAAAGCAGCCCTGCCGAGGACTTGGGGGTACCTGTGTATGAAAAGCTGGACATGAGCTGACAACGTGAGCTTGCAGCCCAGGCCATGATGATAGGGATGTAGGACCTATCCTGCAAAGACAGGCTGAGATAGCTGGGGTTGTTCAGCCTGGAGAAGGCTCCAGGGAGACCTTATTGTGTCTATTCAGTGCTTAAAAGGGGCCTATAAGAAAGATGAGGACAGACTTTTTTGTAGGGCCTGTTGTGATAGGACATGGGCTAACAGTTTTAAACCAAAAGGGGAGATTCAGACTAGACATGAGGAAAAATGTTTTACGAGGGTGGTAAAACACTGGCACAGGTTGCCCAGAGAGGTGGTAGATGCCCCATCCCTGGAGACTTTCAAGGCCAGGCTGGATGGGACTCTGAGCAGCCTGATCTAGTTGAAGATGTCCCCGCTCATTGCAGGGGGTTGGACTAGATGACCTTTAAAGGTCCTTTCCAGTCCCAAACTATTCCATGATTCTATGACACTGTTCACATTTTGCTGAACATTGGTGGCACGCCTTCACAAGTTAACATGTAACCTTGCATTAAAACAAAGATCTACACAGCTTTTGAGGAAGATGCACAATCTACAATTCAAAATGAATTAAAAATAGCTTGTATATACACCACAGGTGTTGAATGTGATAAGGACAAGTGTTCACAGTTTTAAAAGCATTTGTAAGGAAAGTGAAGATTTTTATCTCTTAGTAGTAGTTTGAAGCGGTGTCTAATACAGAAGTGCTCCATACACACGAATATTTCAGATGCTTCAAATAATTTGTTTTTAAAAAGCAAGAAAAGGATTTGTGTGGGAAACCACCACCAGCCTCCTTCCAATGCTTCCAATGTCACTCTCACTTTGAGAAAAAGCTTTCTTTGTAACACATTATTAGAAGTACAAAGTTCCTCTACATTACCTGCAAGTCCCTGTCAGTAAAACATCTTTTTGCCACTTAAGAACAAAGACAACAACTTTTTTTTTTTCCTTATAAAATAGGCTGGACAGGGGGAAGGCAAGGGGATCCTCAAAGGCTACTAAATTTCAAGCACACTCCAAATTGAGAATTACCAGGACTATTGCTTCTGTAAAGCTAATCCAGAAATAAAATCCAGCAGAGGAACGAGCAGGAAAGAAGTCATACCAACGATACCTGCTTGCTGCCAAGGAATGAACTATGTTCATTCTGACAAGCCAGCTGTCCTTTCCCCAGACCCACGATTACAGAAAGCTACAGTCTCTTTCATTAATACCACTCTAAGATTATCTAAGAGGCAAGCAGAGTTAAAAGAAAGGGCTGGATACCTGAAAAGAGAATGGGATGGAGCCATTAAGATGCCAGGCCATCCAGCTCCTACCCTATCAAGTCCCATAGTTAATACAGTCACATGGAAAAAATGTAACCAAAAATTGAATAGTTGGTAGAACTGGGGCCATGGTACCTAGCATCTTACAGGACTAACCTCTGTGATATGAAAGTTGAGTTGAATACCAAATGCCAAAGAAAACCAAACGTTCTAAGCCTGCCAAGTTTATTTCACTTCATGACCCAGTGCGTGGCAGCACTAAGCTGTGGTCACACAACAGGTTTCCCAACAGGGAGGGGGCTGGGAAGCTGTGCTCCGAAGCAGCAGTGTGGGTCACAGCTCAAAGCACAGTCACAGGCTCTGTGACTTTAAATCAAAAAAAAAGAGCAATTTTTAGCAGATACTTCAAGTTTCATACAAAAAGTAATGCCTTTTTTTATTACTTCAGATCTTTTTGAATAAACCTTTCAAAACAGTATGAACAATGCAAACATGCAGTTGTAAAGCAACCAGAGACACACCTGCAACTTTATTTCTTTAACATGACAGTTTGAAATTTATTCACTTAAATCTTCCAACACAGCAGTAACAAAATATCTGTACACTACTTCTGTTACAAATATAGATACTATGCGAAGTGACTTTACATACTCTACTGTAGGCATTTTTCATGCTAACCAAGGAATGAGTACAGAATAGCAATTGAGTAACAACAGCATCAGTAACAGTACCACCTGTTTTCTTTCATCTTATCCTATCACAGTGTAACTTCTAGAATAAAGAGACAAAATGCATTTTTTTAGTTATTACACTTAGACCTAGCTATCAATTTTTAATACTAATTCACAGACATTTCTAATACTGGTTTTTGTGTCCCTCTAAAACAAAAGCTAGTCTTTTGTATTATCCCCAAATAATAGCTTGATCATTGCCAGCATTTTCAGTTCAGATTTCTCTTAAATGACAACTAACATGGTGGCCTTCTTGCTACAATTTATTTTTGCTAATTAACACAAAAGGTCTTGTTGCTAATTAGCATGCTAGTTAGCTAGGTATCTTTCTCTCTTAAAAGACTTGGTGAATTTTTTCTGCAGGAAGGTAAATCACAGGCAAAGTGTGCTCCATCTGCCAGATTTCTAACAGCCAGTTTGCAGGAGCAGAGGCAAAGTCAGCCTACAATCCGCCAAGGGTTTCAGTGAGTGTGGTTTCTGGCTAAAGTTTTAGTTAGAAACCCAGCTTAGGAAACTGAGGATGCTGATAAATCTACTGACCACACTGCTGCCCAAAGAACAGCTCAATGACTGCATTGTACTTAGCAGACACTGTCTTGTATTTGTGCCTCTAAAATTAATATCCCCAAAACAATATTTGAAGCCCTCAAATCTCCTCTTCTGCTCAATGCTGATGTGGGAAGACCTTCACTGCTGTCTCACTGCTCTCCTCCATTGGGAGGGATTTTCAGCCTTTTACCCACCCCCAACTCCTGGTTTTAGGCCTCCTCACTCCAAGGAGGACTCTACTTTTGCTGCTACTAATAATGCCAGCAACGCCATAACATCACTTCCTCCACCTCAGCTTTACCAATATCCAAAAGTCTCTGCAGCTAAGTAAACCTGCCCTGAGCAGTTTGTTCGCATCTCTGATTCAAGCAGCTTGCAGAAACATCAGCACAGAGCCTGCAGTTAATATTGCATGTTGGCAGAGGACAACCTTCACTTACACACATTTCATATTGGGAAGGTTGATTTCACACCCACATAGGCTAGAAAACACTACTATTATAAAAGTCTAGTTCTTCTAATACTGCAGTTGTGGGCACTCTCATTCACCAGGAGCAGTTTCCAATAGCAAATGGATTTTTCAGCCCTGAGCACAACTCCTCTCCTTTCAAAACAAACACATACATCCCCCTGCCTAAATCAACAAGAACAACAAAACATACACACAGGAAAAACAAAACAAAACAAAACCCCAAACACAGGAAAAAACAAAACAAAACCACAAAAACAACCAAACAAAAAGCCAAACTAAAGCACAGTTTGCTTGGTTTTTTTATACATCATGACTTATAAAATTTAAACACACAAACAGACAAAGAAGCTTACACCAGTCACCCTCCCAGCTACTTCTACTTGGGCACTGTGAAAAAATACAGCCATCTAAGTCCATTAATCATCTTCTCCTGGCTACATGCTTTTCCTTCTTTTCCTAAAATTCCATACTTTGTTTGTACTTTTTTCAATAGACTTATTTCTCTCTTCTGAGTACTGCTGCCCATGCCACCCCCTTGTTGACTTGGTGATTTTATCATTTTTCCAGCATACTTCAAATATTCAAAGTCTCTTAGCAAAACACTCCAGTTTTGTGGTGTGGTTATTAATGCAAACATTCAATTTTTTTGGTTGCTTACAGCATCCATTATAATACTAATAGCAAAAATATCCACGTCTTTCCACAGCTCATGTAACTCCATCCCAGTGGTCTGACAGTAAGAGAAGTACTAATATTGTACACAAAAATATGTTGAAATGTTACTTTTCTTCAGTGTTGTAACACAAACCTGTGAAGCTGTAAGAGCAAAAAGCCTATATAAACATTCCCATTCTCTCTGCTATGCCGAATGTAAATAATATAGTCCTGTTGACCCTAACCCCTTGGGCAGCCAGTTCATGACAAAACAGTCAAAGTGACTGTTCCTTTTGTTCTTTTCAGAATAGCAACTGCTTCCTCATGGGTCACCCCTTCTAAACTCTGCCCATTCACAGCAATGATCTGATCCCCTCTCTTCAGGCGTCCATCTTCTGCTGCCGCACCCTGAAACGATACAACATGTAATGCAGACATTTCTTTCTCTCCTTGCCACACTGTCCTTACAGCCTAAGATGGGTTCAGTGCACAAAAACCCTCAATTTTTTTTTTTAATTTTCAATGATTCAATTACAGTAAATTGTAGTATAGCCTGCTAGCGCTGCAGTATGCACTGCCCTAAGTTTCACAATATCCAGAAATCAGATCTACGAATTTTTATATTCAGTTAACCCTGTGTGTTCAGCTAGTATAACATTTAAACTCTGCTATCACAGAAGTAAGATTTTCAAGATCTGAAGACGTTTTCAGCAACTGGTGTAAGAAATTTAGAAATCAAAACCCAGCTCTGTACTTTTATTTACCAGAAAAGTCTGGGATTATTGATTTCAATTTTTTCTGACTCAAGGTTATTTCCTAGGGCAGTGCAAACTATCAAACCCAGGTCAGTACCTGAACTTCCCCAAAGGTCCAGCCTGAGGTCAATTATTTTATCTTGGTCTACCTTTCAGACTCTCAGTCACAACAGATAAAAGAAGTCTGTTCTACTACCTGAAGAAAAGTCACTCTAAACATATGGCAAAGGGGTTGTTTTTCTAAGTATGTGCACAATTTCAGTTATGAAATGTGTATATGCAGAGTCACATGCATTTGGAAATTCCGAATTTTCCTAGGACTATAGCCTTTGAATCCCCCAAGTACATTTTGACCAGCACCTGCATCACAGAAACTGCGATAAACTTTAACAATCCTTTGGCTTCAAAATCAGGTCATGTTTTAAGGTAGTAGCTGCTGTGAAGTAATTAATAAATGGATTGATTGAACAAATTTACACTTACTTTTGCAAACACTGTCTTCACATAAATGGGTAAGTCTCCATGGGGACTGCCATAACCACCCACAATACTAAAGCCCAAGCCATCTGGTCCTCTATCCAGAGTAATGGTCTTGTACTGAGGAGGTCTAAGAAAAGGAAAACCGAGTATTGTGATGTTTTCTGAACTTATGATTTAAACAAATAGAATATTCAACACAAAATGTTTTTCCTTTCAAGCTAAGCAATACATTTCCCTTCCCACTGTAACTACAAATGTTTTTATTATAACGAACTGGCTATTTTGGCTCACATAAAACACCATAACTGTCTAATGCCCTAGTTATTATTTAAAGGTAGCTATTTCAAACACCTCTTGCAACCAGCTCAGGGCATAGTTATGGCTGCCGTGTCCCACTAAAACTGCTTAATAGTGAAGCAGATATGCAAAAACAGTACCACGAATCTCCATAATAAACATCTACTTTAAAAATCCTGTAGCCCACTGTATCTCCTAAAAAAAGTCTAAAATTAGCCCCAAGAGTTTATGTTGTAAGGTTTAATTGTTTCTCTTCTCCTCTAATACATGACTCTGCATTTGTATGTATGCATTTATACAGAGCATTTATATTTACCCACATATACTTTGACTTCAAGAAATTTTGAAGTTCTATCTTTTGAAATAGATCTGTGTGGCTAAAGAGCCACAGTCTCTCTTTCCCTGTTACTAGAAGAAAAATGCCTCTGATCTATGACAGAGTTTTAGGCAAAACTTGTTTACATAGAAGTACCTTGCAGTAAAGCAGAAACAGTATACCTTGTATACCAGAAAAGTTTGATGCTCCTGACTGCACAGTGCTAGAAAGTACATCAAGGAAACACAGGTTCCCCTGTGGAAAAGGCCTTGCTATTTAGGTCTGAGAAAAAATATTTTGGGTGTATCAATTAATCCTGGCTACCAAGGCTCAGTGAAACAAAGGAGACTGTATTTACAGAGAAGAAATCAAATAACATCATAACTCTTACAGAGGGGCAAAATAAAGCAGCACAGCAAATCATATCATGAAAAATGCAGAAGAGGACCTACAGGTCCCATGTATACCACATGTGTATGTCACTATTAAGTCAAACAATTCATCCATCATTTTCTACAACTTGTTACATTTTTTAGCTTGAGTTTCACCCAAATTATCAGGCTAAAAAGGTTGTATATTCTACAGTTACTGACCCTAAATCATCCTGAAAAATGCTGGTTGAATTCAGTCCCGCAAACGAAAGACTGGACGTAGGTGGATCCTGCTGCTGACCAGTCACGACACTTACTTCTCCTCCAGCTACAACCTAGGAACAGAGTTCATAAACCAGTAAAATGAGAATGCTGACACTAAAACAATTCATTGTAGTACCTGGCAAAATAGAATTCAGAAAATATTCCAAATGTCACTGAAGATTTTTTACCTGCAATTCAATAGTGCCTGAAGCATTTTTTAAGAGACTAACAGCTTGAGAGTGAGTCATGCCCTCGGTAGATGTTCCACAGATGCTAACAATCCTGTCCCCAACCTGCAGAAGAAAATGTAGAAAATCTAACTAAGAAAAAATTTAGTTACATAGATTCCCTTGTCAACAGCAAAACACTGTACTTGCATTTAGCCAGATTTCATCAGTGATATAGGGCAGGAAGAAAGAAATTAGCAACTCTTCACAGTATATTTTCTCGTGAAGGCAAATAATCTTTGAACTATATAATGACCCAATACAAGGGTAGAAAATTGAATATCACCATCAGCAAATTACACTGGTTTAGTGTATTCAGTGTAAAAAGTACTGATGCTTTACAGAATTGATCCTAACACTCTAGAAATATAGAACATGTGAAAAATAAGGTGCATTTTGCACGTCACCTGAAGATAGACAGGCTGAGGTAGTAGATTATCACCAGAGATTGTATGTTGGAATTCATCCTGAAATAAAACTGTCTGTTTTCCAAAGAGTACAAGTCAAATTCAACCATCTCTGGTACACACTAGATACAGTAGCCATCTAAGTGCTTGATCAGATAAGAACTCTGACAGATAAGCATAGAAAACAGGAGAGATAAAACAGTCCATATACACAGAGTTGCAGGAACAACCACACTCATCAGACGGGCTCACTTACGGCATTCATCACTCTGAACCACTCTCTCTACCTTTAGTTTTCACAGAATGGTTCCCTCTAGGATCCAAGGTTTCTTTAGGATTTCCTTCCCACAGTTAGTATATTTCAGCAATTACCTTTTACCAAGTTACTAATTTCAGTTACTGTTTCATCAATCCAAACAGTGAAAACTCTTGTCACAGCCAGAAGCACTTCTGACTGTATCATTAAACTCTTAATTTATTACCTGCCTAGAGTAATTGCTGTGCATTACCCACGCAAACTTTACAACCTTCTTAACAATTAACTTACTCTGAGTTTCTGAGTCTGAGCTGCTACTCCATTTGGATGCATCATGGCAATAAATATAGGAACATCTCCAAGAGGACTTCCTACACCTCCAGCAATGCTCACTCCTAGTGAATCGGCAGGACCCTGTTATTGTCATGAAAAAAAAATCAGATTTTTCTGGAAAGAAAAGCACATACAGAGAATTGTAGGCTTATCTCAAAAAAATACTAAAGCCTCTATCTTATGAAAATCAGAATTCTGATGTCTCTAGCCATTTTTTAAGTTAATACACTATCCACCAATTCAGGAAATCCCAGAGAGAACAACATACGTTTCTTCCTATCACTGGTACATGACAATTTGCTGACTTAGTTCTATGTTTTATCTTAACCAAACTAAATACCCACAGAATTCAGTGTCAGACCCTTAATGTCAGCATAGAAAGTACAGGCAAGGAAAACAGAACAGATGGGATTGCTTGTCCTCAATATTGTGTACATTAATCTCCTATTATGAACCTCCCAAAGACCAGAATTAATCTTCACGCTCCCCCTAGTGTCCTGTTGTTGAAGAACAAAACTAGCTGTTCACTACTGTACAACAGCCTACTGCCTAACTGCAAAAACTGCTATTGTAAACTGGTATTTGCAGATTCTACTCTACAAACAGAATGGATAACTACAACCCATGTAATCAAGTGAACTACATGTCACATAAAGCTAAACAATATTTTGGACAATCAGAAGCAGTCTGACTGAGATCTCACGTTCTCGTAAATAAGGAAGCTGATTGAATTTCACAGCTGGAAACCTGGCAGCTGTCATGTGAGAGCCTACCCATTAAAAATATATATGAAGAAAAATACGAAATACAAACCAATGGGCTTGCAACTTCAGTACAGTTCCCTTCACTTCACTAGAACACAGTCTGGATTTAACTCAGTCTGATAAGAGTAAAGCTAGGTCCCATTATCTCTCACTAATCCTTCTTTTGCTCTTAAAACAGGTCACAAAATGTCATAGCAAAAATTACAATGATTTTAGATAAAAATATAGGCAATGGAGTTTTGACCTGAAAAGACAGGTCAATTAATTAGCTAATGCCACATCAATTCCTCTCTCAAAATGATTACCAGGGCCAGACTACTTCCTTTCTGTAAACACATCTATTGACAACAACTACAAAACCTGTTCCTGATAAATACTACTTCATGCTGTAACTTACCTTTTTTATTTCAACTGTTCTTAGTCCCTGTATTTCAGAAGCTGCTGTGAAATGAATTTTAAAAAAAGTTAAACTAGTATTACTAGGAAACTTTTCCACTAAAGTTAGATAAACTGCTATGATGATTCTAACTTCCTGCTGGTTTATTTTAAACATATGTTTTAAGCAGATTTTGACTGTGGCTGTCACTACATTAATAGGATTGCAATACTTCTAGAATAGGTGAAAAAGTCCTTCATTCTCTCCATTTAAATAACTTTTGGAATAAGACTGCTAAGCATGCTCAAATAAAATAGAAAAAAAATACTCTTTGTTAGCAATACATTTGTCAGAAAGTAACTTAGTTCTAAATTTGAACATGAGACAGCTATTCCAACATCTGTTCTTATTTAACCACACAGTATCTCAATTTCTGTGAATGAGACAGCTTGACTGAAGATATATTTAGATTAAAAAGAAAATCATGGCTCAACTTAGATTCTCAACCTCTAAACTGCTCGTATAACAAGGTGTTAGCTCCTTTTATAAAAAGACATTCACAGATATATAAGAGGTACTGCACAACAACCAGTCCTGCAGCATTTTAATAGCTGAGGACTACGGCACATAATGACAACATTTCAGAGAAAGTGAAAGATCTCAGCTACCAGCTCACTTGTATAAAAGCACCAAAGAAATCTTACTGGTATTCTTCTTCAGAGTACTTTCAAAGACCTCAGGTGCACTGGACCCAGAAACTGGGATACTGAATGATGACAGACTGCCACTTCCTTCACTGACCTAAATACAGCATTAGACTGGGATTAGACAAGCAGCTTCAGACACCTAATTGATAAAAGTAAAACTGTAACCCACTTTCTTCAGTGGATTTTGCCGTCTTGTACTTTTTCTGTGCACAGTTAAATCTGATACGGTGAACCTACACATATTTCTTGGCCAGTCTAGAGGGCTCCTTGTTTGAAACATCATTATACCAACAAGAGATTGCACCTCTACAACCCCATGCAATGCTTTCAAGTGTCAGGCTTTTTTTTTTTTTTTTTTGAGGGCCAGAATATGTCCTTATGCTTGCACCTTCTATCACCTCAAAGAGATCTTCTGGTGCAAAAGTCAGCCATGATTACCAAGATAGGGACAGAACATAAAAGACAGATTGTTATACATCCTGATGTACTCTCATGTTCACCCAATCCATCAGCCAAAACCAAGATGAGACTCTCTACTCAGCTTCACCTGCACAATTACCAGAAGATTTTCACTATACCTGCAGGGGTATCTAAAGGAACAACATGGCTCATGGTGAAAGTAATTCATTTATTGCTAAAGACTCTTCAAAACATTCAACACTGTCAGCTTCTTCTTACTTAACAGTTTATTAAGACCACTCAGAGCCTGTAGGTTTTCATCTTGTTTGTCATTACCCATTTTGAAGACAGCCTAACATTTCAGCCTTATCCAGTCTTAACCTTCTCACTTGAAATTATTTAATTATGATTTGTCTTAAAACTATCTTTGGTACTTGATGATCTGCATATCCAGCTTATAACCAGAGAAAGTTCCAAGGCAACTTGTGAGCTTTCAGAAATATAGGTCCTACTGGAGAGAACCATTACGTGAGTTGCTGCCACATGAAGGATGCATTCAAATACAGAAACTGATGCCAGTTTGTAGTACTCCACCATTAGACCAACTATAAAATGACTAAACTTGACAGAAGCCTGATGGGAAGGGTGCAAGTTTCCTGCTTCTTATGACTGAGATTATGGTAAGAATATGTAAGGAGCGGAGAAAATCACTAAGTTTATTCAACAATACTTCATGGCATGCCAAGTGCCCCTAAAGCAACAGAAAGATTTAAAGTCTGCTCCAAGTTCTTCTGGTATCAATGAGAATCAGAACTCTCTCTGCTTCCCAGCCTGAAGCCATAAGAAAACAACTAGGCAACACAGCAAAACCATTTCTGGAATACATTTTTGGCTGGATCATGTCTTTAACAGATAAAATATGCTAAAGTGAACACATAAAATGGTTACCAAAAAGCTGCAAAGTACATAAAAACTCCTACTTTTCTTCATGTTGGAGCAGGTATGTGGAAAATCATTGTCATTATAAAAAACCAACTCTTTTTATTAGCTTTCATTATTTAACTACATGTTATTTCTTCCAAACTAAACAGTTTTACAGTTACACACCTGGCTGCTCTGTGATGTTCTCCTCTCAGAGTGGAATGAACCAGCTTTTATTCTTCCGACCTCTAGTCTTACCGTACCTAGTGAACACTAAAGAACCAGTCATTTATAAGACATCTCTTCTATCTACAACATTAAAGCCTATGACAATATTTAAGACACTTATTAGATGGTGAAAGAAGAAAAAAATACGGACAGAGGGGAAAATAACAAGCTAACAACCCCGTGATGAGCTCTGAGCAGACAGAGCTCATGGCAGGATCAGAGCCACATAAACCAAGCCGACGAGGATATTCAGTACTGAGCAAGGTACTTTCTGGATTAACCAGTATTACAATACAGATGTGAAAATCACACAAGAAGGCTAATTCAGTTACATTTAATCTAACAGGGAGTAGTTTTGTCTTCTCAAATGTAATGTTAAATTATATTTTCAATATGGTATTTTTCAAGGAATAGTGAAATGGAACATTTTCACAATAAGCACTAAAAACAGTGTAACACCTCAAGGTATTAATCATTATTTCTGTTCATATAACTAAGAATGTGGTATTTAAACCAGCAGTCAGTCATCTCTACCCTGCTCTTGAAATTATCTATTACTCTGTGTCCATAACTAAAGAAATTTTGGACAAGAAGTTTTCCAAACCTCTATCTGTAGTTTAAGTGACATTTCTGCAGCTGACTCCCAACAGGAAGATAGGTGATACAGACTGTTTGCACACTGAAAAATCCTCCCATTGCTCTTTAAGCTTTTCCTTATAAAGTATTTACATGTCTGTATAAAATGCATGTATTCAAGGAAAATTCACCCTGCAATCAAATATCATGAAATCAAGACGGTAGGCAGATTCTGGAAAGAGATACGTAAGTTATTATCCCAATTAACATTAAGAAAACTGGACTTCTGAAATATTACAAGTAGTGCCAAAAGAAGTCCACCTATCTGCAACCTGTTCAAATACAGAAATTTCTGATTTTCACTGCTACTTTGGTTTTTCTTCTTTCTTCCACTGGGAAGCTGCTAGCATGAACTCCTGTATACAAGTAACTTATTATTACATACATTTGCCTTTATTTATCATGCTTTATCTGTATTACCCTGAGAAAAGTTCATGTATTTGTCAGAAAAATTCACAATAATAAAAAAGACCAATATATTGAAGCCAACAACAGGACATACCCATTCAAATAGGGTTTCCATACCTCATATCCTGTTGCTGTTTTCTTAGGGCTGACACTAGAAGAGATTTACTAGTAAATTGCTTTTTATTTAAAAAAAAAAAAAAAAGATAATTTTTCTGTGTCCTGGGAAAGACTTCATCAGGCCTCCAGAAAAAACATTCTTTCCTGCTTTTATGAATTGACTCATATTAAACCATATGGACTACTCTTGTCCAAAATGGAAAACTGAGGAAGTAACCTATGTACCTAAAATTACCACATCCTCACATAAAATGCAAACCCATAAATCAGTTTTGAACTTACTATGTGTGAAAGCGTGAGATAATACTTTCCAACTGAACTTGTGAATAAATCAGTTCACATTTAGTTTTATTACAGCTTTCTCTCTCTCCCTGGAATCTCCCGTTTAATAAATCCGTAAGTCAAATAAGGGGAAGAAATGACCAGCTTTTCACATGTTTTATGGATACTTAAACACTGCAAGAACAGGTGGGATTCTCAGCCTGATGACACATTCTAAGGGTCCCAAGCTACTTAAAATAAAAATTCCAAAGATTGTAAATAATTTTCCAGCATAATACATTTCAGGCAATTAAAGACAATTTGCTCCTAGATTTTACTCTCATGAATGAAAAGAGAACTGATACCTGAACTAAAAAAAGGTAACTGCTTACATGTGAGTGATTGTGCTTTACTCCATTCATACTGCATGAACAAAACAGAATCACTAACAATAATGTATCTGAAGTATTTTAAAAGCATCTTTTCTCAGGAATAGGACAATTAATTGCAAGTACTACTGAGTGGGATGAAGTATTTAAAACACAAATATATGAATGATACATGCAAACTAAGAATCAATTGGACTCCAAAATGCTTGCCAAAATGAGAGCAACTTTCCATATAAAATGGAGTTTTAATTTAGAGGAGATGTATAAGTGCAGCACATGAAGAAGAAATTTACTAACTTGAAATAAAATGAGGTATCAGGTTAAGAGTGGAAAAGTATGATTACTCCAGGAGAGTACACTAATAAGTTCACTGCCAGAACACAGACCCTGTTCTGGAATTCTCACTTACAGGCACATGCCGAAAACTACAGAAAATGTGCTCCTACTTCCCCTTTCTAATCTCCCCTCCTCCTCCTCAAAAAAAAAAAAAAGAAAGCAAAATCTCAAGGAACTTTTCAAGACCTAGAAAAATATACCTTTGAATGTGAGCACAAAGAAGTATGATCATATGTCTATGTATCCAAGAGTCAGTTATGAGTAGTGGCTGTTAAATTTTTTCCAGTGGAACAGCTTTCCACTGGAAAATGCTGACTCAATGGAATCCTTACCATGCAGCGGGAATGTCTCAAAATCCTGGATGGAAAACAGACAAGCTGGCTGACCAGCTGGACTTCCTGCCAGACCACAGGAAATGTTGTATATCTGACTTCATTCTGATTTGGACATAGGGGGAGGACATCAGAAGCACCAAATGTATTGAGAACAGAAATTCTGGTTCCAAAAGCCACAGACAGGAGTTTACTACAGGTATCTTTGTGAGAAAGCAATTTCTTATACTAGAGCTGTGGTCACTGGAAAATGTATTATAGTATTTAACAGATGTAAGGTGACACTAGCCATACACAGCAAAAAAAGAAATTAACATTATCAACTGTGAAAATAACTGCTTTTTGGCACAAATACCCTGATGAATTCTCCGTTATTTAAAGTCAGTTCTGTGTGTCTTTCTAAAATGTGAAATAGTTACCCAGTCACCAGGTTGCTGAAGAAAATATAGTATTAAGTTTTAAGTTGCTCTAGGTAATGGTCTTCTATTGTCCTATAAACACAAGATGCACTGCACCACCACTACTCCCACTTTCATCAGGCAAAGTATCAAAATCGAAATGCTTTAGACTTCAGGAAGCTTAAATCAGGATCCACAGCTCATTCTTACTGACATCTCAATAACAGTATGAACTCAGATTGAATAAAAATTAAGCCTTCAAAAAATCTGGATCTCAGTTCTCCACTTCTATCCACTTCCTCTTTTCCAATACCTTTAGCAAAGCTGCAACAGCCTCCTGGTTAGCATTTCGAACATCTTCTCCATTCACCGTCAGTATCTGGTCTCCTTGCATCAACCTCCCATCTGTATCCGCTATGCCTCCTTTGACGATGTCTGACACAAACACCCCTGTATCATTTCTGCAAATACAGACATGGATTTTGCATTACAGTATTGTTTGAGAGCCATTTTCAGGGCTTGCTCTTGGGAACACACTGAACATTGTCTCATTTTTCTGTTGAGTAAGACTGGGCCAGTTCCTCTAGGAATGGTCAACTGGCTTAGGCACAAAATCACATTTATGGCCTTCAAGCCCACAGATCCGAGCACCAGACCCCAACAGAAACATGAGCATGCCCAGCAAGTCCCAGACACTGACTGCCCAGGTACATTCACACCTTTTCCCAACAATACTCAGCCCAAGGCCTTTGCCAGGCTTCTTTTGGAGCTCTATATTGAGTACATCATACATGTCTTCCTCCTTGTACTGGGCCTCATCCCTGTACACAGTCAGACGGACTTTTTGGGGAGTCTGTCGGAGGACATTTATCGCTTCATCGTGTGTGGCATTCCTGAGGTCAATCCCATTCACCTGCAATGAAAGCATTCAATTATAAAGTCTGCAGGACTTTCCAGCAGACAAACAGAAGACACCTAGCTAGCAGATGACAACAGAAGTGACCAAAGAAACCAACATACCTCTAATATCTGATCTCCGGCCCACAGTCTCCCATCTTTAAATGCTGCTCCTTCTTCATATACTTCATGGATAATGATTGCTCCCTGTGGATATATAAAACAAAAATAAATTGCATGTTGAAAGAACACACCCATACTTTGAAACAAGAGCAACTGAAAATTCTTAGTATAATTCATCAGTGATAAACAAAAACAGCCTATGTATGATGAACAAATTACAAAAATATTTAAGAAGTTTATTTATACTTTCAATTTTAAAAGTGCTTTTTCTTTTCTTTTTTTCTTCTTTTTTTTTTTTTTTTTTTTTTTCCCCCTGAACTGGTATTTTTGGTATCTTTCTATAAATGCTACAGGAACAAATGAAGAGAAAAGTCTCATCTACCCAATGTTTTAATTTAATTGTTTTTATTTCACTTGAGTGACACACGTATTTTTTCAACCAACCAGCAAAGTGTCTGCTCCTCCAACAATGCTCAGACCAAGACCAGTACGTCCTTTGGAGATATCAATGGTTGTTTCACATCCAGGAATGATGAGACAAGTAGCTGGGTCAGAGGCTAACATGGCTGGAGTTGAAGATCTACTTGTATCTAAAACAACAATTAAACATCCTGGTTACAATAAGAGGGCTTGATATTAGAAAATGGAATTTAAAACAGCATTTTGAGAGTCCATCAACAGCTCTACAGTGACAGCTGAACAGCTGACCTGGTGCCAACTCTTCCCTCAGACAAGTGCTACCCTGTAGTTTCAATCGCAGTTGTCCTGGTTTTATATCATTGAGTACCTGGATCACAGTTTTGAGCTTACTGATAAAATATCACACATGCTGTGCTTAATTTGTACTATCAAGTTGACTCACACAGTCTGAATAGCCAAATAAGCTATTGTAGACAGAAGATTCTATTTAGGATAGAATTTCATTTAAACAACTATACCAGCAACTATTCAAGGTAGATCAGAGGTAAATGAAGTACACAGTATGTTTCAAATACACGCACTCAAGGATGTTGGTCTTGAACTTTTGCGATGGGTCAAGTCAAGATCCATCTAACTAAATGTTCTGTCTCAGACTCAGATCTGTACCAGAAGAAAGAATGTTAAGTATGATTCAAATCTAGTGGTATTTCACAAGTCCAGAAATCCATGGTCAAGTCAAAGGTTTTATACGTATCATTATATTTACTGGCCCTCAAAAATAACTTTTTACACTGGTCAAACTTTTAATTGGCCACTGACATGGTTTTTGAAAACAGTAAGTTTTGTGGCATAAATATGTATATTCTCATAGTGTAAATACATATGGTATCTCTACTGTGACAGCTGCACATCCCTCTGAGATCCAGAGCCTTCAATGGGACAATTAACGTCTCTTTAGCACCTTCAATGCCAGACTGTGCCTATCTCCATGTATACACTTTGGATGGTGCTCAAAGTCACAATGTCCCCACCTAGGGGCAGGGTGACTTCACCTCCACCCAGCTGGGGGGCAGGAAGTGTGGGACCCTCAGTCAATTGACAGGGTCCTCAACAAAGGAGCTGCCCAGAGAAGCAGAGAAGCTTTTGGAGTACATGGTAATGACCACAGCCAGATCTGACCAGGCTATAAAACAGGGTCCCCACTGAAGATTTCCTTTGAGTGGTCTTCTCAGAGCAGCACTCTGTGAACTGGAGCCCTCCCCTTAGACTGGGATGCCATCTAAGGAAAATTCCCGGGATTCAGTGTGTCTCACATCCTCATTTGGTGAGTGGTTATTTTTCTCTGCTGGATATATCCTTGAATGAGTCCTTGCCTAACAAAGGCAAGTGGGAACCCTTACCTCATGCAGGCAAGCAATTATTTCGTCTGCATACCCTTGAATAAGAGGCCTCTGGTTTTGTTTCTTGTGAGCGTATGCGTGCATGTTGTATATCCTCATTATTCTTATGTTATTGTAACCCAATAATCTCCTCAACTGATATCCGAACCTGTATTTTATGTTGTCGGAGTGCTAAATGCTTGTATAAAACCCTGTTTCTAATCGGTTTATTTGCTACACTTTTCCAGCTGGAATTAAGTCTGTTTTGGAACTTGCTGTCCACCTAACACTGACTTTTGGGGTGCCTCCATGACACCTATGTAGCAATTTATCTGTAAATTCAGTATCCCTGGTATGTCACAAATGGATCTTTGCTTCAGTATTTTAGTCAGTTCTGTATCCTTTGAAGACAAAAAAATACCTAAAAATACTACAAGCAGATATCATGCAGCAACTAAAGGAAAGAATCAGCCATTGAACGATCCGGGACATTCAGATTATCTCTCACTGATGTCCCCTGTGCTTTAAAGAAATACGAAAATTACATTTTTTCCAAAAAATAAAACCAGTCATCTAAATCCTTCAGAAGCACTTGGAAAGGGTACTCACTAAATGAAGCTTCACTGAAACTAACAGAGGACTTGGGCCTTCAGAAATATCAATTTATTTTAGACAAATACTTAGGTATAGTGTGAGCATTAGGTCCTGCAGGAGCAATAAGCCTCAAGACTAAGAGGCTTGGCCTCTGAAGGGAACCAGAGGGCAACTAAGATTTTTTTAAGGGTAAAGCTTCTGTGCAAGAATAAACAGGTTACTCCGCTGCTCTGTTATGCAAGTTCTTCACGTGTACGATGAGCAATGGTGCATGCTTAATTTGAGCTAAGTAAGGGGAGTCAAGAAGGCATAAAATGTACATGAAACACAAACTGAAGAACTGAAAAGGAGTCTTGGTATGCAAGGCTGACCTCATCTAGATAGCTGCATCAATATTGGTTCAAAAACTGCCTACATAGCACTACTGAAAACATTAAATTTAGGTAGGGATGTAGGAGAAATCACACTAACAGGGAAAAAGTAGTTAGGGATAGGTTAGTAATTTGGAAGGAATTTGTGCAGAGAAAACAAGGCGAGGGAGCAGCAAAAAGATGGACTTGGTAAAAGAAAGTTGGGGAATAAATTATAAAATCAGGTGGAGAAACAAGAAGAGGTAAATCTTCCAGCTGGGTTGTGGATGTCTGTAAATGGTAGTGAAGCTTGCAAACATAAATCGTCAGGATACTGGAGGCAGCACTCTTGAAATCTCCATCAGGTCTTTATTCCTAAAACTTGATGTGCCAGGGTGGAGATAGAATGGATAGACTTGGACAAAGCAATAGATTTCACCCTAAAAATAAATGCAGAAGGGAAGACAGTACTCTTGTTACCTAGTAGGTCTCCCATGTGTTTTGTAAGATTTCTTTATAGTAGTGTATTTGCGTATCAATACCAATGTTAGTTATGAGCAATAGATATGTGACTCAGTAATATGTGAAGTGATGAACATATAAATTCACCGTGGTGCGTGCGCTGCTCAATTAAGTTATTATTAGCTTCTTAGTACTGTGCTGCTTAACCAATAGCCATCATCAATCACTGGCATCTTGACCCTCCATTCTAAAGGGGGAGAGTCAAAGGTGGCTAGTCATAAATGGCAAGACAATCTCAAGCATTCCCCTGTTCTAGGAAAGATGACTTTCTAGGAAAGATTACTTCTCTCCCTCATTTAAAGGAATGCTTCCCACTCAGGTCTAGACAACCATGACAGAGGCACCTGCTGCACAGCCCTTGGGAGAGAGAAGGAAATTCCTCCATCCTCCTGCTTCTACAGCAGTGGTCGGTGGGAAGGCAAGAGTTAGGTCTTTAGTGTGGAGCCTCACTGCTTTATTTAGATGGAACTGTAATTTAAAACTACTAGAAAGTACAACTCAGAAGACAGCTGAGTGCATACAAAAAGAGAAAACTTGTTTACAAGCTGGGTCTTCCTTCTCATGTCACAACCTCAGTGAGGACAGACACACAAAGAGAATCTTACTTTTGACTGCTTCTGGTTCTGGCGAGCTAGAAGAGGGGACAGTTGCTGGTGGATGCATATTCTTCCTCTCTGCTGGAGCAGTGCTGGAAGGGACTGGTGCTGCAGTAAGGCTATCCGTCTCTGCTGAGCTGACGGTAAGTCTCACCATAGTTTTGGGAGTCTTCAGGAGGCTAATAAACTGAACAACAAAGAGAAAAGCTAGTGAAGAGTGTACGCAGACTGTTCAGTTGTAAAATAAAAATAAAGCAGAAGAACTATTCTGCAACCTGAAGCTACAAGTCACAACCCTGCAGGTTTTCTTGGTAATGAACCAGAACAAATATTGATGTTTTTTGTAAGTAACAGCAATAGAGTTAATTGTGGGCCTGACCTGGCTGATATTAATCAAGTAGCTTGCATGAAACTTCGCCAAACTATATCAGATGAGAATGTGTCAGTCTTTCAATGGCTTATCTCGACAAAATACTGTTTATAGCAATTCTTAGAAAAAGTGGAAAACTGGTGTTATGTTTTAATGCCTGTGTGAAGCCCAATTCTGATCCCACAGAAGTCAATGTCAAAACATCTACTAACTAAAACAAGTGTGCTGCTGCCATCCTAAGTCCTTAACTAGATGCTCAGCTGGAAGGAAAACCTGAAAATATTACCTGAACTATGTGAGGGAGAGGACACTCACGAGCAATTCAAAACCTAGTTTAAGGAGATACTGAAGAACATTCAAAATTAATTGCCATCTCACAGAGATGACACCAAATCCTCCTTAGACTTCACATTTCAGTAGAATGAGACGTACTTTCAGAACTTATTTATTCAATCTCTCTGTCTCTTCTTCCAAAGCCTACCTACTTCTCTGCAGGCAACTCTCTTACTCATTTAACTGCTTCAGAGATTGCAGCACACCAAAGAATAAGATGCATGCTTTCCTAATGCCCTTTAACAAACAGAAAGTGATCGTCTCATGCCTAAAGACTCACTTTTCTTGGTAGCAAAGTATGTGCTAGTAAAAAGCCCTCCTTGATTCATTACAGAAGCCAAACTGAGCTTGCAGAGCTCGAAGTTAGAAATAAATCTTGTTACTTAGGAATAGAGATAGTTTCTTCCAAAGGGCTAAATGCAAGGCTTGGAATATAATGCGGTCATTATTAGAGACACTCCCCATATATAAGCACAGTTTATGACCTGATTTACCACTGATGCAACTCATGGATGTCAATTTACACATATTAATTTTACTAGTTCTAATTCTTTTAAAGTGGAGTAGTTATGAAGAGGCATTATTGAGTGATAGTTCATAGCTTTTATCTCACAACTAAGTGCCTTTCAGTCATCAGATCTGAACCACACGGAAAAAAAAGATCACATTTGTAGCACAGAGGCAGACGATTCATGTACTGCATTACTGTAAAATAGCACTGGTCTGTTTAAGACACAATCACCTCCTACATTAAGTGGTGTGATTACTCTAATGTTGCTGATACTTCAGAAGCACCTTTTCTACTGGATATCCCACAACAATTTCATCATCCACTGCCAGGATCTGATCTCCAACTTTGATTCGTCCATCCTAGAAACAACACAGAATAAAAAATATGAGCTCTGGATGCTACTCCAAGAACCATTCTCATTCCTTGTTTGGATTTTAAATGTTCTCCCACCTTTGCTGCTGCACCGTGATCTGTTAAGCTCTTAATAACTACTCCATTAATTGTGTCTTCTTCACTAATGGCAATTCCCAAACCTCCTTGATCCTGAGGCAAACAGAAAAATGTAAGTGGTGAGGTACTGTGTTTATCAAAATGTTGCAATACATTTACTAAAGACCAGTAAAGCCTTCAGACATTAACAAAAGTTTGAGTGTTCACAATGCATCAATATCTTTGTTTTAAACTAATAAACTCCTGAAATAGGCTTTGCCAACCTACAAACAACATAATGGCTACCGAGATAAATCTGAAAAACTTCTAAATTAAAATCCACTACTTTGAAACTTACAAGGTCAACTGTGATTCAGTTGTTAAATTCATAAACAGGACTAAGAAACAAAATATTTGGAAAATACAAACTGAGGTAAATAAAACTTCATGATATAGCTTAAATTAATTATTTGAAAACACAGAAAAAATATATACAGTGGAAAATACAGAGGATGGAATAATATATGTTCTTTCCAACTAACTATTAAATGTTTGTGGCAGAGTGAAATTTCCCTAATGCTTTCATCTAGAACTAAATCATCTGGATACCATCATCTGTAACTTATTCTCCTGGCTAGTAATGGAAGGTTAGATGTCTTCCAAGGAGAAAAATTTACCAACAGTCTGCAAGTGTCCATCCTTACATCCACCGAATGCAGCTTGTCTTCTCCATGTCAACAGGCAGAATCAGCAATTTTTCCACCCTCATTTAGCAGCTTCATAGTTACAGAACTATTTTCTCCCAGCTGCACAATTTCTGCTAAACATGTATGCTGTTTGGGGGAATTTGGTGCTTATAATCTGCTAATTTATTTACTTTGAACACCCAAGGCAACAATTTTACCTGAGGACACCACCAGCAGCTCGTTACTAAAAGTTTTGCAAATAGGACAAGAAGTGACTTCTTCCAGAGACACAGAGCGTGAAGAGACTCATGAGATTTGCAAAGACAGTCATCAGGAAAGCCTTGACATCCATTCACAAATAGAAAGAGAGGACCTCTAGAAATCTCTATTCCGACTTACAGTAAGCATGGGACAAAGTTTGTTTGTCATAAGAGGGACTCCATCACAAAAAAGAACACTGGGGAATACAAATGTGGTTGATCTAAACTGAATTTTCAGCACATACCTTAGGGAGTTCCACATACTGGATGTTTTTACAAGAACTCAAGTCAGAACACACACCGGAGTTTGCAGCACTTATATCAATCTAATAGAAAATGAAAATGTAACTGTGAGCCACTATATTCAACATTTTCCATCAAAATGAAGTAGCGCACAAACATTTAAAGTGGGTCTGACTCTCTTCTGGATTCATTTAAACTGCTATAACCATATTTACAGGAATGTTAGATTTCCTGTGGTTTAGATGAACATAAAGTAAAACAGAATTGAGTGCAACTGTACTAAATTTAGCAGATTTAGTGAAATCCCATTTGTTCTTCCCTTCATCATTTTTTTCTTTGTAGCATTTGCTAAGAAGACAAGGCACTCCTCTCTCCAGAACAATGTTAGCATCTGAATCAAATGCGAAAAAAAAAAGTTTACCTCTTGATGTTGAAGTGTCCCTGAAGTACACTGTGAAGCCTCTACTGACTTCGCAGGGCAAACAGCCATCTGATTTACTGCATCTTTATTTCTACAATAGATTCAGTTAAAGAATATAGTAAGAATGTAGTAATGCAGCACCATACTCTTAGAAGTTTAAGTCTAGCACTTTCTTTTACTTTTTATCTGTCTCTTACAATGCAAATATCTAAACAAGAGACTCAAGACATATTTAACTACTAAGAACTGGGTTCAAAATCACAACTACCTTACCAAAATTAAGAGAAACACTGTGCAAAACTTAAGAAGATTAAAAATAAACCTTATTAGCCAAACCTTTAACCAGAACTTACCTGATAAAGATAATTTTTACTTTAGATGGTGCACATTTGATTATTGATGAAGCATTCTGATGAGTTCTTCCATAGAGTATTTGCCCATTTATCTATACAAAGGAAGGTAGCAATTACTTCTCAAAATATATTAGTTCCTTTATACTTAAACTAATTTTTAAGCCTTAAAAAGCTCCCTTACCCTACATCACTAAAGCAGAAATCATACTACAGTAACAGAGTATGTTGTGTCCTGCTTTCACTCCCTTCTTCGAGTAAAACCTTATAGTTTGATTTCAGACTAACACTGTCACAGTGCTAAAAGTGTAATTTTCTGAGTTGACCAGGCACATAATCTATTTCCACTTGCCATTGATCACCTCACGACTAATGTGCTGGTAAAGCAGGGCCATGGGAAATTCTAACCATGCAAATAAATGAACCGCTTCTATCTAGCAATGAGATTGCTATTTATCGAATTTCAGGTCTGAGCCAGGCAGTTTATACACAGGAGTGTAAACACCAATGCATTTGCCATCTAAAGATTTGACCTGACAATCATTACCTTCATTTGGCTGAGCAGACTCACTGAAACCCCTTGAAGCTTCTATGATTCAGATATGATTGGAGCATGAATTTGCAACCTAAGGCCACTATTCACATTTTATTAGTTGCATTTGTTCTTGGAAGTGGAAAACTGCAGTGCACAAATCTACTCTAAGAAAACTGAATGACTGGAAAAGGATAGGGTGGACCTACACAAAGGGAAAAATAATGCAACACACACCGAGGTAGTACTGTTGTAACAGAAGCAGAGAAGCAGTGAACAGTGAGTGATAGATGCAGCACTGCTTCCAGTGCTTGCCATGGGCTTGTGGTCAGGCTGTCAGCTGGGGGACGGGGCAGGTCCACCACAGCTGATGGACAGCTACATGAGAACATGAGCAAACTCAGGTGTTTCCTCTTGTAAGAAGTTCAGACAATCTCTTGGCATCAGTTTGTAGGTTTATTGTGTGGACAGTAAGCAAGCAATCAAATGAGAGCAGGCTCAGTCTGATATGTTTCAATGTCTTCTGAGGACAGTCAGCATCTACAACATCAAGACTTTGAAAACAGATTTTAACTGATCCAAGAGAATTACCTAGCAGGTAACACTGGAGTCTGCAGCTCACAGGCCCCTCCATAAGACTAGGTCCACAGTGCCAAAAATCCCTTAGTTTCTCTCCTAGTCTGCAACTGCCAGCCTTACCATTCCCTCCCTGTATCATCTCCTCACTGCACCCTCAAACGCCTCCACTCACAGTTTTGAAATTACACAAAGCCACTAGGAAACAGACTGAACATGTCATGAGATGAAAGTCTACAATACAAATGGACCTGTTCCTGTTTCTCCAGCTTAATCTCTATTTTATATTTCACACAACACAAAAATATTCTGATACTATCACACTTTCAGTACATAGAAAAGTAATTAGAAAGTCTGGAGCACTCCACAAATGGATGGAATAAAGAACTTCAATTTTTTCCATGATCTGCAACGCACTCCCCTTTCATACACCTCCATAAACCTGAAACTGCTGTCATCTTGCATTTTTATTCATTTAAAATACACACATCCCTTTACTTAGTACTACTACAACCAGGAAAAAAAACAGTCCCAGCTGCCACTATTTGGCATACACCAGAATGAAAATCTGATAGCACAGTGATGTCAACTCAGATAACTTGGAGGTTTCAAGGTCCACTGAAGAACACCTATACTGCAGCAAGAATATAATATTTCAGTGCATTCTAAGTCAGTAATATTTGAGTTTCAGTAAAAACTGCAAAAACTCACCTCTAGTAGCTCATCTGCAATCTGTAACCTGCCATCTTTGCCAGCTGCTCCATTTGGATCAATTCCCACTATAAAGACACTCATCCTGGATCGGTCTTTGTTACCAGCAAGACTAAGTCCCAGGCCTGTCCTTCCTTTTTCCAGCTCAATCACGTGTAGCTCCCCTGGTAGATTTCCATAGCGCTGCATGATCTTTTCTAAATGTAAAGGTGTGGGCAGCAGAGATTGGATATACATTAGAAAGTTTCACAAGTCACTGAGAGAATCAAGATCAGTGTCCAGTGGGCAGTGTCTAACTGAACAATCCCAAACTGGTTAAGATAATTTTAAGTGTACAACATACTTTATTTTAAGCTAATCCTTAGATGATTTATAACAGTATTTCTACCTCCTTGCTTTCCTTCTACCTTCAGAAAACATTAAAGCTTATCTTAAAAAAAGACACCATAAAAAGGCAATAATCTTCTCTCCACTTACAACTTGAGGTAACAGAAGCTACCAAATCAATCACTGCCATCAGTTACCTAGACTACACTGAAATTCTTTCAACAGTCCTACATGTGAAATAGTGAATATGGATCATGGAAGAAAATAGAGATCAGAGTGCAATGAAGAAAAAAATTAGTTTTATTTCTGCCATGTTCATCTGGTCAAGTACAACTGAAACCTGAGAGCAACACTTAACACCCAAACCATGAAGCACATGAGAACAAAGTAGTTCAAGGTGGAACCCTCGTGTCTTCTGCTACAGGGCTATTTCACCATTGAATCTTTCAAACATTATCACACAGGATAAACTTACTCCAGCTGTAACCAAACTCATCCTCCTTCTCCACATCCTCTGGGACTCTGCTAGAAGATGATAGTACAACATCACAGCTCATTCCTGAAAATGGTGGAGGAGGGGCCAGAGGCAAGTTACAATGCGAAGTCTTTTCCGGCTCTAAATCGGATTGATTGAATGCCTGTGAAGAATAAGAAAAATGCAGTGGTTGAGCATCTGCAGACTCTGTTTAGGGCAAAAATGTCGAAATGGCGATGACTATGGCTTTGACATTTAAATACCAAGCAGCTGGAATTCTAAATGAATAACACTGCACGAAAAGGCTGCAAGATATCAAAGATATAAACAAACACAAGGTAAGATATAACATCACTCCAAAACATATTCAGAAGCAAACAGAACTCACAATAATAGCCCAATTCAGTAAAGTTTTATGTGCTACTTTATATTTCAGAAAAAGTCTCTTAAGAAGACTTCAGAGATTTTTTTTTTTTGAATGACATATTTGTAAAGGATTTTTACTCAATTTTATTTTTAAAAGCCATGGCATATAATTTCTTCTTATGATATGCTTTGGAAGCCAAAAAGAAAGAAAGGAAAATGCTTTCAAAAATGCCTCCAGAAAAAAGAAAATAACTAGTCTATTAACTGAAGGGACAATTTAAAAACAAACCGAAACATACAATAACAGAAGAAATCTACAGTAACTAGACTTTTTCAGTCATAATTTACTGGTCTTCTGTAAGCTGCAGAGGGGAGATCAAATAAAGGAGGATACAGATTAAATCACAAAGGAGAATAATACTTTTGGTCTTGATGTATATGGTGTATTCATATTCACAAGAAGCTAATAGTATAAACATGACTACTGCAATGTAACAGTTAAAGTTAGTTTCTCTGAGGAATATTGACTCTCATCAGGGATTTCACTAAGTGATCATAATTCACATCATTTTGGCTTGTTCAGAGTAAACATGCAGGCAAGAAACTCAGGTTTGAGTATCATCATTCTGAAGCTTATGCATGCCCAAGAGACTTTGATACTTGGCAGATCGGCTGTTGATGTGAACAACAAAAACTTCAGATGAAAACCAAGTATTTCTCCAGCATTAGGATTTTCAGGTGTTGCCCTAACTTCATAGCCCTGTTCTCATCATTTCAGCTTTCATTGCCTCCATTAGCAAAAGTCTGAAAACAATATCTCAGATGGTGTCTCTGGGTGCTAAAAACACTGAGACAATTTCTTCATCAGAGGCAACAGTGAAATGGATAACAACATACACCTTGGAAAAGTTCAGTGTGATTTAAATTGAAGGTGTTGAAAAAACACAAGAAGTTACCAATTTAGTCATACTGAGATTTAAGGAAAGTCCCATCTCTCAGGGAAAGTAAGTTACCTTCATCCTCTGTATACTCCAAAGACTTATAGAAAATGCAAATGCCCTATTTCAGCTCCCTCATTCTGCTTCTCCTTGAAAAAGATTTTCCTTTCATTTGGGAACTTGTTCTAGGAGCTTAACTAAGAAGTCATTAAATGTCAAAAGTGTGGGAAATTGCAATATGGAATCCAAGCCAAACATTTATATAAAAAATGCCATGTGATTTTTTGTATCCTATCAGTCACATTGGTCTGTACTTCAAGACAACGGCATCCTGCTGAGATGATACATTGCATCACTAAAGCTTCATGCAGGAAGTATTTACATTGTATGCAAATTATACTCTAAACCATACTAATAGTTACAGGGCAGACATAAATGTCCACCGAAGCAGTGAAATTCTAGCAGAGACATTGTTAACCATCAGAATCAGAGTAGGGTGGAAACACTACATAACAACATTCAAAGTGATATTTCACAATAGAAAAATCACGTATCTGTCATAGAGAAAGGCCGGTGACATATCTCTACTTCAAGGAGGGGTGAAAGGGAGAGCACTTCTAGAAACACATATTTTTCAGAGTGCTTCCTAGTGTTTTAACTAGAAAGCAACATAACACACAGAAAAAATGAGGAAATACAGTGTGAGAGCAGACCAGATCAGCAGACCTTAGAATAGTCTTAGAATAGTCTCTGTGTTTTAAAACCAAGATTATCATATCCACTTGGTGGTACTTCTGGTAAGTGGAAGTATCAAAGAACTTCACAAAATTAAAGAAAACATGACTAAAAAGAACAAAAACTTCCTGTCAAGAAACTCTAGAAGATTTATAAAATGTTGACGTATGGCTACATTTTGACAGATGAGCACCTACGAACTGCAGCCACCATAATCTGATTGACAAAAAAATGCTTATTTCTGTAACTCCGTGCATATGCACATAAATCTGAACACATCTGGTGTTTAAAGAAATGCTGAAATGGAAGTAAAAGCAAGGCTCCTTTGTTAGAAGGGTAGAAAGGACGCTACAATGCCTCCAGAACTCAGCCTGCCACGCATGCACTGTCAGCAGCTGGAGCTGGATCCCGCAGTTTACACACACATAAGACTTTTGCTCCCTGAATCGGGCCACACACACAAAACCTAAAATGCTTTAACTCATGAAATACTTTCAGCGTGCCGTGGCACAGTATTTCATTTCCAACGCAAAGCATCGAGCACTGCAAGAACCCATCTGTCTACCAGGGTCACTCTGATCACAGCCAAGCAAATATTAAAAATGGCAGCAATTTTGGAGCAGTATCACTTTCAACACAGGAGGCACAGGTGCAGGAGGAAGCAACACCCCGGAAGGTATCACAGGCCATGTACAAACGTACAACACAAGTATGGTAGGACCCACTCACTGGAATCAAGACAAACCTTGAATGGTGTGGGAGCAAAAGGGTTAGTTGGGGAACAACGGAAGGTAACCCTAATTGGATTCGATACCTCCTACAGTAACAGAAAACAGCAATCCACATGTTACAGTACCTTGGCAACACACGGCATTATTAACCAATAACTCATTTGCAATTATGGATTCATTTTGCTAAATGCAGCAACTTAATATTAAGTCCATTTATAAATGGACAGAAGTATTCAAGGGGTTATTAAGGACCCTGATTCAGCAAAGTTTCTTACTGCGTATGAACCTTAGTTCAGCAGAAGCAAACATTCTTATTCCAATTAAAAAAAAAAAAAAAAGAAACTATGCACAAACTGCAAAATCATTAGGTTTTCTCTGCATAAACATCAGGTTTTCTCTAAAATATGTGTAATTTTTTTCAGAAATACTTTAGAAAATATAGAAAATACAAGCTGGCATTTATGTCATGCTTCTACTCTCTCTCCTCAGAACTGTACAAATACAAAGACAGATTTAAAAAAACACACATGCAATTATACATATCATATTATAAATGTTCATTGTACATTTGATATATTTGACAACATGGGAAAATAGACAAAGGGCACAATCACTCCCAAGATGTATAATGAGCTAGAAATTATTTTATTAAATCAGAAACGCATGCACATAAGAATTAAGCCTTTATTATTGTGTTAAAGGTTAACTCTGTTCCCAATATGAATAACATGCAGTAAGCACTAACTACAAAAAACAGAATCTAATTTTTTTCATGTTTCCAAAGCTATCAGCATCCTGTTCATAGCGCATTAAAAGCATTTTGAAGAAGCAGAGGGAAAATAGTTTCAGCATCATAAGATGAAAACTGCCAATGTTTTCTTTTCACGCAAAAAGAAAAAAGGGATCTCAAAGCTGGAAAGTCCAAACCACATAAAAAGATAATGAAGTACATAGCAGCAAAACACTTCACACTGATGAGAGAGTATTTTAAGATATACCGCAGGGACTGATTTTGTAACTGAGAGCCTACTCCTTTGGTAGCTCTGATTAGATCAGAATCAGTGGTTATGATTAATGGAGCTGGCAATTTTTTACTTCTTCAAAACCTTCCTATATGCATGTGTCATTTTAATTCACTACACAGAATTTTCACTCTCATCAGCAAAATATTTTACCCAAACTGATATAAAATAATTTAAATGCAGAGAGACACTAACAGCAAAAAAGCACACATATAATGTTTTGTGAGTCAAAAGATGATGGGGTGTCATCATCCAACCTTGTTAGTGTTGAACTGAGAAGAATCAGCAAACGGGTTAGTACTGCTGAAGAGAGCTGGCCTACAGAAAAGACTGTTCTGTGGAAAAGGCAGGGCAGGGTTCTAAAAAGAAAACATAATAAGCAAACTAAGCAAAAACATTTTTAAACTAACCCTTTGTGACTCATAAGCAAAATACACTTTTAGCAGTTTGAGATAACCAAAAAATGTCTGCTTCCCGCACTTTGCTACAGACGTGAAAATGAGCAAAACTGTATTTGCTCCATGTTTGTATCAGCTATGGTTAGCACAGCATAGAGGAAATGCACCGATCCTCATATCTGTTCTAGCACACAAAGTGCATGAAGTGAAGAGTTCAGCAACATGAACAACAGAAAATTTACTTGCTCTGCTATTTGTACAATTTTGTCCAAGAATCTCAGCTTCTGGGATAGTCTTAGGCGTTAGTTAATTATAAAATGGTGGGTTTCTGGATTAGAATAAACAAAATAATTTGTAATAATGCAGTAGATTTAGTTTTATTTTAAAAACCACAGATTGTCATAATTTGATTTACCTCTTGTGGTAACACGCTCACTGTGAACTTGCAAAAGAGGAGGTTTAATATTATTAGGCATCTCTACACAGACTTAATATCTAATAATAACTTTTACAGATCGCTTTGTACGTGTGTGCATGCATCTATTAACTTTCTGAATTTAACAGAATTTAATTCCTCTTTAAACAATACAAGGTACTTTTTTATTATTATTTAACACAAAAAGAGTTTTCCTATTTAGACAAAATTAAAGGATATAATTTTATACTGTTATCTATTTGAGATTGGAACCAGTTTTATAAAGAGGGGACAATTCTGACTTTGCATACTATGTTGGAAATAGTGCTCAGTGTATACTTAAAAATAATTTCTACACTAGGTGTATCCATCTGGCAATTGCCTCAATGTATAAGGGCTGTATGTTTAACATTGCTGGAAAATAAAAAGCATAATAAGCAGAAAAGAATGTGAAAGACTTGTAGCATCAACTGATAAATTTGTATCGTGGTAATTTAATCCAGATACATGTTGCTGTTTAAAAACTCTGGTATCTTAAACACTCCTGAAAAGAGAAAATGCATCCTTAAATGTGTATCCTCGTCTCATTCTGCAAAACAAAAGGTAATGTAATTTGGTAAGACAAGATATGTCTTGGTTCTACAGTATCTTCAGCAACAAGAAAGCAGAGCTGTGCATAAACAATGTTTCTTCACTGGCGACTCACTCAGCGAACAAGCAGTTTCCCTGCTGTACACCATCACTTTCTGTTTACACACGTGATTCACATTTGATTTTGTCTTTAATAAAGAGAAGTCTGGGAAAAGTAATTTGCTAGTGCAATGATCCTATTACACTTTTACTATTACATTTGTCATCTATAAACAATTTTTAAATTGTATCTTGATGAAATTTTAAGCAACTAAAATAAGCATCACAAACATTTTGTACATAAACAGTGGAATCCTAGTAAAAGAGAAAACAAAAGATTAGACACAGTAATTCAGAATCTTGCCTTTTGTATTTTGTGTAATGAGGGCATAGCACCTAAAATACTACTGCTAGCTCAAAATGTAATCCATGCAGCTGCATTGTATTAATATACTGACTACCGTGATAAAATACGGAGCATCTGAGTTTGCCTAAACAGCTAGGTTTTAAACAGTGTGCATGAAGCATGCTTTCTTGCCCAGTCTGGGACATGAAAAGCAAATACTAAAATAAAGGCTATTTTTCCTTTTACTGTTTTGTTGTTGTTGTTTGTTTTTTGTTTCTTTTTTTTTTTCTGTTTGTTAGAGGTTTGGTTTTGTTGTTGTGGTGTTTTGTTTTGCTGGGGTTTTTTGTTTGTTTGTTTCCAAAAACAAACCCTAAAGTAACAGGATTTATTTTACCTTCATTTTCATTTTTCAACTAACTTGTTTTCAGCATTTTATTAATGTGTCTAGGATGCTAAGGTATCAAAAAAAAAGCAAGCATTTCATACAGCATAATGCTGTAACCCTACAAATTATCCATAACCATGGTGATATATTAATTCTTACTCAGCAATACTCAGAGCAGTATAGTATGAAGCACAGATTTGATGGATAACTGCTTTCCAGCAAAACGATACATCAACTAGTTTTTCACAGCCTGCTTGTTTTATTTGGGCTATTCTGGAGTACTTTATTTGGCCTATTTTAGAGTACACTTAAGATCTCTTTAACAACTTCAGGAGCCTGAATGAAGAAAATAAAGGGGAAGAAACTGACTCATTAGCATCACTTGAAACTGACTGCCTTGCTAAATATACAGTGGTACCATATTAAATGCAGGCAGCTAGCTATCTGGGTGACTGCACATGAATGAAGGCAGGAAATTCTCTTTTAGGATCTTATTATAAAGTACAGATGCAAGTTTCAAAAAAAGACAATAAATATAATCCCATTTACGAAGATCACAACACAAATCGTGTACAGTAAGAGCATTTCCAACGTTTCTGCTTACAGAGAAACAAGGGTTTGTTAATAAACAGTGCAGAAATAACCAACAAGCTTAATAACTGGAAAAGAAGAAGAACAAAGAACTACAATTAAAAAGAGCAGAGCAGCATTCTCTAAATAAATTCTGATAAAGTAATGGCATAATTCCCACCCCAAAACGGCCTAAACATTCAGCAGTGGAAATTTTGTTCACATCACAGCAAATGAAAAAGCCTTATTTTAGTAGCTTGAGTATCAGTAACCAATGTTCAACACAGATTTTTCATGCAACTTTACCTTGGATGACTGATGATAAAATGGGTTAGTAGTTTTCTGCCCACAGGGAGCAGAAGCTGAAGAAGAGCTATAAAGAGACTCTGGCTGGGGAACAAGAGTTATGAGACAACTAGTAAATAAACATGCAGCTTACACAAATTCTACAAAGAGGAAGTTTAGTTTCTAGTGATGCAAGCAACCTATATTAAAGCTCAGAAGCTTTTCTCTGCAATGTCCATGCAGCTTAGTGACGGAAAACTTCCGTGTACTTCTAAGTCCTTTCATTAATGTCCAATGAATTTTTTAACAGGTGCTGTATTTCTGCATGCGCTCCTCAGACATGCTGTCAATCTCTAAGAGCTGGTTTTAGTTAAGACTCCTACTCTGCCCCCCAACAAATTATCTTTCTTGAGGCTTTTCAAAATAGTTTGAGGACGGCGTGCTGGAGGGTAATTCCAAATCCAAATCGATTTCATTCTAAATGGAAATAATACTTAAATCAAATCTTTGTTCCTACAATAGCTGAGATGGAACTTACAGGATTAAGTATCCCATTCCCAAACACCACCACCTTGAACATTAGTTTCATCTATTACTAGGTATTACATCTCTTCTCATATGCTTTATGCTTACCCTTGGTCTGCTTATAATGCTCTGTACCATAAAGACTACAGGATTGCCTGCCTTCCGTATGGCTTCCACAGCTTGTTCATGGCTGGCATCTCTGAGGTCAATTCCATCCACCTGTAATTGGAAGGCCTCATCTTAACATTGCAAGAAGCTACAAGAACCATGAGTCAGCTTTTGTTTCTCGTTAGGGAGCTCTGACTAAAATCTACGCCCAAACCTCTGTTACTGGTTTCTATTGACTTGGCCTGAGGTCTCACACACACAGGTTTGAGATTTCCAAAAGCCCTGAAAGGACATCAAATAAATATTCTCCATGGTTTCAAAAACAGGTTTTCCAACATTCTTGGTTCAGGCTCCTTCAGTTTTTCCACAGGCAACGAAACAGAAGAGATATGATAATAAGAATTGATGAAGTAATCTGAGGAGAGTGCTAGCATTTGCCAAATATCGCTTCCTGTAACTCCTATCTGAGAATTACCTACCTCCCAGGGCTTCATGAGATTTACAAACTGAAACTTGTTAGGTGCTGGAGGGTCTTTCACTATGGAGTATTATGTCAGTACAGTGTACTTTTTTCCATTTTTTTTACATTCTTTTTTGGTAAGACCGATTTTATCTTCTAGACAATTTACCTAGAAGTCAGACTTCTAGATCAGAGCTGAAAACTTTCTCTCTTCTAGAATAAAGCATTTACAAAGGACGGCTAAGGACACTTTTTTCTCTGGTCACTTTTCTTCACGCCTTCTTCTGTATTGGTGTGTAAAACAGGTTGCCTTGCAATCCAGACAAGAACCATATTATGGTGAAGTTAGCATCAGTAAAGCATTGTCACAACGACCACAATAAAAGCCAGAAGCTAACATGGAAAGGTTATTTGTTAGTGGCAATTCTTGCACATGAAGTTATATAATGAGGATTACCCCTGCCTTTTAACTGTCTAACTCTACCATCCAATGTAAATAAAGAGAGAACAAAAACAAACTGAGAAAATTCTAAACCTATGAAGAACTGAACAATAACACTAAGGGTCTCCAATTCCCTCTCTGAAATACTGTATGCAGTAGCAGAGAGAAAAGCCTAGATATGCCACAACTTGAGAAACTGAAGGAATCTCTTCATGAACAGTCACATTAACAAAGCATTGCTTACTTAATTTCACTCACCTACTTCAACTTCTACAAGCATCATTGTCACAGGCAATCACATAAAAATCCAGGTATTCAGACATAATGAATGCTCTTTAACCTTGTGGCCATCAAGCAAAATTCTACCTCTGAACTTGTTATACACTGGAAACTCTTTCACCCTGTTGTAGAAAGTACTACCTACATTAAGGTATTAATTCCAGAGCCTTTATATGGCTCTTGTAGCAGACAATAAACTGCAATTTAAAGCAAGCCCAGTCTGATCCGGGCGAGTATCACCACCTCCATCACCCTGCTGGCTATGTTCTTACTGATGGACAGTCAGCTTATGACATCCAGCAGAATGAAAACAAGTGCAGTTCCTAATGGAACACTGGAAACAGGGAAATGACTGACTGATAATCACCACAGGAATTACACACTCCTTTCAGTGTGTTCATTCTTCAATATCTTGAAGTGGCTGCACGAGCACAGGATTGTCTAAGCAGAAAAGAAATTTAGATAAATCCCTCCCTGCAACATCACTGGCTACCCTGTCCTCATGCATGTGCACAATGCTCGTAACTTCCTCTGGATCAAACGCAGCATTCTTCATGTCACCAGGAAACAAACTTTATCTCCCTTAATTCCTGCACAAGATACACAAATATGAAGTGATTTGATTAAGATTCTTTAAGGGAGAAACAATCTTGGCATCTGCGTGATTTGCTATTCACTGGCCACTTCTGTTGCTATGGTAAAATCTTTCAGCTTCACTAAACTTAAGCTTTTTCCTATACATTCTGGCTTTAAAACAGGCAGGTAGAACTGCAGACTTTGTAGATTCATGCTCACACAGTCAGTCATCTATGCTTTAGGATGTATATTCAACTTAAAGTTGTCTGCACACAAACATCAGCAGATGGTACTACACTCTGTATGGCTCAAGTGGTGCCAGCTGGAGCAATTACACAGCTGTTGGGCCACGATCACACATCCATCTCAGTGTCTCCAGAGATGCTGAGGGTATTGCAAGCAAAAGGCACTTGGCTTGTACCTCCACGATCCGATCTCCAGTTTTCAGTGTTCCATTTCGGCCAGCTGGGCTGTCTTCCAGGATATGCTTGATAAAGATCCCCCTCATCATTTCTCCATTACTCAGGCGGCTACCCATCCCTCGTCCTCCAACAATGCTGATCCCCAGTGACTTGCTGGGCTCTCTCCAGAGCTCAACCCTGTTGTGACAAAACAAGCACCAAAATAAAACAAAATCTGTTGGGATTATGACAGTGCTGCACACTGAAGACACCTGGATTTGCACAATGGTTTAAAAACATTCAGAAATAACTCCTCCTTGGAAAGTTTTATCAGGAGATATCTACTGAATCGCTCAGAAAGTCCGTGATTATGTCTACTGTTCACTTCATTTTGGATTCTAATCAAAAATTTGAATCCTTCTCTTCATCTCCTCTTACTGGTTTCCAGAGAGTCAGCCTACAAAGATATATTGCTAAAGCATAAAGCAATCAAGAAACTGCTAGATTGCAAGGATCCAGCCAAATGGCAGTAAAAATCAACTCCTGCAATGCACAATATACAAAAGTGCAGCAATTCTGTTGTTTCCTTATTCCTCTTAAAATATATTACAAGTTACAATATTTTTGAATTGCAGATTAGATTTTATACTGCACAAATAGATCTGCACTCACTTTCTAGGCTGGTTCCAGTTAGTGAAAGCTGCATTTTGAAATTCACTTTCTTCTCCCTCACCCTCTTCACGTTCTGGAAGCTCTGGGAGTTCCCTGCTGATGAAGAGGAACAAGAAAATAATTTTTAAAGAACCCACCTAATACCTACATTTCACTGCAAAATTTCATGTAGCGGATCACCATGCCAGCATTAGAATTTGTAGACAGGATTCATGTAAAAAACTTATTTTCACGTGTCTGTTAGAATAAATATAGTATTGGGGGATTCCATGTCCACTTATCTCTGCAATTCAGTTGCTATCAACTGACAACCACAGAAGATTGTATTTTGGAAATAGAACCAAGTCAAAGCTGAAGGTAATTACTTATTGTTTCCAAAATGGAAGAAATTACAACAGCAACATTAAAAAACTGCTTTTAGACATAAATTTCAAGTAAACAAAAGTTATTAGTTACTTTGAATATTCTGGCCTACAATTACAAATTTTTGAAAATCAAGGAAAAGGACAGCATAACTAATTCTTTTCACTATGTGTTCTGGAGAGAACATAAATGCCAAATTCTCACGTTGGAAGCACTGAGTATTTGTGGCAATACATAAATTAAATTGCACAGTATTTAAAGATGTTTAGGATAAGGCAGGTTCAATCTCCTTTTCGGGTAGATCAAACAGCTATAAAACAGCCTCGTAAAAATGTCAAAAAAAATTGCTAGTCAAAGCTAAAATCATGTTCTGAACAGCTTTTCAGTGTAATGGTTGCTGGTCTGAATAAAATCATCCATCTTTCAGCTTTTCTAAAATAAAACTTATCTTCCTCAGCTGTGACAAGTATATGGAAAGACTTACAACTGAGAGCCCTATGGGAGAAAACAGTAAGTCTTTTGACTCACCTGACAGCATGTGAAGGAAAAAGTTCAAGTGGCACAGCTCCCTCTGTCTGTTGTCCCAAACTGGCCCTGTATTCGTCTAAATTTTCTGCTGGCACATATGTAATACTGCAACAAAATGGGACACGATTAAAGTAGCATGAGGACTGTTGGATGGGTGTGAGGAATGCGTATGCGGAAGGCACTCTAGACTACTTCACACAGTCATTGACTTCACAGCCATAATGCTGGTATGTCGGGAACAGGAGCTAATCCTCTGTGACTGTGCAACAAATATGCATTTATGGTTAAATTAGGTAGCTGAACAGCACATTATTTTCTGAGGGCTGGTCACTTCATTTTAAGAAAATGGTGCTTGGACAGTGACAAGAGTGTAATAGGGACAAGCTAGCTTTAGTTGAAACAGATTCCTCGTGCAAAAACAAACACTGAATGATGCATAAGGTGTGATGCACCATTAACATTCCAAGTGTTGGATTAAACAGCTTCTGGAAGTTCGCTTGCAGAAGGTTCTGTGCTTTCCTGGGCAGTTTTGATTCTATCTCAAGCTTCTGCGCTGGTGGTGAACAATACTGTGTGAGTTTGGACATACGAATGTGCTACAGCACACCACCTATGCCACCAGGAGCAATACCCTGCTCAAATCATTCCTTCACCCCTTCATGCACTTTCAACCAGCTTGGGACAGTCAGACAGTCATGTTTCATCAGCCAAATTACATGCAGATTCCTGAAGCCCTGGTATAACCCCATCACGTTTGAATGCCAGAAAAGAAATGGACCAATAGACTGAGGAGGGGGAAACAAAGAGAAAAAAAAAAAACATTAAGGCATGAAGAATACTTCTTTAAAAACTTCCCTCTACATGCAAAACGAAATCATGATCTAAACAGGGCTACTTAGATGGCCCTCCTTGCTTAGTTTTCTTAAAAAGTTTTAGTTGTTTTATAAGCAGCTTAGCTATCAGATCCAAGTTTGCCAAGAAGGCTGACAGAAAACACAAAAAAAAGGCTGTCCTCCCATCCATCACACGGTTAGAAGAAATATAAACGTATTTCCCCACAGAACAGATAGAGGAAAAAAATCTGGGCCACTTCACAAGGACACGTAAGCTGCTGAGGAGACACTCCTTCAGCTTCCACTCTCTCACTTACTTACTTGAAGCCCTCTCCTGTCCATCACTCCCTGACTGGAGTCCTCTTCTGTCTATTATTCCCTGGCTGCCACTGATTCCCACTCTTGCTGGTTTTCTGCTGAGCACAGCAAGCAGTATAAGGTAGAGCAAATAAACTTTTAAATGACTAATGCTGTCAGTCCAAAAACATTTTACCAAAATTATCATAAGGAACATCTTCCTTTGTCTTCTTCATCTGTGCCCAATCATATTCCCTACCTCCTTTCACATCTACCATATCTAGAGAAGTGCAGAAGATGCATAAATAGGTGCCTAGGTGATGAATAAGAGTGTGTTGTTTTGACTGAAAGTGAGTTAATTTTCCTTTTTGTAGCTAGCATGGCCGTTGTTCAGATTTCGTTTGAGAACAAGAAGATAACACCCCAGGACAATGTTTTTTCAGTTGTTGTTGTCTGGGAGCCAAGGACTCTTCTGAGCTCTCTGCCCCGCAATGTGAGGCAGCTGGGAATGGGGAATAGATGTGGCAGACTTTGACTGACATCCAGACTGATCAATGAAAATACTCAATTCCCTTAGCGTCATGCTTCATATTTAAGGAGAGTTGGAATTTTTCCAGTTAGGGAGACAGAGGGGGAGAAGGAGGCCTGTTCCAGTTCTGTTTAATTTCAGTGGAGTTCTGTTTGGGAGCTCTTTTTAGTTTGGCCTTTTGCCACCTGGCTGTTTTGCAGATGTCTCTGGGTCTTTCTGCCCTTTTCTCTCTTCCCCTCAGACTGGCTGCTCGGTAAGTACGGGGTTTGTGAGGAACTGCATTGAGTATATTTTATTTTATATTCTATTTCCATTTTATATATATAGATATAGATATAGGTATAGGTAAAGATATAGGTATAGATATATAGTAGTAGTAGTAGTGTTTTATCAGTATTATTTTGTTCTTTTATTAAACTGTTTATCTCAATTTCTGAGCTCCTTCCTTCCTTTTGATTGTCTCCCTTATTTGGGACTGGGGAGGGAAGTGAGCAAGTGGCTATCGTGGTTGTGATTGCCAGATCAGTTTAAACTGTGACAAGGAGGAACTCTCCAGTTCTTTTAATGCAAATTTCTAAACCATCAATAATATAAACATCTTATTTTCCTTAAGACTCCTCCCTTTTTTTCTTTGGCCACTTTTCAAACATACAAGCATTATGTCCTTGACAGAAAAGTGTTTTTATTTTGAACTGCTGGGGAGTTAACACACACTAGGGAACAAACATTCAGCACAAGATCACTGACTCTTAGCAGTCTTTCCTGAGGGCACTCCAGCACTGGGAAACATGCAAGACATGCAGCAGTTATCTGCAAAGCCCTATCAGGGAAATGGAGAGAAGAAAGGGGGGAAAGAGTTTTTGGAAATAATCACTACTACTTCTTAGCCATCTTCAACTCCAAATGCACTGAACTATAGCAAGGAGCTAGGATTAATACTATGGTCTCAAAACCCTCATGGGGCAATGCTGCTGCAGAAGCACCATGCACTAAGTGCATAAGAATACCTTGCCTCTACAAAAGCTATGAGATGTGCAAGCTACATTTCAATGAAAGAAAACATATCATTCACCCTGTTACATTCACCCATTTTATCCCTGTCAAATTCATCAATTTTCACCCTGCAAAAGTAAGCAGTAAATAATGTATTTTCCCCTGAAAGACAGCTGCAGTAAAGAAACCAGAACTGCAAGCAACACTTCTGCTGTCTCAGAAGGCTTGGACAATCCTTTTCATGCTAAACTGCAGCTGGAAGATATTGTTCCAAGTATGGAAAGGAGAATGGCAGACTCCTAAAAAGGAAACAGATATGCCCAGATTCAGCCTGGGTGTAGACAGTAGAGTACAATGATTGACAGCAGAGCATCCAACATTTTTAAACTGTTATCCAGTCCTTTTGTTCAAGGAGCACATGGCAAACAATTATGCAGGGTCTCAAGTTCCAAGGGTAGGAGTAGTCCTTACCTCATACTTCTGTGCGACATCAGCATTAGAGATCATCTAAGGGGGAGGTAAACCACATGCACTCCAACTTCTGGGACACCCTGCTGGTTTTCATTGTATGAATGAATAACTGACATTGTGCTGGGACATCCAAAAGGTATGCCTCAAAGGATGAACTAAAACAGCCTTATGTACTATTTACAAATACCTCCAAAAAGCTCTCTAGGTGGGAAAGCTTCCCTTTCTGTGTACAGCACAGGAACTTGGAAGAAAAGAGGTTCACTCCACCGTTTTGAAAAATGATTTAAAATTGAGCAACTGAATTATCTAATTGATTCCCACAGACAAGTCACATTTAGATAGCATCAATGGGAGCTGTCTTTGGAAAATTACATTATTTCTATTCTAGTGCCTAACTACCGTTCTAATTGTCTAATTGCAAGCACTCAAAGGGAACATTCAATATGTTTTTAACTCTTTATTCTTATCTACCGCTAAACTTCAATAATGCTTCAGCTACTTTAGAAATATAAACCAAATCGCTTATTTGCATTTTGGAAAAAAAAAAAAAGCATAACAAAGAAAACTAAATAAAAAGGTATATTCTGTGTAGGAGTTCACCTTTGTTTCTCACTTATGATTTCCAAAGTTCAGTTAACTACAAAGGTTTCCCTAGCTGCTTCTGTTAGCTAAGCTGTATTACTTATGTGCCTGCCATCCTCCCCTCTCTCTCCTTTGCATGTTATTAATGAAGGGAAAGGTTATACAAAAAAACAAGCTTTGCTGAAACTTAGTTTTAGGAAATACGTATACCAGAAAGTTGTCTTTACTAAGTGGCTGTCAGTCCTGCCTCCTGCGTTGTGTGACAGACAGCAAGGCCAGTTTGTACTAAAGACCTTGGATTTATATTTGCCAGCAATTTTTTCGCTGTTTAGTACTATATGGACAGACAATCCACAGTTATCAATTCCATCACTTGCTGTATAGCTACTGTAGCTCACTCCTGGAGGTCACAGTGATGTCTGAAGATATTTAGCATCATCCTGAACAGCTCAGCATGCGACTGGGGTGATGAGTGGCCCAAAACAAGAAGGGTCTTGGGCTCCTCTGGTCAACTCTGTTGATCCTTGTGCTGTAAAGTGGAAATAAAAATCCACCTAGGCACCCAGATGGTTCAGCTGCAAAACGGACTGGTAATTTCCTTAATACAGTCACAGGGAAGAGAGTAAGAAAAACAACTGGCAGGCAACAGGGATGAAGACACAAAACAAGTGAGCGACTGCTCTATTATGTTGTTTCATTTCTTATCTGGAAGAGAAGTTAAAGTTCAACAATTTCAAGGGAAAGTATATGCAGAGTTTAGTCATTTCCTCTCTTTCGCAGCTGTAAAGTTTGAAGGAGAAAGTGTTCTGGCTTCCTTTTTTGAGAGATGCAACCACCCTCCCGCACCCAGAGATATGCACTAGCAATGAAAGCAGTGACAATGAAAACACCAAAGAGTGTACATATGAAAATATCTCATAAACACAACACCACATGCAGTACAGAGGAACATTTATCACATGCTTGACTGAACAGTCACACAAAACCTTGAAACACCAACAAACCAAATAACAAAGTATGGAAAATGTTCAGGACAAATTACTGTCATTAACACTTAAGGTCTAATTTGAACCTTTTCATATATGAAGGAAGTAAAATATAAGTGCCACAGAAAATATGACACTGAGATTAATCCAGATATCAGTACATGATACTCATGTCAATTCTAGCAGTGAACCCTATACATACACACAGACATACACAGACACACACACGTGCTCTGAGCACATCTAAGATGGCTGTCACAGGTGAAATTTTAAAATATTATCAACAATTGTTTAGAACTTTTTTCATACCAGTCTTAAGAAGTACACTCCAATCTTCAAGCTGAAAGCCATAACCATACACAAATACACACACTAATACTTGAAAAAAAATATATATACAAACATCCACATGTGCAGCCACATGTGCATGCACATACACAGACACACACACAGAATATGTACCTGTATCTGGATATATCCCTGACATTACTATGGATGTCATAAAAGCATGGAATGATTTTACAGACAAATTGCAACATAGAGCCATAATGAGTTTCTGAATCGCCAATACTCACACATAAAAGAGGGCCTGATCATCAACAGGTGCTGGAGAAGATCTAGAATGTGAAGCATATGATGCAGCATCTTTTTACAATGATGTTAACAAATATCAGTGTCTCATGCTGAATGTGAGAGGCATATTTATGTAGTTAAAAGTATGAGCTGCTTTTTCTTTTTTTCTCCTTTTCTTTTTTTTCCCCCCATTCTCCACTGGTTCATCTACACCTCCCTCAGAAAGCATCTGCTCTTTATTGTTGTCTATAGCAATGGTATTAACAAGCACAAAAAATGGAAATGTAATCTATCTTCTATTTCTTGATCAAGAATTCATCCCCACCCTTCATGCAGGTGAATTCTGATTCAGCTCTGTAATTATCTGACAGATGTTACAAGCAGCTGCTGCTGAACACAAAACCCTGGCTATTTTTACAGAAATACAAGAGCTTCTGGCAAGGTGGAGTGAGAAGTGAAATGGAATGCATTCTGGCAAAGCCACACATCTGGTTTTCTACACACAAAGCAGAAAAAAAAAAAAATCTAAGTCTGAAACTCAGATTTCTGATTCTTAAACGATTCAAAATCAAATTTCCTTTATTAAAATTTAAAGCAGCCTCTTTGTGTCAAGTAAGAACAGCTTTATGTTTTCTCACCAAATGATGTTTGCCACTAAAACACTGCTTTGAAATTAAAATAATTCAGCTTAATCACTCCTGGGGGACACTCTTCTACCCCAAAAAAAAATCAGTCTGTAAGTTAAGGTGCAAAATTTGCAGCCCTGTATGGATTAAGAAGAATGACATCAAGACAGCCATACCTGAATGCTGTGAAACCCCATTTCCTGAGGAAGACACCAAAGAGACTCAATTTGCTTATTTGAAATACTGCCCCTTAAATCGCAAATCCTGCATGGTGGTGCACTACATTAGCTCTGAAATGACATCTACGCAGGTCTGTATTCCTCTCAGCAAACAAGAGCTATCATGAGATAATGTTCCATATCTCCAAATTTCTGATTTGGGACTTTACCAACATGTTTGTATCACAATATTTTTCTGGGATCTTGTATAATACCTCTGATAGTACAAATTACAGAAAAGTTTAATTATGCTGAAAAATTTTGTACTAAAATTATGTAGGCCCCAAAATGCTGTCTTTATTCTTACAAGACTCCTTTAGAAGCTACCAAAGGATTTGGTCTTTCATTTCTTTGAAGTGCAGAAGATAGCTTCACTTTAAACTCTTATGATGGGAATGCACTGAAGAACATAAATATAAAATGAAAGACAAAATTCTTAAGAACATGAATAGCAACTGCCCCTTTTCTGTGAGACGTTTCAGAAAGAGCATGTACTTTTTCTAGAAAATCTGAATATTCACATCTGAGACAAAGTTTTGGTATTTCTGACATATCTGTGAAAGACTAAGACTATTAAAAAACCCCATAGAGTCACACTAGTGTAAAATGCAGCAGCTGTTAAAGGGTAAGCACAAATAATGAACACATCTGTGTTTGATCATGTAACTGTGGCACTAATAAAAGACTCTTCAGCGAAGAATGGTGCTATGGCATCTGTGTATCTAAGCAGACATACACACACATGCACGCATACATACCAACTGATTTCAGTCATGGCAGTCAGAATTATAATACAGTTTGAAAGACTACAATAATAATCAATGCCATATTTTACCAACACTGACTCGCTCATATTCATGACAGCATTGACAATAATGTAATTCATTATATGAGCATACCCCAATATTTAAACAAGCTGGCATTAAATCATAATCCTAAACATATGACAGCTATGGGGCAGCAAATTAAACCTACCATCCACAATGAAGATACTCTGGCTACCCGTTTACAAAATGCTAGGTCTCTTCAAAGCTAGAATACTTCTGGGGAAGAATGCAATGTTCTGTAGTCCATTTTAAACTGTCAGAAACCACACAGTTACCTGCAACTGCACTGAGACTGAACTGATCCCTTTCAAGGTGACCCCCCTAAATAAGTATAGGTTTCTATCACAAACATCTTCACTAGTCCCATTTACAGATCTGACTCAATCCATGTTACCATAGGTTTGAGAAAAGCAGCTACTAGATTTTTTAAGCTGCAAACCCAGCACTGGTGTGTGTAGAGCACCATCCACAAGCTTAGAACAACTTCATTTCTAGATAGCGTGTGTGGGCAAAGTTAACTCTATAACCACATCAGCCAGAAAGAATTATACTCCAAGATAAAGTTAAAATTCTGTAAACTGAGTGAATTTGAGAAGAAGAAACTTTCTCATCAAGCAAGTAGACTTTCCAAAGCTTATATTCACTACTGCAAGTTTAAAATAGTATTGTCAAGAGCAGATATGTATGCACTACAGCAACAAGCTCCTTTGTATGTACTAATAAAAACTTGGAAGTGACTTCACAAAACAGACAATTTCTGCTGTTTTTCACAGATGTACTGAAAATGTTTAAAGTATTACATTTCTGCATTAACACCATGTGTCATACTTTCTGTCTGGCAGCCAAAACCATTACAAAGATCTCCATCAAATGAAATCACTGGCCACGACAGTCCACCTTTGAGAAAACCAAACACCTTGAGGAAATTCTGACTTTCTTTAGAGGAGTCATACTATGAATGCAAAACTCTGACTAATCCCATTCTTTCATTAAAACCAGGAAGGGCAGTAATGATGATGATTACTAATGATAGTAATAACTTTTCTAAGAACAACCAAAGCCTCTCACACAAGTGATTTTATCTTTCAAACCCAAGAAGCTGTAATCTGAAGGTGAATTATCCTCCTGAAGCTGTAAATTAAAAGTAAATTCACGTTGTAAAACCAGACAATTTTAATTTAGAACACTTGCATAAATAACCAGACTTTGATTATTAGCCTCTTCCTACCACAATTCATCATGTAGTTTTACCTACTTTATATCTGGTCCAATAAGTGAATGCCTCCTTAGCATAGCCCGGGCTTGTGCATTTGTTAAGTTCGTGGTTGATTCTTCATTAATGGACAGGATGCAGTCTCCCACACCAATCCGTCCATCGCGACTTATTGAGCCTCCATGGATGATGCTGCGGACTATCATTCCTGAGCCATCCTTATTAGAACTTACTGTCATACCTATAGTGAAAAATGCACAACACAGTTAATAACATCATTTGGGTCCCAGCTCTGAGTGCCAAGGGAAAAAAATATAACTTGGGGCATGGGACGTAAAAGCTAGCCAGCCAACCTGCCAGTGCCAGTAAGTCTGAAGTGTTGTTCCTCCTGGCATTTCCTTCTTTCCAACAGGGGACAGCACTTACAAATCACAATCACATTATCGTTACCTTGTGTTACTTCACATGCCAGGCTCAACATAAAAAAACTAAGACGGGAAAATTTAAGTAGAAAATAAAAAATGTAATGAAAACGCTTCTAAACCAGTCAAATTTACCACTCTTCTGAATGTTTCACTGAGTTTATACACCATATTTCAATTTAGTTTATGATAGTTGTCTTTGGAAAAGAGGTGAAATGATTAAACAGTTGATTAGGTGCACAGGCCAAGTACAACCACACATTTATTTTCAACAGAAGGCCTGAATCAGGTCCCACTGAGACAGTGGCAGCCTTCCTGCTCCCATAGGCGGGCCATTGCTTAGACCCAGAAGAGCATTCTGGTTTCTGTCAGAGTCCATGCACTACTGATGGGTACAGTCCACTATCTGAGTTACACCACAATCCCACCTCTGGCACAGCAGGACACTACTTCTCAATGTTTATAGACACCACTTAACTCCTCTTTCTTCTCACTAACAGAAAATGAGACAAAAGATGCTCTTCTCCCCCCTCCCTCATGTGGAGCCCATAGGGACCTACTTGTGGCTTTACATCTTTGTGACTGTTCTCACATGCATGAGTCGTCAGTATTACTTTCAGGGCAGCTGGAGCTCACGAAATCAACCCTGATGACAGTTTCACAAAAAGCTGTTCTTCACTAAGACAATGAAAAGGTAACTGAAGGGCTGGCAACCTGGAGGTCTACCCAGTGGATTTCTACCATCTTAATACTGTCAATGTCTGGTTTTTTTTTTTTTTTTTATGTGCTAACATGGAAGCTTTCCTTTACCAACAAGACAAAGCCACTGAAGTGAGAGCACGTTATAAAGGAACACCTATTGAAGAAGGAGGCAGTGAATATTCTAGTATGTGTTCTCCTGGCTTTGCATGTAAACATCAGGCTATCAAGCACCAGGAGTGTAGCTGTGTCTCTGCAAGCCATATGGTGTTTTCCAGACTCAAAGACACTGGCTATGATAAAATTCTAACCACTTATATATACAAACATGGCTACAGAACATAACAGACTGAACACTTTACTCTGTGATCTTAGACCCTGGTTGAACAGAGTTTAGAAGGCAGCTTTAAGCCCCAGGCTACCTACAGCAGACAACCATAAAAACATCTGCCTATTTATCTCAGAGGAAAAAAAAATACTGTTACCCATTTAAACAACACTACTCTGGATATTTATTTGTGCTTTCTAGGATAATAAAATTTTCTTAATAGTGATGGCTCCTCAAACCAGCTTGTAGTTGAGATTAACAAAGCTGTCTAGAGTATGAGAAGGTGGCCCTGACTAGAAAGGAACTGCCCAATAAGCTGCTTAAGACACAGGAGAACATGTACCTTTCTATTTTGGTATGAAGAAATCAAGGTTTATCTTCTGGAAAGACTGAAAAACCCATCTTCATGATGGCATTTTATATTAAACTGATGAAAGAATACAGTGTTACAATTGACTCAAGATTTATATTTACAATTTGCCAGGTAATTACATCAGCTGTGGTCAGGTGTCATTTGAACATGGGTATATCAGACACACAATGCCACTGATTTATTGCCTTGCTACTAGAAACAGCAGAGGTAAACTGCTATAACCGAGCCTTTAGATAAGTGATGTTATAATGTTGAGCACATTACAGATGGTATTTACAGGTGCTGTACTGGGGTGGTTCCCCCAGTGTTTACACTCACACACTCTTTCCAGCAACCATCTCTTGACAGATCTGATCACACAGGTTACTCAGTCAGATCTGAATGTAAACACAACCCTGCAACAGAAACAGGCAGCATGTACAGAAAAGGAAACCTTCTAAGAAACAGCTGAAATGTGGTTTGAAATTCGGAACCTAATTTTGCTGCTTGGTTAAGCCAGCAACAAACAACAGTATTAGTGAAGCTAGTGTAATATCACTTTAGAAGAACCAAACCCCAGTTTCTATGCTGACATCCTCCTTTACAACAGATCTGCAAGGCTGATGTCACACTTGGGATAGCTACAGTTTCAGGTTAAAAATGCAAATGCCATTGTCAAGTGCCAAATATATCACACAGGACAAAGGCATTTCAGCTCTTATTGCATGTAAGTGGTCTGTCCCCTTACCTTTTAAAAATCGCAATCAAAAGGTCAGAGCTCCAGCTGTGGCTGGATTTGAAGAACTGTTGCAAGCTATGGGTGACACCATTTAAAAGGAAAAAAGAAGTGACAGTTTTCAACTGAAATAATTGATGCAGCTGCAGCTTTCAACATCACTCACAGCTCATGATTTAGCCCCTTTTGTAAAACTCAAAGTTAAAAGCAGTGCAGCCATGTGTGTAAATTGGTCACCATGCCCAGGCCAGAGCACACTGAGACTGGAAGAAAAAGACTACAGTCAAAAGCCAGGAGAAAGCATTCACTTTCATACCATGTATACATGAGAGGCCAGTCTTACTTTTCATGCATGTAATGTCTGTCAGTGTGCATCCTGACCCAAGTTTGTATTTTTATGCTTTATTATGCTTGACACGAAATTTGCTTTGTTCTTTGCACTTAAAATACTGATAGACATACATGAAAAACACTGCTCCGTTAAGAGGTTATTGCAAATAAAACTTTCTTAAAAAATCTAAATGCCTGGAACCGCACTGTGACCTGCGCTTTATATAGCCTGGCAATGAGATCAATAAAGGCAGTAGTTACCCAGCTACTTCACACCAATGAAAGACAAAACTTATACTCACATCAGCTTTGCCTACAGTTTTATATTGCAGAGGACAATTTTAAACCAGATCAGCTCTTGATCCAGTTTGGATGCTGATTGTATCACAAAGTAGAAGGGGATATGGAGCAGACTGAGCATCCACCCATCAGATGGCAGTCTATTCCAGGTAGAATGAATTACAGCATCACAGCATCCCACCCACCTCTGCACAAGAAGGAAGTCCCAAGTGGTGATGGTTTATGAACAAGAGGCCCATGGGCTCCCTTCGGGGTGTCTTCTGTGGAGAACCGATCATAAAGCATTTGTGGAATCACCACAAACAGCCAGCACCCACACAAACTCCTGACCTACCAACAACACAGTCTTCAAAGACAAGCAGTTGGCCAGACGAAACAGCAACAGGAACCTAAACTGAAGCAAATAAACACACTGGCCAGCAACGGGAGAGGAGCGTCACTGCCTCCCACCACAACTCCTGTCCTGTGTGGGCTCTGAGAAAATCCCTGGGAGGATGTTATTCCTGTGTTCCCTCTCACACTGCCCAAGACCACACCAGAGACCAGGACAGGACAACAAAAAACAGTTCCATCTGTTGTGCCTGTTCAATCCAAAACGTGTCTCTAGTCAGTACGCTCAGGAAGTTGCAGATTGCAGATATCTAAAACTCTGAATTCTCTACAAGATTATAATATCATTGAGCTAAAAATATTACCCATTAAATACATCTACGACCCGATTTTCAGAAACACTAAGGCATTTAAGACACAAGTACAAATATGTACGAAGAAAGTGAACAGCTTGTTTACACACTTTTGACCATCCTCAAAAATCATTCTGGTTTTGTGTTCTTACATATATTTGAAAGTCTAGTCTGCAGCTCTTTGACCAAAGTGTTCTCCTACAGCATTCCCTGGCTATATCTCGATCTTCCCCTATATTATATAAATGTGCAGACATTAAAAAACAACATATTAAAATCGTTAACATTTAGGAATGACTAAACTCTTTCACAGGAAAAAAAATTCTCAGTGAGACTGGACAATTTACTTTGATGTTCATGGTAAACAGGGTAAGAGCAGCAAATGAATATCCTGTGCTTTCCTCACTAGAAATAAAATCTTTAGTCTTTACTAGTAAAACAGGGAACACGTGAGAAAAAGAGAAAGCCATACATCTGAAGAGGTTACAAAAAATGTTAGCTAGCTTACCTAGACTTGAATTGCCTTTTGCAATTGTGATAGTCTTCTCATACATGTTTTTGACTGAATTTGGGGTTGTAGAACTTCCTTCTGAAGCTAATGGCCATCTCTTTTCCATTAAAAGCACTTGATCCTAACACAAGGGAAAAATAATATCAGTTCAGAATAGTGAGATAAAAATAGAATTGGACATACTGATCTCAACCCATTTTACCTTATACAAAAGCTGGGCGTGTAGTTAACACAGACTCCTTACAGACACTGGAGAAGTCAGTCCATCAAAGATCAAACATGAGGTTTCTATTTTCATTCAGGTAATACAGCAAATCTACCACAAAGTATGCTTTTAATTTAGGGACATCAATAACACTCTTAAAAATTAGTGGGATGAATTCAAGGGCACTCAGACTTTTTCACCACAGATGTCTGACAATCTGCCAGTGCTAAAGAAACACATCTTGTAAGACATTGCAACTCTTTTAAGAATTTTCTAATAAATCACTGAGTGGACAAAAAAAATAAATACATGTCACAGTCACTGTCATATAAAGGAACATTATGTTTGCATACTGTGGCATCACAGGCCAGTTTGTGAGCTGAACTACACAGACCTGTGCGAACATCAGGATGCAAGTACCGCACAGCACTACTCCTGGGCTTCTCAGGTCTGGTTTCCAGCTGTGCACCTCCTCCATGCACCCATCCCTCTGCAGGGGTTAACAGGGGATAAGAAATGTCCCCTGGCCTGCGCAGTGGGTACACTGTGGTACAGCAGTATTAGTGCTGTGAAGCATAAACAGACTTTTATATACCACTGTATGACCAGACTCTGGGACTTTACTATCTTCACACCATACATTATCTACTGCTTTGGACAGGTCTAAATCTGTAAGTTTTGATGCAAACTACCACATCTGATGGACATTTATAATCAAACAACCATACATGGCTGTTGGCCAGTGTTGATTTCTATAGACAATTCTGTGGTTTAATATAGCTTTGCCATGAGTTTAATTATTAGTTTAAAAAAAAAAAAAAATCTTTACTTTTCCAGTGGGATCAAACTGCATGGTAGTAGCAAGGCTTGTATTTAGTGCAATTTCTGTTGTTGTCTGAGATGCAGTCCATGTTGCTGTGTTTTCACTTTCATTTTGGTTGATATCCGAAACATCCGGAGGCAGAATATCCTTTTTAGTAAAACCATTTGTGGTTTCTAGGCTATTGTCCACTACAGACTTCTGTTCCCTCACTCTCTGATTCCGATCCATGTTGTACAGATTCTTGTCAGATGCAAAGAAATCAGTTGCAGCATTTGAACATTCCTCTTCAACAGACTGTTAAACACAGGAGACAAAAAACAATCAACACTCTCTTGTGGTGTAATTTAAAAGTACATTCCATGCTAAAATATTAAATTAATCTCACAGAATTTAAATATATTTGTTGTAACATCAGTGTCTGCAACAGGTCACTACAGGCATTTTACTATAAAATTTACTTGGTTCCTCAGACAATTTCTTCTGTTTTAAAACACCAGAAATCAATGAAAATAAGGTTACTGCTGAAGGCCAAGTTCTAATTTGGTACTCATCAATAAATCCCCAGTAATTTCAGCAAAGTAATGTCCAGTCACACATTCTCAACAATTCCAGCAAGTTACTAATATTAAAGCATCCAGATGTCTATCTTAGGTAGAAGAATTCTGCAAGACCAAGGTCTTTACTTGCAAAACACTTAGCAAGCAAAGCGCAATTTCAAGCAGCTCAGACAATAAGCATACAATCTAATTTTTAGGGAATAGAAAACTTCCCTAACACTAATCATCCATTTAACTGAGTAGAAACATATTTTAAATACAACTAATCTAAATACAACTAATCTGTATGATGCAATCAACAAAATAATTTCCAACGTTTTGGAGAACAGAACACCACAACTACAATCCATTTGTCTTATTTCATTGGCTTTCAAAGTAAGTTGAGATATCTACTTTTAAGTCTTTTTTGTATCCCTTTCAAAATCAGTGAAAACAAGACCAAGGTCGTTTTCAAGATTTATTCCATATGCCACATATACATATTAGAGTTGCCATATATGCCCATTTTTGTTTCACTTGAAAAAAAAAAATATCCAATGCAGTAATATTTGAAGACAAAATATTTCAGGAATTTATAACTACAGCAACATGCAGTCTCATTAGTGCATCTGCATTACTCTGACTTTAAGTATTCTTTTTCATGACCTGTTTTCAAAGTGACACCAAAGGCATTCAGAACCTGTCAAATGCCCTGCAGTAAGCAATAGCTTAAATATCCTTCCATTCCTCATAGTATCTAATAGCACTTTTAAAAACTTTACTGCATTTCACTTGCTTCAGAAGTCTTATTTTATGAGCAGGTATTCTTGCTATGGTTACTTTGTGGAGTCACTCGTAACTGCGAAGCATAAAATGTTACTTGATGAGAACTTTGTATTCACTTCATAGTGGCACAGAGAGGAACACTGAAAAGCGAGGACCATAACCTTTAAATAAACCATGTAAAACGAAACCTGCTCTAAGTCAACACTGAAAATAACTTAAGACTTCCTAGAGCATCAACGTGATATATAACGTAATCCAGCCTCTATCTCATAAAATGCTTCTTAGCACGCAAAATGCATAATCCATTTAGGTAACAATTATAGAGTTAAACAATGCAATCTGTCTCACTGGCACAGCAGAGATGTGCTTTTCTGTGGATTAAGAGAAACCATTAGAAGATTAATTTAGCTTCCTAACCAGTGCCTCATAAGGGTTGAGCATATTCCAGAACAGATAAAGGGAGTTACTGCAGCTCAGGTGTGCAGGAAAAAGCAGCAGCTACTCTATTCAAGATCACAGACTGTAAACCCTGGAATAAATCCCTACAACGTTGCTTTCAAAGATGACTGCTAAGAGAAATTACTTGGAAGACTCTGGATTACTGAAATGAATTTATAGATTGCCAAGAAAAAGGAGCATGAAAAACCACGGAGAGAAACAAAACACTAAATCTGATACAATCAAGTCAGTATGGGTATGTGACCAGCAAGAAGGAAGATACTGGTCGTTGTAATACTCTTAAGTAACTTATCGACTTTAAATAGAAATTATTAGTAATCAGAGGTCTGATATATACAGTTTTACATGTAATTATAGTATTATTATGGACATTTAATTCAAGAACACAGAAAATGTACTAGCAAACATACTATGAAGCATAAAAGCAAAGCTCAGGATTAAAACTTACTCTTGCTTTTCATACCTAAAATACCATAGAATAATGCAGTTCTTTTGTGTTACCACTCTTCACTATTCTCTGAAGTAATAATAATTAAATTTTTATAACAGACTGCTTACCACAGCTGTAACACTACAAACACCTCACCATACTTTATGTGGCTACAAAAAACACAAATCCAAGCTATCAACCTTCTAGCAGCCTCTATCTTCAACACAGATGCCTGAAAGACAGCAGCATTACCTTAAACAAAGCCACACTTTAATCTGGTAAGAAACAGTGCAGTTTGAACCAGGATGACATAAAACATTTATATCTAATAATACAGCTTTTCCACACTTATAATCAGTTTGTCATCAATAAAACCATCCCCCTTTTTACCTTGGGAGTTGGGAATGAAGAAGGGAAGCTGTAGTTGAGGTCACTGATACAGGCACTGCCATGCAGAGCTATCATTGAAGCCTCGAAGACGTCACTCTCTACAGAACACTGAGATTCAAATGTGGGCTCATCCGCTAGATCTGCCTCGCCAGAGTCCACCTAATAACAAAAGCAATTCAATCAGCCAGGCTGTTACCTTCACAGCACATAAGCCCCAAACACATGCACCTCAGTTGCTACTGACTGACACTTCCCTTTTCTTTCCGTCCCCCCCCACCACCATGTTTTACATTGATTTTATATTAGCACAGAACAGTAAGAAACGTTTCTGCTTCCAGTTACAATTTATGTTACTACATCTTCAGAGGTTGCAAAGACTATCTGAAGTAAAGTGAGAGTTTCAAGTGGAATGAGTTGCAGGGCTGAGGCAGGCTGATGCCTGTTAATAGAAGTATGAAGTGCTGGGACAATTCTGCTATACTCCTCGGCATGAAAATTTTGGTTTGATTAGGGCTTTTTTTTTTCTTTTTTACTTAATTTTCTCTAACAAGAATTAGCACTGAAAAAGTAATGAGCTTCACTTAGTGCTAGCTATCAGGAATGTTACCTCCATACAACTTCATGGGTTTGATTGTTTTTAAAAGAGTACAACAAATGATCTTCTGGAAACTGCAGTGCTTTCCAATACATTTAAAAGAAACATTTATTACATGATTTTTTAAGATTTCAAAAATATTTTACATTTGACAACAGGATTAATAAGGACAATTCTCCCATCTTACATGAGAAAATTATAAAAGAGTTCCAGACATGGACATGGGGAGTATTTTTTGCCTGTTTTGTAAATGGAATACAATTTATTTTGAGACTACTCATATACTTTCAATACTAGAATAAAATTAAGTCCTAAAAGACTTCATTTATGATGCTTCACATAGTAGATTTTGATTATAATTTCATCTTACTTAGCAGAACTCAAGAAGGCAGCATATGCTTAAAAAAATTACCAGTGAGTTCAGAGCCAAGACCATACCCTAAACCTGTATGATGTGCACCCATCTGCAGAGATGGGATCTAAGTGCCGGGTTTCTGTGGTTAATCATACTATGAATTCATTATGCCAGATTCACAACAGAAGCAGCAACAATCTGGAGTGATTCTGTGATTTTGAATTCTTTTTGTAGTACAAATGACCTATTTTTTATTGTCTCAACCTTGAAGATTAAACAGATAATTCAAACCGCTTCTTTGGTGTAACTTACTCTCGGCTATCTAGAAAGTGCAAACTAGTGTTAACAAAGCTATGCCCTAAAAAAAGGATTGCGAAAAACAGGGACAGACTTGTAAAATATGAGTGCAGATTTACCTATGAAATACAGTATCTTATAAGCGCACTCTGCAAACACATCTTCAACCGGCTGACCGCACATTCAATTTCGTATTTTGCACATTTAATTAGACAGAGCTGACAATTTAAGCATATTATTCTCTGCCACATATTTTCATTGTTCTTTGACAATTTAAATTTTTTTGTATGAATCATAGCTAGAAGTCAAATTTCTAAATACTTAAATTTTAATATGATCTTTTCAACACATCTTTAATTAAAGGATGTTTATAATATCTAACCTGGCTTCTTCATACTTCTCAACGAATAGAATAAGGTAAATCCTATTATCTAACTACTATAGCAAGGTAGTTGATAACAAACTGCAGAAGAAAGAACAGGCAGTCATGTTTAAAAGTAAGTTACTAAAATCAGCTTGGCATTTGCAAATGTGAAAAAAACCCAAACATACTGGAATCAGTAATTCAGAGATTTTTTGCCTTGGAAGAATTCCTTTCAGGTTTTTGTTTAATTTTGTTCTTTTTTCTAGTGAATTAGGTTCTGATGTTTAGTAGAAACTGCTTCCCTACTCATGACCCCAGAAAATGAAGATGACACACTAGAATATATTTATATTGGGGTTTTTTGGTTTGGGTTTTTTTGTTTGATTGTTATTGCTGTTTGTTTGTTTTTGTAGAGTCCCATTTCCTTTGTATTTTTTATCTGAGTTCTTGCCGGTAACTTCTGGGCTATGTAAGGCACTGAATGCTCAGGTAAGCCGCATTATGTGTAGAAGTGAACACTTTCGACCCCGCAAATCTCATAATCACTGATTGATGCTGAAGTCTAAAGAATACTACCAGGAGGAAGCATTGGCAGCTTTTGAAGACAGACAGCATTCCTTTTAAAACCAGCTTGCATGCAAAAAGAGAGTTCTAAAAACTTTTTAAGGTAGAGAAGTAATGTGTCGCGATATATAGACAGATTTATTTACAAAATAAGTACATGAATATTTCTCTACACGAGATGAGATTTTCAAAGGGATACTCAGTGCATGCAAAGAGAAGTGGGTAGCCATTCACTTTTGAAAATCTCAGAAAAATACTTCCTTTTTTCCCAGCAACTATAACATCATAGGCCAGATTCACAGCACATGCAAATAGCCAAAATCTCCAGGTGCCAGTTTCTACCATGTGAAGACCCATCGCAACTATGGTGGATGAGTACTGCAGTGACAGTAAACACTAAAAAATAAGCATGAACAGTGACAAAGCAACCCCTTTCATTACAAAATGCAAAGACTTAGGAAATCTTCGGTAAGTTGGGCCACTAACCAGAGCCAGCTCAGCATGGAAGAGGGCTGCATCAGCTGGCCCCTCCTCCTCAAGTGACTGTGAAGTGTAGAAAAAGCAATCTTCCTTAGCAGAGACATAGCCCTCCTCTGGTGAAAGCTGCAGAAAGAATGAAGCTCTGAGTTGGATGAGTGGCCAGGACACAGGGCGTGCAGAGCACGTTACGTGTCGGGGTTTAGAGAGGCAAACGAATTCCAAATGCAGCAAAGAGTTCATTTCAATCACAGTCACAGTGTTGGGCAGGTAAAAAGACAATTTTTTTTTTAATTACCTGAACTGATTCAGCTTCACATTTCATTTTTTTCATCTCCAAGTAACAAAAAAGGCCTATTCAGCTAAACCAGGGCCCAAAGCTTAGTCTGAATTAATTTTCAATTTCTGCTCTTATTAAACATATACTAAAAGTGCTGTTCAGAGTTGCCGTCACAGAAAGAGCCTAACAGCAGAGGCCTTTACAACCTTGCTAGCACAAAGTAATCTTGTTAGGAGGCAGGAAGACTGCATCCACTGTCTGTGTTTTTAGATTGTATCCGCCAGGTGAAGAGCCTCAAGAGGACAAAACATCGTTCCGACTAACAACCAGTAGCCTTTCCCAACATAATTTCATGCTAGATGTGTTTGTCTAGTACTACAAAGAAGCCAGTGACTATCCACAATGTTTAATTAGTTGTCAGGCATAATACATGAAATACTGAAGTGTAAATACTGAATGTTTACAAAATACTAGGAAGAGCAACGAAAGCCTCATGCATTTTCTCTTTTAGAGTGACATCTTCTTAAGTATGAAAATGTCAGTTTGTAAGACATTTTAGTGTGTAACAGAGTCTCCACTACAAAAAAATGAATTTAACAAAGAAAGTTTAAAAAGTTCCCTCTTATTAAACATCAGCCATTCCCACCCACTTGCTCCACATGGATCCACTAGGAAGGAAATTTGATATCTGCATCCACAAAGATTACAATTTCATGAAAAGCAAAAATGAACCCCAAAGACTGCATTTGGGCTCATAGTGAAAAGTATCTTCTTTGTATGTATAAACTGATGCTGTTCTACTGATTTGGATTTAACACACCAGAGACACTAGTCCATTAGCATCCTTACTGTAAAACAGTATCTCAGTAACCCTAGGTCTCCTTCAATTTCATTCTTCTAATTGCTACAGACCACCTTCTAAATCAAGCCTGAAATTATTTATGGCTGTACTAAAATAACCAGTCTGAGATATACAAACTGAAGACTACTCACCATTCTTTAAAGTGCACAGTCTAAAAACAAAGACTGTGTATGTACAATACCTTGCAAAGCAAAGGCACGGGCAAATTCCAGGCAAATCACAAAAAACTGACATCACCACCTCATACATTCAGAGATTCCTGTAAAGTGTACAAAAGTATGCCTGGCAGCCCTGAAAGATTGTGCTGGTTGCAAGATGCTTCGCTGTTTTCTCAGCTGCAAGACAGGTATGCCAGGTCCTGCAATCACTACACCAGTCATACACTATACAGGCCACTCCTACATGCAAGGAGATACAGGACAGTTTAAAAACATTTTCTGGATGTTTCAAGTCACCCAGCAGCACCCCAATGCAAACAAAGTGTATGCAGAAGTCACGATCATCAAGTACCAGCTTAAATGACATGAAAAGTACCCATCAAACTCCCAAATCCTTACAGGCAGTGGTTTGGCAACTCCTATTTTAACTGTTCCTGCTGGGGCTCCTTTCAGTGCTTGTACTGCTTCCTCCAGGCTGCCATTCTCCAGGTTGATATCGTTGACAAACATAAGCCGATCCCCAGGAAGAAGTCTGCCATCTTGCTCAGCCACTCCCCCAGGAACTAAGGAGCGAATCACAATTACGGTGTTTGCTGGATTAACAGGATCCTAAATAAATAAAAGGAAGAAAAATATTTCATTTTATTTACTCTTTTATGTTTTGAGAGGCTAATTTTTATGCAGAGTTTGGTTACTAAAAAAGTTGGAGCTCTGCCCCAGCAGAATTCTCATCAGGATCATACCCTCCTGTCCACACTGCCCATATATTTAGACTTCCACCTATTTTTAATTTTTAAATGTGAAAGTTATTACTCCTTTCTAGGTGATGTCCCATCACGTATCTTCAGATTAAAATACTGCTAAATTGCAGAGTGCTGTTCTTACTGTAATGAGTAATTACACACCAGAAATTCAAATACTTCCTACTGCGATGACAACATTGCAGACTTCATCCTCCCTTACACTCCGTGGTTTAAGAATACAGCTGGGCAGTGCAGCCTGGGGCAAAGTTAACATGTGCACTTCTGGTGGAACAAAGGGCTTATTTTCAACAACTCTCTTGTATTTCATGGCACCAGATCTTGCTTAGCTGAGAAAGCACTTTTTAAGAGGCAAGTCCTTGTTCATGCCTAACTAAACACTCCCACTTTATGGGAGATAGGAACATACCAATACAGCACTCTAATCAACAAGACACAATGAAATGCTGTTTGCTTTTAAAAAAGAAAACTGAGTAGAAGTCCCCATCCCTCAAAACATTGATTTTTATAAAAATTATAGCATCAAATACTACCAAATACAAAACCAGGAACATATGACTCTGTTATAACAATTATCATAGAGGCACACATTTGCCTGATTCTTTATAGAACTGCATTCCCAAGGAACATTATTACATGTTCACATTTCCAACAAAAGGAAATTCATTTGCACAGAAAAAAGCCAATAAATGTAATAATGTATGAGCTTGACTGATAGCAAAAGGAACAGAAAAGCAAACATCTACAAACTGGCATGCAACTGTAACAACTTTCTATGCCAAGATGTGCATCTGGAAAGCTGAACAATGTCAAGGCAGCACCTAAAACCACAGGACTTGGAGACTGATGAAGGAGAGATGTTGAGGAAAGGAGAGAGGGAAGGACACTAAGACCCTAATACTCCATGGCAGTTAACACAGTAAAAAGAGCCATAAAACACATCACAAGTGGAAATATTACTGGCATTGCCAGAGAAAGAACTTAAGCCTGAACACTGATGTCTTCCTCACTATTTTAACAAGTATTTACACTGTCACTTTAAATGACACTGCACAACACATTTTTTGAAAAAAATCACATCTTTAGTGTATGCTATAGTCTTTCCTGGGTACAAGAAATTATGTAGACTTTCCCACAGGTTTACCACTATATAAAACATGAGGAATGTATTAGTAGAAATATAATTGTTCTTAACTTTAGTCACCTTTCATTGAAAATTAAATACAAAGATAAATCTCACTATAAACTTATTGTCCACAGTCTTAGACAAAAGCAGAAACTTCAGTGGCAAAATGAAACATTCTAACCACATCTCAAAGGAGACAGCATAGGACAAATCACAAACATAACATTAAAAAAATGTAATTTTCAGAAAGCTGACTACAGCTATAATGTAATGAAACTCACATTTGCAAAACATATGAAACAATTTAAGGTATTTCCCGTAACTTTTTAGTATTACTACCCATAAAAAAAATAAAGTAACTAACCACACAAGCAACCACCATTTGTGTCAATGCTTCAGAAAAGGCTGAAGCAAAAACATGGTGCTGACATGGACTCCAAATACTCAGGCTTGGCCATGGTGTTTCACTGCAGAGCATCATGAGCAACACATTAAAAAGTAATTACCATTTCATAAAACATATATTTGACTATGCCTTCACCCTTCAGATTATTAAACTACACTGCTCCTCATCTGTACCAGTGTGCAAATGCAAAATACTACTACTAATTTCCACATGGAAGTAACCTCCAGAACAAATGCATAAATTCTTAGGGACAAGATCCAGCAGAGGCTTGGGAGGAGACTGGGTCCTGCAGCACCATCAAAGAGCTGGGCAAAAGCCTATGCTGATCACAGGGAGAAATTACTTGACTTTGAACAGATTAAAAATTACCCACTGTGACAAGTGGAAACAGGAAGAACATTTATTCTGGGATCTCTATCAGGCGCAGGCAGGAGACAGGCAATGAGCTGTTCATCAGGACACACCAAGAATCACAACTTGAGATACTGAGGAATTTTGAAGTCTAACACAAAGTGAATGGGGGTTAGGGCACATCCTGGACAGACAGCAGCTAAGCAAGCCATTTCAGAATTGCAGTTCTGGATTTTAGTAAATCCTGCTTTAAGAACCTAAGTCCTTTATTGGATCCTGCCCTAAGCACCTAACTGCAGGTGCAAAACACATGGCTAAATGCCTGAATATTCTGATCACATCATTCATTGCCCCAGAGGCACTGGCAGATGAGCTCTCTGAAGTCTTTAGTATATTATGGATCACCTGTTTTTCTGGATCAATATCACCATTACCCTTAGAACCTGTAACCTTACTACAGTAAGAGGAATAAGTAATATACCGACCAGCAGTGACATCCATTTAGCTTTACTGTATTGCTTAGATTCCATTAACACTTAACCTTAAAATACATGCTTAGATCATATTGTGAGATACAAACAATACAAAGTATTTTGTCCTCAAGAGCGCAGAAGTTACCTGGTAGTCCAGTATGCTAAATCCCAGTCCCACACTCCCTTTCTCCAGTTCAATACGCTGCACTTCTGTTTCCCACATCGCCAAAGATGAGCTTTGCACTTCTTCCATACTCTGACCTTCATCAGCTATTTCCAAAGCTGTTCCTTCTGTGTCTGAGGAGCCAATGAATCCAAGATCTACATGAGCCTGAGAAAAAAACAGTGAATGTTCATCAATAAAATGTAAATATTTGTGAATGTGAAGAGATAAAACTCTGTTCAGAAAGAACAACATAAAAACTATGTGATGTCTAAACACAGAGAAAGTGTAAGCACTCAGCAAAGTTAACAAAGAAACCTGATAAACCCAGCACTGAATTCACATATGCTTGTAACAAAATAACTATGTTGCAAGTATATGAAAGTAGTCACTGGAAAAAATACTTACAAAATGGAATTTCTGTCAAACTCAAACCTTCAGAAAACTTCATGAGTAAATGTATTTCAAATGTACAGCAAACACCTGTTATTAGACAGTATATCTAAAAATATGCCATGATCTGAACATAATAGCACTGACAAGACTCAGACCGTTTAAAAAAGGAGAACAGACCCAGACACTCTTCCCTTGGTTTCACAGGAAAGCTTAGTAACAACAAGCTGAACTGGATGCCTCACCCAGAAGTCAAACTGTGTGTCTTTTCATACAAATGCTATTGCTTTGTACAGCAGACCATTGGCACGTGTTTAGTACATCAAGTTGCCCAGAGTTTTGCACTTATGAGTGAAAGAAGTGTGTCTGTCAGTGACCACATATGCACTTCTGCACAACACAAACCCAGAAGGCAAAGTATAAACCAGATTAAATTTCTTCAGATTCTAAAGAACACACGGTTCAGCTTACCATACTCCCACGGCCCACCTGCAAAACATAAGTTAAGGCCTTGGGAAGAGAGACCTGCATCACAGAATATTTCTGCACATGACCTACCAGGATTGACGTCTCTGATTGGCCTTAAGTATGGCTGATGAACATGATTTGCCTTTTTCTACTTACCTAGTTCCAAGTCCTAAAATATTACATCATATCTCTAATCTTGTACAATAACTTTGCACGGTTTGGTCAAAGAAACAGTCATTTTCTAAGTGACTTTCTAAAAGACAAAATACCTTTTCTGTGAGCTGCACCTCAGATAGACTTAGACTCTCCAGAACTTCTGGGTGAGTGATGGGGGGAGCTACCGGACGACAGCACACCATTGTCACTTTAATAGGCAGTTCTTTCAAGATATTGACCACATCCTTGTGGTTTTCTCCAAGCAAAGAGATCTCATTCACCTTAATAAATAAAAGAAACACAGTGCTTAAAAATACAATGCACAAAAATCGGTTAAAAAGAAAAAAAATCCCAAACCACTAAACACCTGATTAAAAAACAAACAAAAAAACCCACAAACCAAAAAAAAAAAAAAAAAAAAAAAAAAAAATCAAACCTGACACATTAATGGACATTGCCAACCCTTAATTTCTACTAAATTTTGTGCTGAGAATCAACACATACTTAAGTTTGAACTGAATGGATAGTCTCACAAATTGATTGCACACCACCCTACGAACACTACATACTCTGTCACTTCATGTTTCTTGCATTCACGTGGACCAAATTCACATTTTAATTCTAAGAAAACTATTTAGAAAAGTAAAGAGCTACTTAGTCTCTTCACTGTGTAAGGTGTTCCTATTGAATCAATGCTTTTGCTAGGTATTCTTTTCTGGTGATTTTGAACCATATTTAAAAAATCAGGTGTCATGGGAGAAATGCATGTAAGCATACGCATTCACATAAATTCACATATGAAGTGACTGCTCAAGCCCTTCTGGTTACACCTGGTATGTAGTTAAATATGATACATTCCCAAAGTCATAACCTGTGAGAAACAAGTCACTGCTGAAAAATCTTATTGAATGCAGACTAAGATAAGACAGCATTTTTCCTTACTTCCAGCAGCTCATCTCCACTGAACAGCTTGCCACTTCGTCCAACTGGACCCTCTGGTAAGATGGATCTGATGAAATGATGTCCCACTGTAGCTTCAAGGCTTATCCCTAACCCACTGCTTTCACTAAATTTGTTAACTACAGCCACCTAAAGTAAGATAAAGAAATTATTACTTTAGACACATTTACAGCTGTACCTGTTACCTTCCATTTAAATTTAAATACAATGAGGTGAATATTCCAGAAATGAGAAACCAGAAATACTGTCAGGTCTAATGTAGACTGTTAAACTGTTACTAGCCTAGGTTTTTCAACAATACCTGCAGCATAAAAGAAAAAAAAATGAAATTTTAACTTCCCAATAAGAAAAGTATTGAGAGGGAAAACAAAATACCAGGTAAAAACTAAAATCCGCAGGTAATATTCAGTGAAAGTTATACTATCACAAAATAGCAGACTATTCTGGAAAGGAAACTACTGTCACAGATTCACTAATTTTTACCCAGAAACCACAACAGAGCAAAACACTGTTTGGAGTAATACAATTATGTTGCCCCATGCACATGGACAGAAAACCAGCATCAAAGACTCTGTTTTACCTTCCTTTATGTGGTGCTTCAGACTCTTACATAAGAAGAAGGAAAGTCCCTTAAGCACAGAAACTGAAACAGAGCCAAGTCCAGTATGATCTGTGCCAGATAAGGAAGAGGGTCTGCAATGCATTTGTGTAAAAATGTGACAAATCCTTGTATCAGGGGTCGGTCAGATAAAAACTGAAACTTTGATCCCACACCACCTCAGCATAAACAAGTGTGAACAGTGTATGACAAAAATATAACTAATAATACATACTTTGACAGAGATCACAGCTTTGGCACAGAATTTTGAACTAAGTCCTAAACTCAGATACTGCTTTTCAACTGTATCTACAGGAAACCTCCTATGCATTATTTAGATCATTACATCAAACAGTTCATTCAGTATGCAGAATGGGTAGGCATTTCAAGCACTAGCTTCAAATTCTGGCTAACAAAGGGAGCTTTGAAGTTCACCTTAAATATTATTTTTTTTCCTCTAATACACATTTATCCTCTTGAAGCTAGGAAATCTGTGCAACGATACTCATAGGCAATACAATCAATACAGAAGAAGATATACCTATGTTCAAAATTTATAATTAAAATCATCTCAACAGATTAAGGAGCTTATGTATGATTTTTATAAATAGTGGAAAAAAATCAGTACAAAGACACCTGCATCTGTATGTTAGCAACATCATAGGTAGACAGATAAAATGGTATTTAGTAAGAGTAATCAAAATTTACCTACCACTATTTCATAATTTGAACCCATAATCCTCTGCCACTTTGCCTTCGTAGCTGCTTCTTCCGTAGGAGTTAGCTGGAAATCTAAAAGTTATGTCTGAGATTACTGTGACAAAAAATAAAATAAGCTATTTATTCCTACAACTGATAAAATATATGAACTATGCAAGACTACATAATCATTCCCATTATGCCAGAACTCTCCTAAATATAACTAAAAACTTGACATGTTTTGTCTCACCAGGATTGGGTTTACCAGAGGAAAAAACTTGCAAAATAGTATTGGATCCTGCCCCTGTAAAACTAACTTGACAGACGTGAAGTTCAGACAAAAACTTTGGTGTGAATAGCTGGGAAGAAAGAACACACACTTAAAACAGCCTCAGGGTTGAGTGAATTTAATGCAACTTTATGAGATAATGGACACAAAGCAAATGAAGAAGTCACATGCCCCAGGCATTTGTTAAACCAGACTGTATGTGGGCTGATCACAGATCAATTAAGGGGGATGGATGAAATACTCACCTATGTGATACTGCATACAGATCCTGCATTTTACAGTGTCCAAGGAAAGTTTTCGAACAAAATCTGGAAGTTTTGTACTTTCAAGACTATGAGCACAACTGTAACAGATTTTTTGAAACCACGGACCCTAGAGGGCAGTGAGATATCTCAAGTCCTAGCTCTTTTTTTTTTTTTTTTGTTACATTCACAGATATGCACACATAAATTGAGAAATAATTCTAATAGCTAAAGAGCAGAAATGAAATTGGAAGGCAATGAGGGGAAAAAAGGAATGATGCTGTGAAAAATACAACAGGCTAGGCAGAAAACTGCAGCAGCTCTTAGCTTGATTGAAAGTTTATCTGCAGGGTGAAAAAAACAGAGGAATGCTTTCCTCCTGCTCATTTTCCCCTCACTGACACTGTTTAGACTCTACGGCAGGAAACAATAAAAAGCAGTATTAAGACAGAATAGTCAGCAAACATGGCAGACTTAACAGGATCCTACATATTCAAGATCCATGGTTTGTACTGTGCCTACACTAAGTATCAAACTCTTCAGATCTGAATGCTTGTCACAGGCAAAGACTAGAATCTTCATTATAAGATCAAGTTTTCAACTCTCACTGACTTTTAGTGAGAATTTTAAGTGACTGACAGCTTCAGACAGTGTTTTTAACCTAGTCATTGCTCAGGAACATTACTAAAACATTACTAAAAATAGAGGCAGGTGTTGTGTGGCCTTCAAATATGATAATACTTTCCCCAAAGCAGAGACCTTGCAGTATTTGAAGGAAAGGTGTTAAGAAGAAATTCTTCAGCTATCCAGGATAATGGAAAGCATGAGTTATGAAAAGATAAATATTACAGAACTCATATGGGTGATGCTTTTCCGCTGCCTTCTAGCTCAGGAAGTAACATAATGCTAGAAAACCATGAAGTGCTGTCTCAATCTGGAAAGCATATAATCACATTGGGACTTCTGAAATGCAGCACAGTGACCTAACAGCTCAAGAGGGAAAGCAAAATACCCATTAGGAAGTAAGAATTTCCACAAAGAGTAAGGAAAACATCAGAGCAAAGCAGAGCATCAGAACTGACTTCATTTCAAACATTATCAGATAACACAGATTGAAATGAATAAAAGCTCAGGAATTTTTGAAAAGGAAGCTGACGAGAAGAGGTAGAAGTCCTGGGACTATAGCCGGGAAGCTGCAGTCAGCTAGAAAGGTAAGGCATGTTGTGGAATGAGGAGGGGGAAAAGTTTAATACACAACTAGATTAAAAAGAGTAGAAATACAAAACTAGACTAAAAAGAGGGCTGAGCATATAGCAAAGGCAGACTGCTTCATGTGACATCTTTGACACGTAATTAGTTTCAGAGACATACAGTAGTCAATGATGTTACAGCACTGAATAGCACATGCTTACATGTATGGAATCACAGAATCACAGAAGCATTTTGGTTGGAAGAGATCTGCAAGATCCTCGAGTCCAACCATCAACCTAACACTGGCACTAAACCATGTCCCCAAGAACTTCATCTATATGTCTTTTAAACACCTCCAGGGATGGTGACTCAACCACTTCCCTGGGCAGCCTGTTCCAGTGCTTGACAACCCTTTCCATGAATAATTTCTCCTAATATCCAACCTATGAATACTTTCAGTTTCTAGCTGTACCTCAGCTACATAGGACAGAAGAGATAGAAAGGCACACAGAACACCTGATCTTTGTATAAGCACCACCACGCACATTTTCAGAGAATAAAATATTAAACGTTGTGAACCTGTTTCCAGTTGTTTCATGTCCTCTCCAATCTTTACCACAGTGGCACTGCATGGCAGTGATGGGGATCCCTGTTCTGTTTCACTGTTATCTGGAAAAAGAAGAAGTCTTTTCAGCTACTTCATGTCTTTAAACACTCATCAAGCTCACAGGCATGCCTCAGGGCACTGAGTCTCTATTAACTGGACCTATATTTAGCAAATGAAATCTGGCATGATGGGGCTGGAAGAAATGCCATATTTAAAGACATTTTGTCTTCTGTTAAAGTTTTGCCTTCTCCAGTGAATTTTTCAATGAAATAAGAAGGGGAAAAAAAAAAAAAAAAGAAAAAAGCACAGCTATCAGTAGCTGAAACTCTATGACTGAAAGAAAAGTTACTGGAAAGCATCTACATATAATGTTCTTTAGCACTCTTGTATTATCTTTTGGTTTTCTTCCTCTTTTTCCCTTTGTGCAATTCAGGAAGCTGACACCAAAAAAAAAAAAATGCTACAGACTTGGAGACTGGCATACCTGATGGACTTTTCACTTGTAGAAAGACTCTCCTACGACAGAGTTCTGTTAGGTATGTTGCTGGCTGTCAGCTCTCTTGTACATCTCTAGGCTGAATAAACTTGTGCTAGAGGTTGGAATGAGAGGGTGCCATACAGACATCATACTACTGGGTCTTTCAAAATCTTGTGAAAGGTGAGGATTATGTCTCAGTCTACAAACTGTGATATACTTCTGCTGATATCAACCTGTAACACAAGTAGCTAAAAAAAAATTGGTTTGTGCATCCAGCCTCTATGCAGATACTCTATCCAAACACACTGACTTTCAGGATCTGGCACATATCCTTCAAGATTTGCACAGTCTAAATTTAAGTTTCACTAATCTCACCTCATCAGCAGCAAAATGAATATTGGTCATTGGCTTCTGAACTTTGTACACCTATACAGTTAATGCCCTATCACACTATTAATAATCTCTAGATATAGGCTACTCCTCTCATACCTCAAGTTTGTGAAATTGACATGGAAGAGTGAAAGGAACTGAGACTTGCTTTTGCTCATTGTGGATGGTATCTCTTTGCTTGTTCTTGAATGCAGCTTTCACCCTTGAGCACAAATAAAACATTCACTGCCTTCTTACCATTTGAAGATTTGCGGGATCAAAGTCTTTAAGCAATTCAGCCAGAAGTGCAAAGTAGTGCAGAGCTTTCAACACTCACTTTGAAAATGCAGCAAATAATACCACTGTGTCTAAAAGATTAATCTAACCATAGTAGACCCAATTCTCCCCTCATGTACAGCAGCCCTCCCATCACTAATAGCTACACAGGTTGAATCCGGCCCATTTTATTTCCAGTTTGCAATTGAGAAGAAAAATGTTTCAAGCCAACTTTAAAGCAAAGCCAGTTTTAATTACCTTTGGCTGCGCTACTATCCATTGTTTGGAACAGTAAGTCCTTTTCAACAGCAGCATTGAAGTCCTCCTGGGGATGAATATGATTTTCCTGCTTAAGCCCTCTTCTGATCAAAGTGAGCCGAACCGTTTGTCCCGTGTGCCGCAAAACATCAACTGCTTGCTGGTTAGTAAAACCCTGAAGATTTGTTCCATCCACCTGCAGGATAAAGCAGCTTTTCAGCTCACAAGACATCACCCAGAAAAAAAAAAAAAATGTTCAGCACAAAATAATATGGCAAACTCTCAGCTTCTGTTAGCCTGAGCACAAAGAGATGGAAGCACAAGAACAAAAACCTGGCCAACTTAATGACATTAGATGCACTAAGCACTTTCACCAGCATATGTACCCCACAGAGATGTAACAACCAGTACCACAGCAAAGTCAGGAGTAGCGCTTTGGGTGCCCACCACAGTAGGGCCAGGCAGATCTGCTCTGTGAGGTGGGAGAAGACACAGCATGTGCTGCGCAGGGCATGCTGTGCAGCCTGTCTGCCTGACCTCCCACCATCCCCGCCTCAGAGGAGAAAGTACTGGGTGAATAAACCAACACAGACATGGCCAGGGGCGCTGAGGAGGGGAGGGTGAGGAGAGACACATCTGTCCACTGTGGTAGGAAGAACTACAGAGCACAGTCATTCTGAGGCCAAGTAACATCAGACACAGAGAAGTCTAGTACTGAACACCATGAAGTCAAATTTCCCAATCGAACGCTGTCCCAGGCAGCAAGATGTTATCTCTGGGTCCATCGTTTTAAATTTTAAAGAACAAGATTTTGGCTTCTTTTGTTTGAAGCTACTCCATTATCTCATTAACTCACGATTTTTTTTCTGAAACCCAAGACTTCGGCACTGCTCAGTTTCATCCCATTGTCCCCAATACATGCCACTGCTAATTCCTCTTCTCCCTGAGAACTCCACATCACAGTATCACAGTATCACAGTATGTTTGGGATTGGAAGGGACCTCAAAAGATCATCTAGTCCAATCCCCCTGCTGGAGCAGTAACGCCTAGGTGAGGTCGCACAGGAACACGTCCAGGCGGGTTTTGAATGTCTCCAGAGAAGGAGACTCCACAACCTCCCTGGGCAGCCTGTTCCAGTGCTCTGTCACCCTCACTGAGAAGAAGTTTTTTCTCAAATTTAAGCGGAACCTCTTGTGTTCCAGCTTGATCCCATTACCCCTTGTCCTATCATTGTTTGCCACCGAGAAGAGCCTGGCTCCATCCTCATGGCACTCACCCTTTATATATTTATAAACATTAATAAGGTCCCTGCTTAGTCTCCTCTTCTCCAAACTAAAGAGACCCAGCTCCGTCAGCCTTTCTTCATAAGGGAGGTGCTCCACTCCCTTAAACATCTTCGTTGCCCTACACTGGACCCTCTCCAGCAGTTCCCTGTCCTTCTGGAACTGAGGGGCCCAGAACTGGACACAATATTCCAGATGGGGTCTCACCAGGGCAGAGTAGAGGGGAAGGAGAACCTCTCTTGATCTACTAACCACCCCCCTTGTAATACACCCCAGGATGCCATTGGCCTTCCTGGCCACAAGGGCACAGTGCTGGCTCATGGTCATCCTGTTGTTCACCAGGACCCCCAGGTATCTTTCCCCTACACTGCTCTCTAATATGTAATTTCCTAACCTATACTGGAACCTGGGGTTGTTCCTGCCCAGATGCAGGACTCTACACTTTCCCTTGTTAAATTTCATCAGGTTATTCCCCGCCCAACTCTCCAGCCTGTCCAGGTCCCGCTGGATGGCAGCACAGCCTTCTGGCGTGTCAGCCACTCCTCCCAGCTTAGTGTCATCAGCAAACTTGCTGATAGTACACTCTATTCCCTCGTCTAAATCGTTAATGAATATATTGAATAATATTGGCCCCAGTACTGACCCCTGAGGCACTCCACTAGATACTGGCCTCCAACTAGACTCCGCACCATTGACTACCACTCTCTGGCTTCTCTCCTTACGCCAGTTTGCAACCCACCTCATTATTGTCTAGACCACACCTCCTCAACTTAGCCGTGAGGATACTGTGGGAGACTGTGTCAAAGGCTTTACTGAAGTCAAGGTAGACCACATCCACCGCTCTGCCATCATCCATCCACCTTCTTACCTTCTCATAAAAGGCTATGAGGTTGGTCAAGCATGACTTACCCTTGGTAAAGCCATAATGACTGCCCCTAATAACCCTCTTATCCTTGATATGCCTTGAGATGGCACCAAGGATAAGCTGTTCCATTACTTCCCCAGGGACAGAGGTGAGGCTGACCGGTCTATAATTACCTGGGTCCTCCTTCTTGCCCTTTTTGAAGACTGGAGTGACATTTACTTTCCTCCAATCCTCGGGCACCTCCCCCCTTTCCCAAGACTTGGCAAAGATGATGGAGAGCAGTCCAGCAATGACTTCAGCCAGCTCCCTCAGCACCCGCGGATGCATCCCATCTGGACCCATGGATTTATAGATGTCCAGACTATTTAATTGCTCCCTAACCCAGTCCTCATCGACTTAAGCAAACTCCTCCATTGACCTGGCTTCATCCGGGATCTCAGGGGTACAGGGCTCCCCAGGACAGCCTCCAGCAGAGTAGACAGAGACAAAGAAGGCATTCAGTAATTCTGCCTTCTCTGTATCTTCTGCCACCAGGGCACCCACCCCATTCATCAGTGGGCCTACACTGCCTCTGGTATTAGTTTTATCTGCTATGTATTTGAAAAAGTTCTTTTTGCTGTCCTTGACCCCTCTCGCCAGCTGTAATTCTAAGGAGGCCTTGGCTATCCTAGCTGCCTTCCTACATCCTCTAACAGCAGCCTTATATTCTTCCCAAGTGGCCAGCCCCTGCTTCCATGACCTGTAAACTCTCCTCTTCTGTTTGAGCATACCCAACAGATCCCTATTCAACCACGCAGGCCTCCTGGCTCCCTTCCTTGACTTCCTTCGTGTGGGGATGCTCTGATCCTGAGCGTGGAAGAAGCAATCTCTGAATGCAACCCAGCTATCTTGGGCCCCTTTTCCTTCAAGGAGTCTTGCCCATGGGATTTCCCCCAGCAATTGCTTGAAAAGGCCAAAGTTAGCCCTGCTAAAGTCCAGGGTTGCAATTCTACTTGCTATTCTGTTCCTGCCACCCAAGATGCTGAACTCCACCATCTCGTGGTCACTGCAACCCAGGCAGCCCTCAACCTTTACTGCTTCGACCAGACCCTCCTTGTTAGTGAGGAGGAGATCCAGCAGTGCACCTCTCCTAGTCGGCTCCTCCACCATCTACATGAGGAAGTTATCATCAATGCACTGGAGGAATCTCCTGGACTGTGGCTGGCTGGCTGAATGGTCCTTCCAGCAAACATCAAGGAAGTTAAAATCCCCCACAACAACCAGGGCCTGTGACTGTGAGGCCACTCTCAACTGCCCATAGAAAGCCTCATCAACTTCCTCAGCCTGATCTGGTGGCCTGTAACAGACGCCCACAACAGTGTCACCCCTGCCAGCCTGCCCCTTGATCCTGACCCATACACTCTCAACTCGCTCGTCATCCACTCCTGGGCAGAATTTAGTACATTGTAGTTGCTCTCTCACATAGAGAGCAACTCCACCACCACGCCTGGCTGGCCTGTCTTTCCTGAAAAGGGCATAGCCATCCATGACCACATTCCAGTCATGTGAACTGTCCCACCATGTTTCCCTAATTGCCACCAGATCATAATCTCCCGACCGAACATAGGATTCTAACTCCTCCTGCTTATTCCCCATGCTGAGCGCATTTGTGTACAGGCATTTCAGGGAGCGAGCAGAGCACACCGATTTCTCCCTGGGGCATAGGAGGCCACCCGGTCCTCATCAGTTTTAGAATGCTGCCCCACTGGGACAAGCCCAGCTACAACCCCATCCCCCTTAGAGCCTAGTTTAAAGCTCTCCAAATGAGCCCAGCTAATTCCTGCCCCAGCATCCTTTTGCCCCTGCTAGATAAACCTTTCCCATGTGACACTGTCCAGACTGGTGACTTATAAAACCAACCATTGTCAAAAAATCCAAAGCCCTGCCTGTAGCACCAGTCTTGGAGCCAACCATTAAGAGACTGAATTTTCCTATTGCATCCCACATCGTCCCTTGAAGATGGAAGGAGTGAAGAGAAGATCACTTGAGCCCCTGAGTCTTTCACCATCCTTCCCAAGACCTTGAAATCGTTCTTCATTCCCCTCAAACTACGGGAAGCAGCTTCCTCCCCATCTGTCTGGAAGACCAGCAGCGGGTAGTAGTCTGTCGGGCGCACCAGTTTGGGGAGCTCTCTAGTGATATCCTTGATCCGGGCTCCAGGTAGACTACGAACTTCCCTAAGATGAGGGTCAACCCTGCATATTGGGCCCTCTGTTCCTTTCAGAAGGGAATTTCCTATTACAATCACCCTTCTTTCTTTCTTATCAGAGGCAGTCTTAAGTTGTGAAGTCAACCGCCTCTTCCTATGTGATCTTGTAGGCAGGCTTGGCACCACCTCCTCACCTACCTCTTCTTCAAGATCCAGGGCCTCAAACCTATTACGGAGGGGCACCTGGGGAGACAAAGCAGGCAGGGAGGGGGGCTGCCGGTGACGCCGAACCGGAATACACTTCCAACCCTCGTCGTCTTTTAGGTCCCCTACCTCTGCCCGACAGCAACAAGGGTGGGGCCGTCTCAGGACTTCCACCTCTGTCCAAGAGGGCAGGAGGTCCATCTCCTTTTGGGGGGTACCTCCCTGGGACCGTTCCGACTGGCACGTCAGGGTGTTACTCCACCAGTCGATCTCCCTTTCGTGCTCCCTGATGGTCCTCAGCGCCTCAACCTCCTCCCTAAGTTTCACAACCATGTCAAGCAGATCTTGCACCTGCTCACACCTCACACAGGTGGAGAGCTGGCCTCCCTCCCCTGGCAGCAGCAGGCTCTGGCACTCCCTGCAGCCGGAGACCTGAACAGCCACCGTTCAGGACAGAACCTCCTCAGTCTGCATAGCCACAGTCTGTTTCAGACAAGCTCTCCTCCTGGAGGCGACCATGGTCGTCAGCAGTCTGGGATGCTGGCAATAAGTTAGAGGGGCTGACAAGCGACAACTGCTCTCTGCACCCTGCTACACAAGCTACCACACCTGCTGCTGCGGCACAGTGTGGGTGGGACTCACCCACTACACAAGGTGGTTGCTCCTCCCTTGCACCTGGTGGGCAGCGACTAGTTGCTGCCCTCCCAAAGGATTTTTCAAGGCAAGGGGTGTGGTCACCGTCACCGCGGGAACGCCCCCCCATGTCAGCCGCTCTCTCGCAATGGCTGCCGGGGCTGCAGGGATCAGGACTCCACGGGAATCACGCTGTCCCTATACGTTTACCTCTGAGCTTCCTAATCTCGGCTGAACCTCGTGGTCGGCTGAACCCCGCCGGCTCTGGCTCTCGCTGGGCTGGCTCCCATCAGCTGACTTGACGTGATCCTGTCCTGTCTCTGTCTCACCCCTCAATGCCTTTAAATTCTAAAATACTTCTAACAATACTATATTCCTGACTCCTGTAGTTGTTTTGGTCTATCTATAAAACAGACATATTCCATTATTTTAATTTCTCCATCATGAAGTATTACTCCCTCCAGACCCTTGGTCATTTTGTTGCCCTTCTTTGAACTTCTTCTAACTCTGGGCTCTTCTAAATATAAAAAGTAATTAAAATTGAGCTGGGGTTATTTAATCTTTCCTCCATAATTAAACAAACCATATTTACAAAATTATTATTATTATCGTTTTGTCTGAGGTCACAAATCTCTTTCTCCTCCTGCATCCACAATAGAAGAAGAAACCAAATTTCGGAATAATCAATTTTAGGCATTTGTACTCACCATTTAAATCATTATAAAACCTATATATACTTCTATTTATAAATACACAGGCACATTTGTACTTGGGGAGAGACCGTAACTTTTCCTCAGTGCTGTCCTCACACAAATGCAAGGCCAGATCTACAACAGCCACGAAAACATGGTTCCTGCATTTATGACCTGACTTTTACCACACAACAGCTGACTCACAAAAATATTTTCGTCTTACTCTGACTATCTAAGGCTTTAACAACATACTTTTAAAAATAATTCTGGAAACAGGTACTTAATCAAACTTTGAAACTCTACCTTTCAAAGCTCCTACATATAACACAGAACTTCTTAAGAAACATGTTACACACAGATTGATAATCAGAAAGATAATGTGACTGAATACTCAGTCAAAAAAAGGACTCACCATTTCAATATCAGTCCTAAATGTTTCAAAAAAGTACTACACAAGCATACAACTTAAAGAAGCAGAGTTTTGCAGACAAGTGAGCTAATTTCTTTCTGTGTTTACTTACAACAATAATTTGATCTCCCACATGGATTCTGCCATCATGTTCAACAGCACTGCCTTTTGTAATGCTTTTCACAAAGATACCAGAGGGTTCTGGGATTAAAAAAAAATAAAATATAAAATTAAATTAACTAATTTATTAAGAAACAAATTATATAATGCAACAACCTCCAATTAATGCCACCAATCAAATGGAGAAAAAGAAAGAAAATACAATCCCAGGTAAGATAAGGAAAGAATCACCACAAAAATATAAGCTTCAAGTAAAACATGTATATTATTATTTTCCTAAAGGATGATTTTGATCAATGTAAGCTTGCATTGGACCAGATTTCATTTAAAATCCTACAATGCGAAATTCCAAATTCTTGCTGCAAAGAAGAAACATTCTGACATATTTTAATCTAAATGTTGAAATCAATACTGACAAAAAAGTACCCCGACTCTTGGCGAGATTTAAAACTACAGGACAAAAAATTCAGTTTGAGTACACTAAACTGGTAAATTCTGTATTTTCTATGTACTTAATAACTGTTTAAGGAAATGCAAGTTTGGATAACCAAATGCATAAAATTACAAGCCAACAGGACTACAACTTAGGTTTGAACAGGCTTTTAACTACAGTTGTCAGTATTTCAGCCAATTAAAAAAAAAAAAAAAGAAAAAAAATCCTAAACAGAACCATTTTAGACTGGCATAAGATCAGGTCTGAGGATCACCAGCCTGCAACATCGGTATCAGAAACTTTAACAGAGTCTACTTTCAACAAAAGCTCCAACAAGTGGGTTTTAACAGCTGTCAAGAAATCCCAGTGCCTTTGTAGACCTGAAATTCATGTTCTACTGGGCCTCAATATTACAAAAGTTAGCAGGAAGGAGGGTGAAATCTATGTTTTGTTCTAATTACTATATGCAGCTACAGATATATTTAAGTCATGACATTGGCAATTCTTTTCTGTTTTGTTTTTTTTTTGTTGTCGTTTTGTTTTTTGTTTTGTTCCCCCCCCCCAGGTTTTGTGAATAATTGAATGGCTAGTCCTACTAACTACCAAAAATTTTTATATCCTGTAACAGCTGGATGGTAACGTGACAAGTTGCTATTTGTCATTCATGAAAGATTCAGCTGCAGTTATTGTAATGCAGTATTTTATTACTGCTTCTCTGACAGCAAAGTTTTTCTTTAACTGTTAAGTCACAAAATTAAATGACATGCTCAATTAGTTCCTAAGCAGGAGTATTTTTAAATGCAGCACAGTAATTTAAAATCGAAGACTGAAGAAACTCCAACACTAAATAATTTAAAATATGCTATATGATCTACCACATGTTGTACAACTTAATTTGCCTTTTAAAGATTCAACTGGAAGCTGCTTAGAAGTAAGTTTTGAGTGGACTTACACAAACAGTGACCATCCTGTCCTATGGAACAGGTTGTTAAAATTTAGTGCAGCTTCTGAAAGCCAACAGATTATGAACTGCCAATAACATGTGACAAATCTATCCACACATTTTTCTAACAATATATACATGGGTAGAAGTCAAACCACCAACTCTTTGAGATGTTTTAGAACACATTCAACAATGATCCATTACTAGCAGTACTGCATTTGCCAAATCCCCCACAGGGAGACCTAACAGAGTTCTGGATTGTTTTTCTAAAAAACATAGTGGAAATTACAAAGTAAAATACAGAACTGTACATGAACACTGTTGCACTTCTCTATTTAAATTAACTGAATTACTGTCTGCAACAGCCCAGAGGTCAACAAATATTTATCGCATCCAGAAGTCACTAAGGAATTCTTGATCTGCCAGCAGTACTACACACATTGTTTAAAAAGTAATAACAATATCTTCAGAAAACTAATGCACTATCTTTCAAGAGCCTTTTAAAAAATGAAAATGTAATGTATTATAAAAATCCCAAGCAGTTCCAATTAAAATGCCTCAATCTATTTTAGAAGTGTTTTGTAAAAACATAAAAGCACAAGCGTTAGCCAAGAGTGAATTAAATAATGCTGAGGTGGGAATTTATAATAAAACTGATTGCTTCTAATCTGAATGTCCTTCTCATAAAAGGAAAAACAATTCCCTTTTATTTACGAACTTTAAAAAGATTTTAGATGATCAATGATTTTTTAGATATGCTGTATCAAAACTATAATCAAGACTTTGATGCACATACACCATAGCACACAACAGATTGTATACTAAACTACGGGAATCAATTACTACCTGATGTTTTGTCTCCAACGTAACCAGCAATAGTTATTCCTAATCCCTGGATGTTTTTAGTGAGTTCAACATTAAATTTCTCCCCATCTTCACTGCTGTCAACAGAAGCATCTGCCTAAAAAGAAAAGCATTATTAGAAAGGAACCTTTTTTCTTTAAAGATCCACCACATTCTTTGATGTCATAAACACATAACTTGTACACAAATGTAAAAAAATAAAGTACCAAATTTGCTTCTGCTATTATTTGGTATTCAGCAGAGAAACTATAGATATAGAATCATTCAGGTTGGAAGAGACCCTAAAGATCATGGAGTCCAACCACTAACCTAAATATGGCACTATACCATGTCCCCAGGAACCTCATCTATACAACTACACATCAACAAGAGCAGCAACAGATATTCCTTAGCTGCCACCCAAGATGAGAAGGCCAACCACCTCAAGGGTACATATGATTACAGTGGATCCTTCTGCACCCCTCATGAGAAACCCTCATGCTCAGAGTACCTCTCTGAAGTGTCTGTACACCAACATGTAGCATAGGGAATAAACAAGAATGAGAGATCGATGTGCAGTTGCAGGGCCGTGATCTCATTGCTATTACAGAGACATGAGATAGCTCACATGACTGGAATGTTGTTATGGAGGCCTATGTACTTTTTAGGAAAGATAGGCTAGCAAGGCAAGGTGGAAGAGTTGCTCTTTATGTGAGAGAGCAACTTGAATGAATCAAACTCTGCCTGAGGGGGATGAAGAATGAGTTGAGTCCTTGACTGCTAAGACAGGTTCTCCAGAATCCCAGACCCTGGAAGTAAGAGAGCAAGTCTGGCAACAGGAAGGCTTTCCCTTGCTCGAGAAGGATCAGTTTAGAGTTCACTTAGACAAACTGGACACCTACAGATCCACGGGCCCTGATGGGATGTACCCATGACTGCCAAGAGAGCTGGCAGATACTACTGCTAGGCAGCTCTCCGTCATTTTTGAAAGGTCGTGGAGAACAGGAGAGGTGCCTGAGGACTGGAAGAAAACCAGCATCACTCCAGTCTTCAGAAAGGGCAAGGAGGACCCAGGAGACTACAGGCCAGTCAGCCTCACCTCCATCCCTGGAAAGGTGATGGAACTACTTATTCCGGACATCATCTCCAAGCATGTGGAGGAAAATAAGGTTGTCAGGAGAAGTCAGCATGGATTCACTAAGGGGAAATCATGTTTGACAAACCTGACAGCCTTCTATGATGGTATGATGGGCTGGGTAGATGAGAGGAGAGCAGTGGATGTTGTCTACCTTGACTTTAGCAAGTTTCTGACACAGTCTCTCAAAACATTCTCATAGGTAAGCTCAGGAAGTGCAGGTTGGATGAGATGGATGGAGATCTGGCTGGATGGCAGAGCTCAGAGAGTTGTGATCAATGGTGCAGAGTCTGGTGGGAGGCCTGTAGTTAGTGGGGTTCCCCGGGGCTCAATTTAGGTCCGGTTCTGTTAAACCTTTTCATCAATGACCTGGATGAAGAGACTGAGTGCACTCTCAGCAAGTTTGCTGATGATACCAAACTGGGTGGAAGGGTTGACATGCCAGAAGGCTGTGCTGACACTCAACGAGACCTGGACAGTCTGGAGGACTGGGCAGAGAAGAACCTGATGCAGATCAACAAGGGCAAGTGTAGGGTCCTACACCTGGGGAGGAACAACCCGAAGCACCAGTACAGGTTAGGGGTGGACCTGCTGGAAAGCAGAGAAGGACTTAGGAGTCCTGGTGGAGAACAGGCCAGCAATGTGCCCTTGTGGCCAAGAAAGCCAATGGTGCCTGGGGTGCATTAAGAAAAGCCTGACCAGCAGGTTGAGGGAGGCTCTCCTCCCCCTCCACCCTGCCTTGGTGAGGCCTCATCTGGAGTACTTGTGTCCAGTTCTGGGCTCCCCAGTTTAAGAAGGACAAAGAATTACAGGAGGGAGTCCAGCACCAGGCTACAAAACTGATGAGGGGTTTGAAGCATCTTTCTAAAGGGGAGAGACTGAGAGAGCTGGGTCTGTTCAGCCTGGGGAAGGCTGAGAGGCAATCTCACCAGTGCTTATAAATATCTCTCGGGTGGATGTCAAGGGGATGGGACCAGACTCTTTTCACTGGTGCCCAACTATAGGATGAGGGGCAATGGGCACAGACCAAAGCACAGGAGGTTCCATCTGAATATGAAGAGAAACTTCTTCACTTTGAGGGTGACAGAGCACTGGAACAGGCTGCCCAGGGAGGTTGCAGAGTCTCCTTCTCTGGAAACATTCAAAACCCACCTGTACACATTCCTGTGCAATCTTCTTTAGGTGAACCTGCTTTAACAGGTGGGTTGGACTAGATGATTACCAGAGGTCCTTTCCAACCCCACCCATTCTGTGATTCTGTAATTTTAAACATCTCCAGGAACGGTGACTGAACCACTTCCCTGGGCAACCTGTTCTAGTGCTTCACAACTCTTTCTGTGAAGAAATTTTTCCTAATATCCATTTTAAACCTCTCCTGGCACAACCTGAGGCCATTTCCTCTCATCCTATCACTTAATACTTGGGAGAAGAGACCAATGCCCTCCATGCCTACAACCTCCTTTCAGGTAGTTGTGAAGAGCCATAAGGTCTCTTCTCAATCTCCTTTTTCAAGGCTAAACGACCCCAGTTCTCTCAGTGGCTCCTCATAAGACTTGCTCTGCAGATCCTTCACCAACTTCGTTGCCCCTCCCTGAACTTGCTCCAGCACCCCATTGTCTTTCTTGTAGTAAGGGGCCCAAAACTGAACACAGTATTCAAGCTGCAGCCTCACCAGTGCCGAGTACTGGGGGATAATCACTTCCCTAGTCCTGCTGGCCACACTATTGATGCACTCCAGGATGCTGTTGCTGGTTTTGGCCACCATTCTTCACTGTAAAGCAAGGGAGATCATTCCCTCCATCCCTCACTGTCCCTGGGATATTACCCTCTAACCTACACAACGTTTTGGTGACAAAATCAACGGGTGAAATTTGTATAAATTAAACAATTAATCTCTTGTACAGTAAGTTACACAAACCATGCTTAAATGTTAGAATATGTAGCTTGCTGATGTTCTTGGACCTCCTCAGAACCAGCTTTAGAGTGCTGTGTTATTCAAAAAGATCAAAATTACAATTTGTATTCTATTTACTTAAATTCCTACTAAATAACTAGCTATTTTTTCCTGTCCATGACAAATTTAAAACATAATAAAAGCATTTTCTACTGAGGCAATTATATATTTTCCTTTTGAAAGACTTAAAAATTCTGGTTTTGAAAGCAGCAATTATACTTCCAGCTAGTTAAATAATGACAATATCCACTAACATCTACTACAATCCTCTGAATTTCAATAACAAAGAATGTTTAGGGTAATGAATTCATTTATTTATTGTTAGTGGCAGTACAATATGTATTATAATCCCATTTCAACAATATTGATTTCATATTAAAATTTTTAAAATCTACCTATAAAATTAAATTTCAACTTTTTAAAAAGTTTGTGGGGGTAATTTTTCATCTTTCAGCTGTGTACACCAGATACTTACTAGCCACTTCTATAACTGATATATATCAGTATATGATTACATTTACCAAGCTTCAGTTTCAGTGTATTTATGTGGACATCAATATTCATGCACATATTCAAATGGGATTTCATAAACATTATAGATATCTATCAAGATCCTGCTATAATCTGATTTTATTCTGTCCATCCTGCATGACAGATAGCAGCTAATATTTTTTTAAAGTACAAATACTGCAACCAGACAGATCCAAACTAAACCCAGTCTGACCAGATGAGTAGCATGTGCCAAAATAAGACGACTTCAGTAGAGCTATGTATGATGTTACTTTACAAAGGCAAATCTGACTTCAGTTCTTCATCTAAGTAACTCCACACAAAACCACAGTCAAACACAAGAAGAATAAATTTCTTCCTCTCCTTTTGATAATACAGGAGTATTTTGGCCACAGGCAATGTCACTAAAAAACTGCTCCAATTTCCGTAACCTCATAATTTTTTACAGGATAGACATCTACAAGGGACATAATGAGAAGTGCTCATTTTGGAAAGCCATTCTGCACTGACTAATAGCTTTAAGAGCATCATGTAGTCTTCATCCACCCTGTATCTGCCAGGAAAAAACAGACAAACCAAGCTGTTTCCATCATCATCTTCACTCCAGGCCCAAATTAATATGGCTTGCAGCACCATCAACTGGGCGCTCCCTTCAAAAACAAAACTTCATGCTGACTGCAGCAGTTTTGAGATAGCCTGCCTCCTGCCAGGAAAGATGTGCCAGGAACAAGGTACTGAAAAGGATGAGAATGGAGAGGAAGGTGTCAAAAAAGTCACATTTTGCTACTTGGTGGCTTTGAGTTATTTCCTTGGTACTAGAAAGACTATATATCCTGCAGCTGCAGATACAGCCTTCAACATTGCACCGTATCACCTCAGAAAGGCAAATATTGAAGGAACATACACAGATGAAATTATCAAATTCAGCTTCTGAGACTGCTGCTTTTCACATAATTAATATATGGGCTAAATACTGATCCCTTTACCTAAAATACAGCCAGATTTTCATGCCTTTGAGTGATATAGAGACACAGAAATACCAGACTGTCTCTCTTAGATACTCAGAAGACTCCATGTTACGATTAACTTTCTTTGCCTTAAAGCCACAGTAGACAGAATTAATACATTTGTTTTCCACAGATACCACTACAGAAGACAGAGAGAAGATAATCGTAATCATGCAAAAATTGTTAAAGATTTTTTGCTTCCAAAGTGACCTATCTGAAATGTGATTTGTAACTAGGAATGAAATGTCTAGAAAAACAATGGGAAAAAGTAAATTAAAAAATTATTGTATTTAGTTGTAAGCTCAGAAACAATTACCTTTTCTTCACTCAGTCACTACATGTAACCACATTTAAGTATATCTGCTCATAACTGTATGTGACAAAACACTACTGTTCCTGGCTCTCGTGAAACCAGGCTTTGCTGTAAACATACAAATGACCTGTTTGTAGAGGCTTTGAGGTGACAGGACATGATAATGTTTACAGCATTTTTTAAGTGGCTGACAGTTGTAGAGGAGTAATAGCACAGAAAGCATTATCATCAGCAGGGGAATAAGGGTAGCAGCTGGCTGACTTTCTTTGGAAGATGTCTAGCAAATGAGCAATGTCAGGTGATGCAGGAAAGAAGCATCTGTGTGCTGGCTAGCACAGGGAGGAACTGTCTGATGAATGGTTGCAATGATATTGAAATAAGAAATGTTCCTTGAAAGGAAATGGACAGGCAGACAGAGAAATGCTGCAGAGCCAGCTTTGTCTGTCTGAAGAAAAGACTGCACAGGTTCAGTTACTCCCAAAGTATTATTGCACAATCACAAGCAACCAAGAATCAGAAGTTATTTGATCATACATACGGAAGTCCTAAGCTTTCATCCCAAAAGGCTACAAGCATATAGGTCCTTGCATTATGGACTCCTGACATATAATTGTCCCAGACTGTCAGCTGAGAACACCAATACTGGGAAAGAAAATCCTGGTTTTTGAGAACATCAGCGTGACAGACATTCAAACAGTAGTTAAAAGGAAGTCTGCAGTAAAAGTCTGCCATGAGTTACATATGTTCACTGTTGATTACCTGTTTCTCTGGTGTGGAGATGGGTACTGGTGTACCTGGAGGGACTGCTGGTGGAGGTGGCTCCTCAATAGGACCTCTTGCAATTACCAGTTTCACTCGATTTCCACACTGCCTCAGAACTTGTGCCACCTGCTCACTGCTCATTCCAGCCAGGTCCGTATCACCAATTTTCAAGATGTGGTCTCCACTACACAATCTCCCATGCTGAAGGAAGAATAATGGCAGAAAAAATAAATTATCATCCTGCCATTCTTCTCATGTCCCATACAATTAGAAAAAGACCACATAGCTTTAGTCACTTTTAAGACATATGAACCAGCTGACTTTTGGGGTTGGAGGCCAGTCAATATGCAGGTAACATGGAGAAGAAAAGTAGGTTGCACAATGACATACTAATTTTACTAGGCCTTTTCCCCAGAAATATCCAGGGCATCCTTTTTCAAGCAGTCAAGCACAGAAAAAAATGCATATGGTTATAGTTACTGTCAACTGCATTTAGACTAGAGAACTTCAAGTTATTTCCAAACGCACTTCCAAAAGACAGGATACAAACTTATATTCGGCTTTGCACTTCTGTTTAAAAACTGGTCCTCAGGATTAACTGTAATTTCAAACTAAAATGCATTTCTCCCTTACTGTGATCCAGCTATCTATATTGCTTTACAGTGTTTAACTCTCCTAGCAATTTATCTTTAATAAATAAAAAAGCTTCACACGAATCTCGCCCATATGAAAAGCATTATACAGGTCTGTAAAAGGAACCAATCTACCTGCTCAGGGAAAGAGTGCAGCAGTAAATCCTGTCCATGCATCTCCAGCCCCTGTTAGCAGGCACCATTTCTGTGGCTGGAAGACTGACCAGTCTCTGTGCCTGTTCAGTCCTCGACCTTCATAAACACCATCCTAGACACTTGTCCACAGGGCAAGCTTGAAATGGACTGTGATCACCAAATTCAGTTCTCACAAGTTCTCCAGGCAGGAGCAGAGCCTATGTCCTGAGGAAGACACATGAAGCCACACACTTCCTCCAAGCTTCAGTAAGCCCAGTGGAGAGAAGCAGATGCTCTTCTCAGCTGTTCAGGCAGAGCAAGTGTTTGGTGCCTCCCCACCTCTGGATTACAACCAGTATGTTAATGAAAAAATTAGGAGTCTAAATGCATTGGCACAACACATGTACGATGTAAGAGGTTTGAAAATGTGATTTAGAGCCTAATCCAGCTTTTATATTCAAATACAGAGATCCCTGCACTAAACACACTTTTACTGAGGATAAACTTCACCACCAGGCCTCTCTTTTTCACACTTATGAGGAAAATAGCTACCACTACTTAGCATGATTATAAAAGAGTAACTTCACACCTTACTGAACTATAAACAGAAGGGTAGGTTGCATTTACCTGATCAGCAACCCCTCCTGGGAGGATGGTTTTAACAATCACTCCAGTTGACTTTCCTCCAACTATTCCAAATCCCAAACCTGAGCCATCGTTCACCAACTCAATGGTCTCAACATGCTGCCAGTGCACCTAAAAGGAATAAATATAAATTGCAAATGATTTAAATAAGGACATACATATTAAAACTTGAAAAATATTTTCTCTTATTTCTTGGGTATGTTTTTGAATAAAGGAAGGCGGGAGGAAGGTGGAAATATGGGACCTTTCTAAAAATTACTATTAGGTATACGATTACATAACATTTAAGCAATAACTTGCTCATTCCACAACAGCTGGAACTTCTCTGGTACAAACCAGAGCTAGGTAGTAGGTCAGGCCTTTCAATCACTTGCTGAACGAATTTAAGCAGCAACCTAGGACTGTCCACCTCCATGTCCACCTGCAATCAGTGAGAAAAATACAGCTGCCTGAAAACCTCACAAGGCTGAAAACTAAAATCTTCAGATAGGTGCATGTTCACACTGGCCATTATAACAAAGCACAGAAGAAAGAATAAAGCAAATTCAGAGGTTAAGGCTGAAAGCAGCACCAGGTATTGTGAAGTATGCATGAGAAGAATTGCCCCTTGTATAACAAACAAAGATTTCTGGGTTGTCTCATATCAACAGCACTGGAATGAAGTAGCTCTGATGGGAGGCTTCATGTTCTGACAGAAGCAAAACTGCTGTGACAGAAGAGCTCACTGGTATGAGGCGGTACTGAAGGGACAACTGGAAGCTCCTGGTATTGTTTCTCCTGAAGAACAAACCACATTGTAAGCTCATCTGAAATGTAAAACTGCAGCTGGTACTCCACCAGATAGGATCTTGAAAATAAACAGTTATTTTGGAATAGCCAAGGTTCTTCAAACTAAAAGCCCTTTAGTACCTGTTCAAGAATCCACAGTCTTAACCAAGGACAATCAAGCAAAGCCTGAAGGAAAAAGAACAGCTCCAGATAAGCTGCTTTCCCCCAGCGTTTGAAAGTGAAGAGAACACAAGGACTGGGGAAGGCATGCATAAGAAAAAAAAACAGAAGGCACTGTGGTAGGTTTGAAAGGAACATTTTTTCAAGCAATGGACGCTGTTGGTAGAACATGGAGGCAATCACACAGAGAAAAATGTGCATCACAGGAATACTAGAAGAAAGCGGGCCTCTATTGTGTGCTGACAGGAAAAGTTAGGCCAACCAGCTTTATTCCTGCACACAGAAGAAACAAAACATTCTGAAATACCTTCACTAAAAGTTTTGTGCTAAGGACTAAAATAAACACTGACATGGCTGCTTTTTCCAGACTGGTTGCTCCGTATGCTTCCGGGTATCGACTGCCTTAAAGGGTGACAGATGACTCAACGGTGAAACCTACAGAAACCGAGCATAGGCCATGTCATCTCAGGATAAGCCATTACACAAGGACAGCACCAGAAGAAAAAGTGCGGTGAAGATCACCACGTTTCTGAGCAATGTTCTCTACACCTACCTATGCAAAAGCTTTCAAAAGAAAGGAAATGTAGCAGAGCTGTTCTCTGGGATCCTAGTGTGTCCCTGGACACGGCATTTTCATGGCTTTCTCCTGTAGCTCTACATGAGCCCCACTGCTAACAGAGAAGCAAACAGAGAAGCACCCACTCGGCTGGTGGTGCACATCAGATTGAAATGCCTCAAAAATATTGTTTGCTCTAGCAGAATGGAAAGAGAAAAAAAGATCCTGTTTATTGCTACCTCAAAATAAAGCTCATAAAGTAAGGTGGATACAGAGAGTTTGGTAAATGGGGAGAAGGAATACAGCCATGATTAACTTCCCCCTAGCAAGCCTGGATATTTTCTACTCTGCACAGGAAAAGGATCAACAAAGATGAATAGATGAAAAACCTCAAGAACTGCAAAGAAATGTATATACAAGCAACAAAGAAATGTCTCAAAATACTAGATGCGGTAAGCGCATATATGTCCAGAAATGAATACACAGACATTTGGGGTATACTCACCGGATTGGAATGGGCTGAAACTGTGCTAGCAGCAGATGGAGATGGGGAAACTACAGGACTGATTAGCTGAGGGAAAGTGCCTCTGGCCACAACTAGCTGGACATTATCTTTTGCTTTCTGTAGGATGCTGATAGCCTGTTGATGTGTAATTGTCTGATCAAGGGCTTGTCCGTTAATAGCAAGGATTTGATCTGCTTCCTTCAGCTTTCCATCTCTGTTACATACATGTAAACAGGGAAGAGGGACAACAAAATAAAAAAAACAAGAAAAACCAAAGAAGTGTTGCCACAGAAATTACAATATTTTGACAGTTTTCCAGTATTTTTAATAACCTGTTCTGTATTCCCCCCACTTTTTAATCTCTCCCTGCAGTTTTGCTGAAAGGAGCTGATGCGGCACCCTGGTGATCACTTCCTTTGAAGCTAATCCCACTGCCACTCTCCCCTGGCTACTACCCCCTAGCTAGCTTTCTTCTCCTTGTACCCCCATCCGAGACTAAGCATATTAGATCTCAGTCACTCCCAACCATAGCCTGGGAACTTATGTTTATTCTTGACTTTGAGCCTCTTGCTTAACAGACCAAGTGCTCCACTTTGTTCAGTGCGCCCATTCTGAATATTCATCAAATCATGGAGTGGAACACGCTTTCATCACGATGGTAGAGAAACTGATTTTGTTTTGCACAAAACCAAGGGGAAAAAAAATTTAAAAAAGCAAAAAAGAAGAAGAGGCAGAGAGAGAAAGAACAAAAAAATGACAAAACGGAACCCTTTTAAATGAGGGGAGAAAGGCCTGAACAAAATAAAAAAATAACTCTTCACTTTCTGACAAAGGAAGCACTACTGTAAAATTACATACTCAGACCTTTCTCAGACCTCCTTCAAAGGAAGTGTATGAAACCTACATAGATGAGTTACCCTCTGCCTCCTCAACCATTTCTATTGCTTCTGCAACAAAGCAGAAAAACTCTGGAATCTTGTATTTAATATCCCTAAGTGGCAATGCTTTGGAAACAAAGGGCAGAAAAGAAAACAAGGATCCCTGTTACACCAGCTTTTGTGAGCACGTACAGTGTAGAAGCCAAGGTACTCAACAGCATTCAGGACAAAGACTATTTACCTCCAAGCCATAATATTTTGCTTTGAACTGTTTTTCAGAGTGCTCCCAAAGACTTACTACTGCCAGGGCCTTTCTGATTTATGAGCCCTGTAACAGCTGCTCCCACCAGTGAAATCAAACAGGCAGGACCTGATTCGGTAAAGACAGGTCTCAACTCCATGGAGTAAGAGGAGTAAGACAAGTAAAAGCACAGACCTCTCGGAGGTAAAAAAGAAAAAATAAATTGGAATTTAGGCAGATTTAAAAAGTTGGAATGACACAGAGCACGTTGCTTTTTTGTAATAGAACAAACTCTGCAGTCCACATTCTGCCCTCTGTTAAAAGGACAGTGTTCAGATCACAAATGATCAGAAAATTTCCCTGGACAGCATAGTGAGAAATAGCACCAAGATAACCCAGCTGCCCTACCCAACATACAAAGTGCATCACAAAGCATCTCTAGCCAGGATCCTGAGCAGCAAATCCATACACAGTGATAAACGCCACTGCTCTGCAGTGAACCAGAGCTGCTGCCATCCACCACCAAGTTCATCTTCCTCACACTGTTCTTCTCTCAATGCTACTTATGGAATCAGGATTAAAGTCGAAAACCTACTTTCATCAAGCTATTATTATTCCTGAGTTTCTGATAACATAAGCTGAATATCTCTTCTACGAGTCCAACAACTTTAGGTAAAGCGTTGCTTGACATAAAAGCTGGATTTCACACCTGCTCAGTGGCACTCCACCTCACAAACAACCCTACTAGTTACGACTGATCAAACACTGCCCTGTTCCGATGTTACATAAATTGTAGTGATGAGGAATTTTAAATCTGTTGTGATGTATGTCTTCGAACACAAGAGACACGTGCCCTTGTACCACAAAAGTAACAGCAATGAAACAACTAAATCACAGTGTTGTGTTAACCCCTGGTACAGTAAAATATTCCAGTAGTAATCTTACCTATGCGCCACACTTCCTTCCTGGATTTCTTGCACAAATATTCCCAGCTCTCCCCTGTTTTCACTCTTGAGTCCCACGACACTGAAGCCCAGACCACCACTTACAGGTTTAATAAGTTCAATGGTCTCAACATGACGACCCTGCTCAGTAAAATTTTAAAAAGGTTACAAATGTTAAAAATGTTGAAAAGCAGCATTAAGGAATGTGGTAAACACCTTGGAAATTAGTTTCTAATTTGACAGCTACAGCTGGACAAGGCTACACTAGCTAATAACTGAAATAGAGTTTATTATGGCCCAGAAGAGGAAATCAAGAAACAGTGCAATATAGAGTTCATGTTTAATAGTGACTATGTGTTTATAAAACTTCAGAGGGAATAGGTCAACTTTCAAGCAGAACTAGAAAAAGAGAATGAATTTCAGAAAGAGGGGAAAAAAGTGCAAAAGGCTCACCAGGAAAACTATCTGGCTCTACTACAGGTTAATGAGAAAACTGCTAGAATAAATATGCCTGGCCATTTTCAGCTCCAGCCACTGAAATGACTTGTACAACATTTCTGTCTATCACAGAAAAGCAGTAAGATTACAGAACAATGTGTAGCAAGGCCAAAAAGGAATTTTCCATCTATTTCCAAGCAAGTCACTGAACTAGCTTGCATTAGTTATGCACACAAGAGCACGGTCTGACCAAGCAGCTCTCTCATGCACAGAGAGGCAGTCCTAAAATGAGCACAGAAAGATAAATGCGTGCTGATCTGTGAGAGGCATGCTGCCCAGCTAAGGACAATAACTCAACAGTGACAATATCAAGACGACTTTTGCAACTGTTTTCTCATTTACCAATTGCTCCTCAAATTAAAAAGTTTAGTTTTGTTTTATATAGCAAGTGAGGTCTGGTTTGCCTAATAACAAAGTTGCTTTTAAAGAAACATACATGTATTTTAATCTTCCAGATAATCAGTGATCCACATTTTACGGTTACGAGATGACATGCTTACCTGGGACATATTTCTGATCAGCTGCTCAAAATCATCACCAGAGGACTTCCCATTAATCTGAGGAGTAATGGATCTCACTGATGCTTCAAGCACGTTAGCTGGGCTGCCATTCTGCTGAGCCAACAAATATGACTCATTATGTGGCAAGGACCCCATGTTCACACCATGATGGAGAAGCTGGGGGAATTCACCAGTGGAATGTATGGAAGGTGTAATATTTACCTGTAAAAGATTGATGGCAATGTACATTTGTAGACACAGCAGAAAACTTTCCTTTATCAAAGAGCATTATGATAGGCAAATTGCTTGTTAAAAATATTCGAAATCCCAATCGGCAATTTTAAAAAGACACTTTAAAAACAAAAATATTCAATATTTATAACAGATGTAAAGTTGTGAATTATCAGCATGAAACATGAAAGAAATCTATTAAAATAATCTAAAATTATTTTCCATGGTCTGCCTAAAATTATCTTGTTCATATCAGCATAGCAGCTTGAAGTACTCCAACACAACTGTAGAGGCAAGCAAGTGTAAACAGACTTCTTCTACAGTACCAGTATTTTTCAAAACAAATTTATCAATTATTTTACAAGAAAATTTTTAAAAAATGGTATGTGTATTTTGATGAACAAAAGAAAGACACCTCATGGGCTACGTACAGAACATATTTCACTAATCAGAGTTTCTGCATCACTATGATCTATGGCTGCCAGTATGACCTTCTACATGAGGTAAAATTAAATACAAAATTACTGAACCAGTCTAAAAACACCAGGCTGATCTGCAAACCACAGTCATACCTTTATACAGGCAGCCTTGACACCATGCTTTCCTTAGATCAGAAAAGAAAATAAGAAAATGCTCCACTTTGCCCAACCATAGTAAATTACCTACTTGCAAACAGGTTTCTGCCAACCACTCTAGTCACAGAGGAACAGAGACACCACTTTATACAAATGCATAAAGCTCAGGTGAAGCTGGAGCCCTCACTTGGCTGTTTTCCGACCTGCTTGTTGACTGTCAACAAGCAGTATTTTACTCCACATCAATCTATTACATGCTTGCCTGGCACATTACCCACAATATAGGATGAGCACACTGCAGCCTCAAATACTTTTCATAGTTTTATAGCAAAAGTTTTCTAGGGTTCTGCATGACAATAAAAAAGAGTGGGATTCCACTTCCTTGAAGCCTTATTTTAAAACTTCAAGTACCAACAGAAAATTTCAAAACTGTAAATGTGTTCTAAAACATCTACTGCAGTCTCAACTGTATAAGCATGTTTCTCCCAAAAGTCCAGTCATGAAAAGGTCAGTATCATTCTCCATCACACAATTCCTTCTCAGCTGGGTGCTTTAGGAAAACGTAATGGAACAAACATCATATATTGGACACCTCATGTGCCTGGGAAGAACCTCAGGTTACAGAAAAAAATACCAAAAGGCAGCAAGGAAAAGTCCTGAACAGCAATTTGCCTGGTCTGTCATAAAAAAATGGAAAGAGGAAACCAGCATGTTTGGAACTCAGTGATTTCCATCACAAAGTGATTACATTCTGTTGTCCACATTTGTGAGGAATCACCTGGGTTATGTTTCAAACAAATCATAACACCTAAAATGTGCACACATGCACTTTCTTTAATCACACACAGTCATTTCAGCAAGCCTGTGAGGCACAGGTGGATAAGCCGTGTTTCACAGTTCATTACACGTAACAACACCCAGAGACATAATCGAATTCTGCCCTTCCCTCAACTCAAGACCTCCCCTTACATTATATCCCTGAATTTGTAACTAATAATGTGTATGCCACACTGTGTAACCACACAACAGGTTAACTTACCTCCACCTTCCCAATGTCACGCATTTCAATGTATAAAAATATATCACTGAATTTGGTCAATTAAGGTGCCTCATTTCCTCCACCCTCAAATCTTCTTACGTACCATGCTGACACGCTCCTTCCCACAAAAAACTATCATGGTTCACATTATTATTAGTAAGAGTATCTAACAACACTGTAATTAGCCAGTCTTGCATTGCTTATATTTAAGAACACTTTTGCATGCCCATAGCAAGAAAAATCAACCTGAGAGTATATGAGATGCAAATCCAAACTATTTGTCATGCGCACTTCAGAACCATAGTATATGGGTCTGGTATGAGAAATGTCAGTAAGTCAGGGATATACGTTTATTTTCTAAATTACAGTATGAGCAAAACCTACTGATTCTGTCCAATGTAGATTAGTGAGAGTTCACATAACCTCTTCAGTGCAGCCTTTGGAGTCATAACCACAAACTAAGTAGGCAAGGCTCAGCAGCTCAGAGTGCTAATGACTCCAGTCAATATGATTAAACCTAGCAACAAATACATGAAATGCCTTCAGTGTCATTTAGCACTGCTCTAAGCACAGAATCACTCTGTCTGGGGAACCTTTTAATGTGGCAGGAGCTTCCTGAGGTTTCGTTCTTCAGGATGGCATAAGGGGAAAGGTCACTGGTATTACTGATAGTCTTGTAAAACCCAAATGAGCCTGAATTCCTTGCTTTGAACGGAGTGTGTAGTCATCTGCTAAGACAAAAGAAGGAAAAGAAAGAATATCCTACAATAACACTAAGAGCAAAATTTGAGACTATATACAGAAATCCCTTTCTGCTTTATAAAGAAAGAGCCATGTAAGGAAAAAAGGACAGAAACATAATTTTAAGCCAAAGAAACTGACTGCAGCTGAGGAACTGTTGCTGTGCCCCCTCCACTGTCTGTTTCCCTTCCATCTTCCTCATGAATTTCACTTTCAGTTTCTTCCATGTTACCACATGATGTGCAGACTGCTAACATACAGAAAATCCCAGCCTGTGAAACCCCTCTTTGCCTGTATCTAGAGCACTCCTTTACACAGAAATATGAAGGGAGCAAGTTGTAACGCTGGAAAAATCATGCAATGCACAAAAAATCAGAACAACCAAGACACAATAATCCTACAATATGACATTTTCAGAACAGCATGAATGGTATATATATGGTGTTTACATCATTATATTGTTTTTCTGTAACATACACTTCCCTTTATGCACAAACAGCAAAGAAAAAAATGGAGTTATGTATAAAAAAATAAAAGGTTATTGAGTATGACACATTACCCCTACTATGAATTGTCCTTCTCGTACCACTCAATATCCCAGTATGTAGAGGAACTCTATGCCCAACTTACACTATGTTCTACATATGTTCTGCTGATACTGCTAAACAGAGGACTGCTTTAGACAGCGCATTTCACTGTTTGTAGTGTTCAAACAGCGGGCCAGCCATGATGGGCACACTAACTTCCACCTTAACGTATCCCAAGTAATCACCATTTTCTTCTCTAGGTGAGTTTGAAGAGTTGGTCAGTTAAGATAAGACAGTCTCCTAGAGATTTATGTTTTTCTTTCTGATATAAAACTCACACATTCCCATGCTAGAATAGAAGTATAGCACCAGGTAGATCCATATTTTAGTTTTACCTTGTATGTTTCATACACCAAATCCTGTTTAAACTGGCAACAGAGTGCCCACCTTTCTCAGTCTGACATTTGACCCCTTCTGCATACTTGCATGAGCTGGGACATCACTGCAAACATATAGGCATTAACCGATCTCTCACATTTCTTCTCCCTTACAAACCAGAAGATGGAAATTGTTCATGTTTTTCTAAGACATCTTCCATAACTAATTATTAACTCCATTATTCTGAAAACACTGGATGCTTTTTATTTGCATGACAGTTAAAATGCCTCCAAAAAGAAGTGCTGCACACTATCTATAGCAGGAAAAGGTACAAATTACTCTCCAGTTGACACCAGTTTATCTAGAACTTTTAAAAGCTTCACCTCAAATCTTCAGTACAACTGTGATCACAGCACAGCTACAACACAGTATCAAACACCACCTCTTCAAGAAGAATTGATAACACCACCTCATTTTAATCAAACCTTTTTAAACAAACACAGTCACACATTCAATGGAGGATGTGCCTAACATGGGAAGTCTACCTCAAATAAAGTGGTTTCTGATTTGTGAAACTCCAAGAAAAAAAAAACAAAACTCTTAAGAAAAAATGTGTAACTGTTAACAGAATAAAGCTCTGTGTGTTTGTGTTTGCGTGTGCACACAAAAAACACACACATGCCCATACACTTTAAAACATTTCTGGTTTAAAATGACATTTATAATGACCCTAAAGGTAGAAGTTCAGAATCTGCAGACAAATTACATGCAGAAATGTGATAATCACTTTTTTCCCTGTTCCCTCTGAAATGCAGGCATGTAAGAGTTGAGAAGAAACAGTGTATATTCCTGCTAACCACAGAAGTATAGGCCATTCCAGGGGGAGCAATAAACCACAAGTGGAAATCTTAGAAAGACGATGCTCTCGTGTTTGCATGAAATATTTTTAATAATATATAAATTACAGTACTTTGTAGTAATAAAATCACCATAATTCCATCAAGAAGTAGCTTTACAGCACTGGGATTATATAAGTATCATATGAAAGAACGCTGCTTTGTTTTATAATTTGGCTTATCCTGATTTTCTTTGATTTGCTTTCTCCTTACTGTATATAACATCTGCAATGTGGACATAATTTGGTACAAGACAAAAATTCACAAATACCAGCGAGTATGATAAAACTCAAGTTAGTTGCACAGGTAGACACTAAATGCAATCAAACAATGCTTAGTCACAGTTGTTCAGCATATTCTTTTAACAAAAAGAGCTACAGGCAATATGAAAAGACATGCTTTCTCCACTTCTTCCCTAAATTCACACTAGTGCTGACACTAAGCATTGCTATCCCATGCAACCCTCTATGTGCTGGGCTGCAGAGGGACTATTCTCCATTACTGCATTGCGAACAAGCAGTTCAAGCTGGTCAAACTCACAAGCAAAAAGAATCTGAGGAATGCAGCCTAGCCAAGGGAAGAGTATTTTGCTCTGGCAGAGCCCTGAGTGGAGTGGAAGGAGGAGGGGAGGAAGAGGGGAGGAGGAGGCAGACAAGGGAGAGACAAAAAGGACAGGATGAGAAGCGGGAGAGGACTACCAGCACAGTCTGAGTATTTTCTTTAAAATATCTTGTAAAGAAAATGAAGTATTCTTGAAATGTTCAAAACACGACAATCTCTCTTTTTCTCTTCTATCGCTCCCTTATCTTCAAATAAGGAGACTGCTCTTCAGCAGAAGAAAACAAGTATTCATTGAAGAATATGGATATAAAGAGCCAGAAAAAGACCTGGTTCCTTCCCTGCTCAACTCCAGTGAACAGCGAAGTCAGGATAGCCATTCTCAAAAAAAACCAACCCTTTGCTGTCCTTAGACTTTTCTCACTTCAGTTCTTAACTTCACAACGACAGATTTGCAGTGCAAGCAAATACTGCTTGCCTGTTTAAGAAAAAAGTCTTTCAAGCACCTGCCAATAAATACCAAAGCATCAGATTTGCTGACTTTAGCATCATGCCTCACCAACATCCAGATGAAGCAAGATGCCACTCAGTCCACAACACTGCATGTAACACAAATGCAAACTCAAGAGGCTCTTGTTAAGCACACACCAACAATGAAGGAGATCAGTTTCCAATCAACACACAGAAGCTTTAAGGAAATAGGACAGCAAATCTGAAACACCTCCCTGCATGCAGAAACACACACTCTTTCAGATCTTTTGGTGCTTGAAAGATCACTTATCCGCTTGAAAGATCACTTATAGGGGGGAGGGAGAGGGCAGGGAGAGAAAGAAAAGAAAGTCTACCATTTTAGACCATAAAAAATTGTAGTAACTCTCACTGGAATGCAAGCAATATTTGTCTGCTAAAACTGTATATTTGCATCCTATTTTTTGCTAGAAAAATATGACAGATGTTTCCAAGATTTGCCAGCTCATTTTCCAGACTCGCTGCACAAACAGAAAACCAGGCTCTCACTATCATCTCTATGCCTTCCAGACACAGGGCTTCGAGACAGGAATATATCCTACCCCAAAATTTATTGAGGCCACTTCTGTTGGGATGCTTGCAAGGAATCAGTTTGATTTAGAAAGTAGATTGCCATTATTGCTCCTCTGCCCCATCCTCTCTTTCAATCTATACTTTCCTAAAAAGATGGCCTTCTCCTTATAATTTTGCAATAGTCTCGTGGCTCTTTAAAAACTCATAAACTAGTTAAAAACATATGAGCAGTTGAGCATCACACTTCACCTTGACAAGAAACAGGCCCCCGTTCAACTTTCAGTGCAGCTTATCGTTAAACATCCAAAAAATTCAGCCATCTTTGGTTCAAAGGCGTATAGACTGCAAAGCCAAATCACTCAACAGCTCAGCACCACTTGTCATCCTGTCTCAAACATAGCTCTGATTGCAAGTGCTTGGGAAACAACTTGTTTCCTTCCTTAGTCTGGCACAGCTCGGCCAAAAAGCCTGGTCACTATTCACATGCCTTTCAGTTTTCACCAACCTGCAGGTACCTTCAAGAGCATAGTGCCTCCCCAGCCACAAAAATAAAACTGAAGGGTGACTTTGGACCAAACTGAGCCTTCGAAAATGCCAAGAAAGACAGTATTTTTTAAAATGAGCGCCTGTTTCATGATTTTATTCTTTGTCTTATTACAAAATGCTTTATAAACAATTAAATAAAGCAGAAACATTCTCCTGTTATATTGCAAGGAAGACATGATTCTGTAGAGCAAATACATGACAGTTTCTTGAAGAGCTGACCCAAATCTAAGAATAGCTAGAAACAAACATTTGCACATGCAAGTGTTCGTATACGCACATCTCAAGAAGAGAATTCACATACAAACAGCTGCCCTGTCAACTAGACTGGATATGTTCAATACAACACGCACAGGCCACTGAAGTTACTGCAAAGATAAACTTGAAGCATTACAGAAAAAGGTAAAATTATCACTTTCTTTTCAAATTACCTATCTGTAGTATCAGCTGCTTCGTTTTACCTATTTAGATGTTTGTATTCAAAAAGAGAAGCATCCTCTAATTTCACAGCTAATGTCTGGAAGTGAAAATTTAATTTGCCTTTTTACCAAATACCCATTAATGCTTCAGGAGCACTTTTATTTCTCACTGGATGTTCCCAAAGTCATCACAACATAATTCACATTATTTCTGGATGTCGCTGTTAAAGTCTCCTTTTCAAATAGCAAACCAACCATCAGAACAGTTTTTTTTCCTAGATTTTTTAAACCACTCCAATGCCATCAAGTCTTTACATACAAAACATGCAAACTGTGAAAAACACAGTAATGTAGAAGAGTGTGGACACCTTTCTAACGTATTTCTTGTCTGTGCTAAATAGAATCAAGATGATCTACAAGAAGCAATAAAAAGCTAGACTGTGCTCTTATGCCACACAGTTTTAGCAGCGTCAAAATCGTGAGGACGCCTCACCAGCCACAGTCCATTCAGGGACCAGATGCGGCTCCACAGTGATGACAACGTCGGTGGGCAGGGGCTTCATCCTCCGACTTCAGCATTTTTGCATACCAGCCACAAAGCTGCCTATCTTGCAGGAGTCAACAAAACAACTATTCGCAAAGCCAGATACACAGTTTAGTCCTAATGCAGTTACTGAACTGCTTTTTATATTCTTCAAGTTCCAATTGTGCTGACAAAGAAATTACAGTAATAAATAATCAAGTCAATATAGCTGAGTTGCTGTCCCTTTTCTTATCCTCACCAAAGACATGTAGAAAAGTAATACTTTTACTTAAAACGCTGAGCAAGGAAAAAAGCGATACAAGCCCTTGCTTCTCTTTGCTCTTTCATTCCTGTACAAAAAAACAGATCTTCATTTTCTTATGAAGTCAACATTCCACAGCTGCCCTTTTATATTCTCATTTTAGCAGGGTAAGAGACAAAAAGCAATAAAAGGCTCCCAGGCAAATAATCTTAAGACCTCATACAAAACATGTTCCTTTTGAAGGACAGAACAGAAAGCCTTATGCTAACTCATTACACAGTATCATCACTTCCCAACTACGCACACCAGAAGTAACAACCATATACCTAAAAAAAACCACATACACAAACTATGGGCTCCCAAAAAGCCCAGGAAAGGCAATGAATATGTCCCGCTTGGTTCCCTGAAGCTTTGGATCTGATGTTTAATTTAGGCTACTTGATTTCATTATTCAACAAGCAGAGACATACATATTTTTGCACCTTCTTAGCAATTTTTCTCTTGCGCCTTGCAGGCTGCTTTTCCTACCTGGTCTCGCAGTTGTTGAACTGAAGTCTGAAGGTTGAGAATTTGGTTAAAGAGAGGACTCTGCAGCACTGATTTTAATAAGCTCAGCTTTTCCTCATTTGCAATGTCACCTCGATCCCGAAGTTTTGCCTGTAAGCGCTCCATGGCCTGGAGGGCCCGATGTGTATCTGTAGTGATAACCATTCCTAGTCAGCAGCAGTTCAGAAACAAGACACATACAAGCAGGTAACAGGTTTAAACATATCCCTCCTTACTGCTCGAACTACAGAGGACTTTAATGGTTCAGTTCTGAATAAAAATCCAAGCCCAAACACATCTAATGAATTAGGAAGTCAGAGGCAGAGCACAAAGCAGAAGCCGGTGAAAATTACATTTTTCTCCATCTAGAACTGTGTTACAAAAGTGAAACAGGCTTTATTAAAATTTAGTTATGGGAACTGTGGCTACAGGCCATTTTAAATATGTAGTGACAAAACCAGCCACAACAGAAAACATTTGCCTTTTTCATACAAACTTTTTATTTCTATTAAAGGTTAAAACAATGAAATCAAGACAAAAGGCTAAGAATTGAAACACTAAGCAAATGAGGGTGCACCTTTTGTTTTCAGACACAAAATACAAAAACTCAAATTTATGTCACGTATTTCTAAGCACAGCAGATATTTTTTTACAAAACCTCTCTCATACAAATGTCCTGAATCTATTATGCACACTTGATTTGGCCACAAAAATATAGCAATACAAATAAAAAAGGTTACCAATTGTTTCCAACATGTTTTCTGCTTCTCAGATTCTATTCCAATAACCGGAAGTGGCAGCAAATACAGTACTTTCCTGAAAAACAACAGAAAGGGAAAAGGGTCACATTTAGAGAAGCACTAAGCCCTGAAGAAGAAAAAAAGGCTTGATTTCTGCAAACAAGAAACAGACCTGCAAAATTACAATCCACAAAAAAACCCACGTCTCCTTGGATAATTAAAATAACCTCTGATGTGACCATATTCTGAGTCACTTCGGAGCTTAAAGCCTACCTGAAAATTGCTTTTAGGAATATACTTTGTAATATTTTTGCATTGCATGACAAAGCTGCTGCTGCATACTGTTGCACAACATCGCTTTAATCAGAAGCTATGAATCATAGCTGTCACTGATACTTTACAGTTTCATTACTTTCCTTTACAGTGATTCATAAAAAACATTCCCTGCGGGATCAGTTTTCAAGTTCTATGTTGACAATTTCAGGTGCATGAACCATAGTATGTTTTTTCAAAGTCACCTTTCATAAAGAAATGTAATGTAAGTCAGAAGGTCTTCATGCTACACAGACTTGCAAGACTCTCACGATACAGCCTCCACAATTAACAGCTATTGGAACCGAAACTCAGATCTGTACGGCAGCTGGATTTTTGCCAGCATGGTTTTCTAGGCAGCAAATTCTACACTGGGAGGAAGAAATTCTGAAATGGCTTTGTTTATTCTTTTTTATTGCTTTTGGGGGTTTGACTTGTGGTGGTGGTGGTGTTCGCCATGGTTTATTATTTTTCCCAACTGTGTCTGCAACTGCTTAGAATTTTGTAGTAGCAGAATATGTTGATGGAGATGGATAGATGAGAAGTAAGGAGTTCAAGTATCACTACAGGTTTATGAACTCAGCTGTGCATTTTGTCATCTTTAACAACGGTGCCTTTGTTTTCTGGATAATAAGAAAGCAGTTCAGTACAGTATTCCAACTTGAATCCACTAACCTTACCAATATGCAGGGAGCTGTGATGCCTAAATGCTCAGGAAAAAAAGAGTTTTTCTTGAAACTTTGGAGAAAAATAGGGCAAGGAATGGTGTTGACAGATCTCTGGGTAAGACAGCCTAACTAAAATTCAACAGGACCATTACTTATAACAGAACCCGAGCAAGACAAGCATGAATCAATCCTCGCAATAAAAGCAAGAAAACAGCTGTTAGATGGAGGCACTTAGAAGGAACACAAGCCAGGATGAACATTTTGACAAGCCTGTATTATTTGCGGTTTCTGCAGAAATCCCAAATCAAATGAGTTAAAAATGATTTCAAGTTCCATTGCCAAGACTTCCCTAGTTTACATATGTCTGAGGTGTCATAACAGTTTATTGTATTGCATTTGAATTTTCCAATACATTGGTATAGAATTGCCGATCATCCTCTTTACAACAGTGTACCACTTAGGGAGAGGCACTCAAATCCTCTGAATCTGAATTTGTCAAAGTAACCTTATTCCATGATCCAAATTACGCATATCAGTAAAAAATAAGCCTTCATTAATGTTTTCTCACTTGCCAAGGCAAATCCCAGCACCTGATTACCAAATCTGAAACCCAAACCAAATACCTTGTGTTTTCACCTTGTGTTCTGACCTCGTCACCCCATTAAGCAAGACAAAAAAATGTCTGTTTTACATGGGAAGAGCTAGATGAGATCATTTAAATATTATGAAGGAAGGTGGCTTCCCCAAACCTTATCACTCATGACTTTTCCTTCTAGATGAACAAATCATGAACACTTCCTCCATTCAGAGTCCCTATTTACAAACAGAGGTATTTATGTCAGGTTTGCAGGTGTTTTTCTCAGTGGCAATGCCAACCAAAGCAGTTCTTTCCTGTTTCACTGTTCCAGTTCTTCTTCCACAGCTACTCATGGGGCTGTGTTGTGGAGGCAACCAGAGAACTGTGCAGGAAAAAATAAAATAGAGTATTTTTCAGCTATTTCAGTGCCACAGTCCTGTTTATCACAGTACTATATGCACAAGCACATGGCACTGTATGTTTATTTCTCATCTTCCAAGAAAACTGATCAGGAAAAATACTGGGTTACCATTGTGACTTAGCTCCCCAAGAATCTCAAGAAGAGGTGCAACTGCAAAAACTCTGTATTTTTCAGAGTAGTTGGATATTGCTTTCTGTTATGATCCAACTTGTCTAAAATCTCATTCTTGGTGTGCTGTGAAAGTCGTGTGTTACAAGTGTCACCACTATGTTTGTGAAATCCCAGAGGTACAAACTCTGATGATTTATGATGGAAGCTTTCTAAAGTGCACACATGTTCTAAACGCGCTCTGTAGATGGAGATGATCCTATCTAATTTGAAATGAAAAGTCCTTACCTCTCCTAAGACACTTGTTAAATACTTTCTATTTACATCACACTTCAGAGGTAGAAATACTGGTCTAGAGCTGTCTTAGCATTAGCAAACCCATTTTTAAGTCTCAGTTTAATTCTCCTTATTTTTGTTTCTACTAGCAGGGAATCCCTCCTCAGCTGACCAGCTTAATGCTTTTGTTGACTGCAGCACTACGCAGAAGCAAGATCAGAACTGCTGTCAGGATGTTCTCCTTCAGGACGCTTCCTCTGACGCAGAAGCAACACATTGAGGCACACCAGCATTTCTACATGTCGCAGTTCAAGATGACCAGTCTGCTCTGGCCGCACTCTGAAATGGTGAAAAGCCACGTGACTGTGCTCCTGCTGTGCCACAGCCATGCGAACAAGTGGGATCTGTCAGCACCAGCTTAGTAGCACATTAACATAGCCGAAATACATGTGAAGCAAGCACGCATCTGTCCAAAATGCAGGACAGAGACATTCCCATACGTAACCACTGCCCACTACAGCTGCAGTCCTGGTCTGTAAACCCACTTGCTCTCCAGCATTTTAACAATAATGCACAGGGGAGAAATATGGAAGCATGCATGATTATTTGCTGAAAGGCACAAATCTATAATTTGTTATAATGAATATTTTTATAACGCCCTCACAGACTTCTAGATGCGCAAATGGGAAGTTATTTCTGATTCTCTCATTTTGCAGACTCTTAGCAGTCTATATCACAGGAGTCTGAAGCCAAAACCGGCTCTTCTATACATGATACAAATACTGTTCACATCTCAAAGAGCTTACTAGCTTAGCTCAAAGTAGATTTAACTATTTTTGTATTTCAGTGCTAAAGTTCATTAAACTCTTCACAGTAATAGGAACACAGACTGTCTAAGACTTTTTTTATTGGCAACCTGAAGAAATACAGCTAAGTGAATAACAAGCTAAATTCACTTTCAAGTTTTTAAAGGCACAGGTACGTGAAAGATGTGACTTAAAAAAATAAAAAAGCACCTTCTCCTTTTCCCCTTGTTTTATAACAGGAATGTAGAAGGCACAAGTAATCTTAGACAAGTACACGATGAGAAACATGCCATCTTCTACTTAGCATGCAAAAAAGTTAAAGATGATCTCTTTCAAACCTGCACTCCTGAAATTTGGTTCTTCCCATGCTAACAAACAAAAATGTGTTGTCTCCACTCTTTATGCTGCCCTTTTTCCACAAGTTTGGTTGCCAGCACACAGCTGGCATGCTGCAGCTCTGGTTTCTTTCTGACCACTCCTAAAACACTAAAATACACAGGTGTCAGAATTTTAAAAAACATACACAAAATTTAGGTTAAGCACCTCCTTTTCACTGCAACCATGCAAGCCACTTAGCTAAACAGCCAAACAATTCATGAGAAGGGAAAGATGACCCACTTCCACTGTTCACTCTTTCACACCTGATCATGTAGCTCCCACACGGAACCTTACTGTGTTTCACTGACAGATACTCCATCTACTATTTCTTAAAGCCATTTCAGATAATACCCTGGAAACTAATGCTCATGGTAGTGGATTAGCAAACATGCAATGCCAAAGATAGAAAACACAGTAATAGGCTTTGCTCTGTATCTCCTGCATTACTTGAAGTGCCCTGAGGACACAGAGGAAATGCATATCCTAAGAGTGGTCTCCAGGACTAAACTTAAGCTAGGAGTTGCCTCAGAATAGAAAAAAACCACTAAGTGTTTCAATTAAGCAGCACAGTAATCACAACTTGCATTTTATAGCTGTTATAAAGAGTATTTCAAAACTTCTAAACTAAATTTCAACACCTGGGCCTGGACTTGGCTAGGCTAGAGATATCCTTCCATACCTAATTTTTATCCCTTGTCATTTCACACCCCTACTTTCTGGCTATCACTCAAACAGGCATGTTACTTTAGCACTGTGTGGTGCAGGAATGGAAACGCAACAACACAGGGCATGGAAGACAACTAATTGCTGTTAAATCTTCTGCTTTGCTTGCGATTTCCACCAGCTCTTCTGTTTCGCCCAGTTACCTCCTGCACACTGGGTACCATCTCTGGGAAGAAAATTAAGGTCATGCCCAGACTCCTTATGGGGAGTCTTCTCAGTATAAAGGCAGCTGAAACCATTCACAGTAAATTGAAAGATCTTTTCTATGTATCCTTCCACTGTCACAAAGACAATTTTGCTGTTGCACACAGCACTTTCTAGGATTACAAGCAATGTTACAAGGACTTGACATCTGTAGCCTGACTCATACAGCCTTCACTAATCGTGACAAAAGCGATACACATACTGGAGAATGCAGCAAAAGCGTGGGGAAACAAATGCAAGACTGCAGTGACCAGCAGGTAAAGGAGGATAAACAAAAAGTGGAAAGGAAGAAAGACGAGGAAAAAAGGCTAGCCTTCCCATTTACTGATAGGATGTCAGCTCGCCAAATTAACATCAACCACTTGGTTTCATCAGCCATGAGACCCTGGACTGCATGCTTCTGCATGACAGAAGAGAGAACCGATTCAAATTAAGGATTTAATACGAGCAAGATGAACGTGGACTGCTCCACAAGGAACAAAGCAAATTTCCACTGACTACCTGGAATGTAACAGGCAGGCACCAGAAGCCTGAAATTTACATTTAAAAGCTATGCTAATGAGAAATTGTTCTGAAACATTCAAAGCAGAACGAAAAAGGCAGTCCGGAAGCTAACACACAGCCTGTACTAAGGCTATAAGTAGTTTTGTAGTACTTTTTTTGTAGTGTTTTGTAGTATTTTGAACATTGAGATATTTTTAAGCTTCTGTACACATCACAGTAATGTATTAAGGTTATTGCCAATGCTTCGGGATGAACAAGCAATCTGTTTGCTTCTGTTTAATTAATAATATTCTGTAACACAGTAAAGAGCCTGACATGAGCATAATACCCACGTTAGCTGATGTGCAAGTTATAATTGCAACTTGGAAATGGGCCCAAACTATACTTAATGCTTTCACCTACTGATAAACATGTGTGATACAGGTCATTCAAAAGCAAAGGTTATTGCAAAAACCTCATAGTAGGGGAACTTTTGCTGGTGGGGCTTTTTAGAGGTTTCATTGGTTAAGAAAACTAACGATCATCTGTTTACCAAACAAACAAACAAAAACACACACACAAAAAATCAAACAAAAACAAAACAAACAAAATCTTTCAGTAAATATTTTAAATTGAGATGAATTAGAATCACTTTATTCTAATTTTTGAAATACAGGATTAGCTTCAGAAACTGAAAAGTAACATTTTCATACATGCAGAATATAAGTGACACTACATACACTGAATGTACGAAACTCAGGCACGGTATTGTCTCTTTATGTTTTCAGCATATGCAATCAACTATCATATTCATTAAACTCAGTGAAATTCGATGAAACGTCATTCCTACAGCAGTTGCACTTCTTAATGTACAATGCATTCTTCACAGAAGTGACAACAGCATACATAAAGGAATAAATAAGAAGCCCCACTGAATGGCTGCCAGTAAGCCTCAACAAAGAGTCACCATCTTCCTTACAAACTGAAAACACAAACTCATCATTGTATACTGTGACAACAGGCAAGCAATGCAGAAAATCACTACAGTATGTAACAAGCCTACCACGCAAGGTATTTCTCAGACATAACGACAGTGTCTGAAAAGCTTACAAAATAAATACCCAAATACTGTCTAGACCTGTTATTCCATAAGCAGAAAACAATGCTCCTCCAAAGCAATTTCTATGTGAAAAGAAGACACTGGGAAAAAAAAATGGCATATTCATATATTGACTCCTTGGGAATGCTAAAAGTGAAACAAAACTGTCCTTCCCAATGATGAGATACTGCCAGCATGGCATTGTATCGGCTCAAACTGCTCCAGCAGGGTGCTCAGATATAAGCCCAATTAGAAAATTTATTGGATGCACTCCACAGAATTTTACGTTTTCTAACATGAAACATGGAACTGATGAATTAAAAGGTCTTTATAATGGTTCTCAATACACTAATTAAAGTGTTATCTATTAAAACAAAGCCATTCACAGCAACTGGAGCAACTGAGAAGTTGTATGGTGTTCTTCTCTGAAGAATTCAGACATAGATCCAGACGGAATATAAAGATCGTCTATTAGTACGTAAATAGTGCAGTTCTCTTTTCCCTAGTGCTGATATTGATCTAACTTTCCTAGTGCACTTTTGTGCAGAGGAAAGAATGTCTCCAGTTCCTGACGAAAAAGCTTCTCGAAAGCACAAAGGAAGCCATTAGAAACACCCATGCTAATCAGTAGATGTTACATGCATGGTACTGCTAACAAAATAGAGAGACAAAAAAATATGTATACTAAAAATGGATAACAATTTTGAAAATTAAAAAAAATAAGGTGAAGTCCTCTGTCATAAAAAATCTTGATAGTAAAGGTGGATATGTCCTTAGATATTTTCATTCTACATTCTTCTAATGTTTGTTTTTTTTTTTTTCATTTCCACATCAAATAACATTTCCAAAAATATTTCAACACTTTCCCCTTTTCCAGTTTAGAATCCTCGATCACAGCGAGTTGCTGTTATCTTGGAAAATGCAGAGCTGATACAGAAACCACAAGGCTTTACACAATTGACTTCCACAATGGCAACATTCAGACCCTTCAACTGGATTACAGTAAATCACTGCTGTGCTCCTCCAAGAGACTTCTGCTACCCTTTCTGGCACCATAGTCTGTAATGACGTTTCCTGTTCAATAGCTTATACTGACAAAATCTTCTGCATGTGTTAAGAAGCAAAAATATGCAGAGATGAGGCAATGTTGATAGAAGTGACAGGAGAATACAACACTGCCCTGTCAAATGGCAAATCGAATCTGTTAAACGTGGTAAACAGAGTTCAAATGGCTGGCTTTGTGAGTTCTTCCCTTGTATTTTCTTTATCCCTATTGCGCTTTCCAGTAATTCAGACAGGTACCGGCAGCAAGGGGGGACACCACATGAGAAACAAACCGTCCCAAAAACAAGGCCCTTTCTTTCGCACAACCAGACCCATCACAGGGCACAACTGAGGCTTGTGCGTCGCCCCTCCGCCTCCACTCTGACAAAACGCTCGCGTTTAAACGCAAACCCGTGGCGATGCTCGAGAGCTACAGCAGGGTGTGGACGAGCCAGAAGCGCCGGCAAAAGCGCGGCAACAGGTACCGGCACGGCCGCCGCTCCACCAGGAGCCGGCACACCCGCCGTGGGGGAAGCCGCGGGCTTCGCTCGGGCCTCTGCGCTCCGAGCGAGTCCCAAGGCCCCCGGCCGCAGGGGATGGGCGAGGGCCGCTGCGCGCAGCAGCCTCCCCGGGCCGCGGCCGCCCGCAGGTCTGTGGCGGCTGCAGATGAGGAGCCCTCCCCGCAGCACACACTCCCCCTGGGGTTAAAACAGGGAGGGGAGAAGAGGAGGGGGGCCGGGTGCGCAGCGCTGCCCGCAGCAGCGGGGGAAGCTCAGCTTTTGTTTACGCGACGACTGCCCGCCAGGCCGCCCCAGGCCGCCGCCCGCCTGCCCGCCCCGGGCCGGAGCAGCAGCCCAACCCAGCCCCGGCGCCGCTCCCCGCCGCCCGCGAACCGCTCTGCCCGGGGCGCGGGAGAAAAAGGCTCAGGCCCCCCGCAGCTCGACGGCCTCTCTCCTTCTCCAACCGCGTCCCCAGCCCCCGCGAAATCCGGCTGACCAACAGAACAATGATAAATTAAACTTCGCGAGATAAACACATTTTAAAAGGCCACTCAAAACTCCAGCAACACTGCTGGCCCCTGCCCGCATCCCCGCAGGACGACACAGGCGGGCTCGCCCCGCAGCCCGCCGCCCGGCCCAGCGCTGCGCTTACCCCAGCGGCTCAGCGGGCCTGGCAGCCCGGCCCCGCTCCCCGCCTTCGCCCTTCCCGCCCCCAAGTAACGGCGCCGAGCCGCGCCGCGGGGGAAGCGCGCTCAGGCACGCCCCGGCGGCCTGAAACCTAATCCTGCCCCGCCGCCCCCCCGGCCAGGCCCGGCCCCGGCCCCGGCCCCGCGCGGCTTCCCCGGCGGTGGGTGTTCGGGAGCGGTGATCCCCCAGGACTCGGGCGGCCGCCGGCAGCGCAGAGCGGAACTGCGGGCGCATCCCGACAACGGGGGCGGGAGTTTCAGGGTAGTCGGGGTGCCACGCTCGGGGCTCCCCGGCCCGCTGCGTCCTTGGCGTGTCCCGTCTTAGCCCTTCCTGCAGAGTTTCTCTCGCCGCGGCTCCAGGCGAGGCGGCAGACGGGGCCGAGCGGCGGAGCGTACGCCTTGCCGGGGATGACACCGAGAAGCTGGGCTGCCGTGGTGTTCCCTGCCCGGCTTCGTGAAATGAAGTCGGCGGCGGCTCACCCCCACCCGCCTCTTTCAGGGGGTGCCTTCCTCCTCCGGCCGGGACTGGGTGCCCGCAGGGTCTGCTCCTTCTTGCTGAACCGATGTCCACCGGCTTTACCCCTACTGGTTCAACAAGATGAGACTGGGCTGGAACGGAGGAAAATGAGAAGTGTTTGGAAATAAAAAAAAATAATAATAAAAACCCCAAAACCGCGCATAGCAAACAACCCATGATAAAGTTAGATAAAGTATTAAATAAGGTCATAGGGCTAATGAAAGGATGATTTTGCCTAAGAAACAGCTCTTCGGTGTCTTAAGACGATGTTGTCTGTGCACTTTCCACGTATGCAGATACGTTGTAAGAATAAAGCACAATAATACAGGAGTGTTTGCAATGGCCACCAGAAAAAAAAAAAAAAGTTCTGCAAAAAGTGGAAGTACTTTGTTGTTTGTTAACTTTGCTTCACCTAGCCAACGTTATCAGGATCACAGTCTCCCCTTCTTGCCAGGAGATAATTCTTTGTCGCAGATGCAGCTCCGTGGAGGTAGCGCCTTGCACAGGGGAAGGCATCCGGCTGTTCTGCTGGGGATGGCGGCCCTGCCTCTGCGGAGGGCTGGTGTGCTTTTCATCTGCTTGCCTTCCGATTTGGTTTGGTTCTTTCTCCAAATGGATTTTAACTGTAAGCGACATCATATTGAAGTGGTAGTTGTTTGAGATGTTTCTATTTTCCCCACAAACAATACACAGAAAGTTATTGTTTTGGAGGTAGAATGGAATGATGTCCTGTTTGTTTGAGAGGATTAATAAATGCAGTTCTTGTACAAACACTTTCACGAGGAGAACATTTACGATATAAACTTTAGGAAACACGGCTCTTTGTACATTGCATGGATTTTTTGTTTTTAATTTGCAAGATTAACGTCTGGAAAAAAGTTAACCCTTCAAACAATAGTTCTCTTGCTTATTACTGCTGACAGATCAAAGAATTCCAAATGGTTAACTACCTTTTAATCTGCTATATATCAAAATGTGAATGTAATTACACCAGTTTAACAGTCATTCTTCCACTTCTTAACTAAGAAAAAAATAAATTTTAATATTTTATTCACAGGTTAGTTTGTTTGATCCAGAGTGTGGTTTTTTTTAAATCAAATACAGGGTCTCTGTATGCTAGAGCTAGGACATTGAATGTGCCCTCCAGCTTTCCACCAGAAAGCTGTCCCACGAGCTTCCTGTGTTACATAAGCCTTTATTGAATCCAGAATGAAATCTTAAAAATAAGGTACAATGTGTTTGCAGGTATGATTGTTCCATAAATAAGCGACAGTATATAAGTCCAAAATTAGACAGCTATTGTAATTTTTTCTGTTGTTCAGGCTTTAACCATAGCATCACACTGAAATAAAATACAGTGACTCTAGTAAGTTTATTTGGAGGTAAAACCAGGTCAATATTAAGTGCAATCATACTTGCTTCCTGGTGTGTAACATCAGCTGTGTAATAGCTCTTCCCAGTGCAATTTGTGTTTGTATGGGATATACCTTTCTGATAATTTTTTAACATGCAAATGGCTGTTCTCAAGTAGAATTTCATTTTAATTTATGTTCAGATTTTGTCAAGTCCCTTGAAGTATATACTAAGTAGATTATACCTACTGGAGTTTAAAACATCATGCTACGTTAGGTTTTCCATGTATTAAAAATATTTTCATGAGTATAATTGTGCTAACATAACTGTACTCACAAACTTAGCCGTCTCAGTAAACATACAGCTTGTCTGTAATTTGAATTTGCATCACAATAACATAATGAGCTCTGGTGTACTGTAGCTGATGACTCTGAAGAAGAGTCATGCAGACACTGTTCCAGCAAAGCAAACTATTAGGAGTTGGAGTACACTAGTGGTCTTGTGGATATACTTGCTAACAGGTTTGGAAAGATAACTAGCAATTAATATTTACTCATTTGCCAGAAGTGTTATAAAGTAGGACAAAAAGACAGTCATTTCACTGATTCCAAAATGAGGAAACCATGTTGACTCTCCAGCCCATTCCCAGAAAAAGAAGGTCTCAAAGTATTAATGATTCCAGGGTGGGCTAGGTGATGTACAGTGATGTACAGTGACACATAACATTTCAATTATGGCATGGTTATGTTAGTGTAAGTAGTGTGGCCATTTACATTGTGTAATTTTGAGAGATGCTGTCTTTAAAATGTGAAGAAGGACAATCTACTTTGTAGTTCAAGTCTAAAAGTGTTTACAAGCTACAAAAATAATTGCTGTATTTACATTTTGTGTTATCCAGTATTAATCTCCAGTAATATTTCATTTCTCAGGCCAGTTTATAATATACTCATGGTAGACACTTCAATATTGGATGAGATGTCAGATGAGATGTCTGCCTTACTGCTGGTAAAATAGCAGCAATTAGTATTGACGATGTACTCCTTAGATTTATTAGAAAACATGAAGGAGAAGTAAACTCATGAAAAAGTCTTTAGAAAAATAACAAAGGCACCAAAACATGGCTGTGTGTCCATTAAATCATTCATAGAATAATACAATGGTTTGGGTTGGAAGCAAACTTAAAGATTATCTAATTCCACCGCCCCTACCATAGGTAGGGACACCTTCCACTAGACCAAGTTGCTCGAAGTCCCATCCAACCTGGCCTTGAACACCTCCAGGGATGGGACACCCACAGCTTCTCTGGCCAGCCTGTGCCAGTGCCTCCCACCCTCCTGGTGAAGAATTTCTTCCTTGTATCTAAAGTAAATCTGCCCGCTTTCAGTTTAAATTCATTATCCCATGTCCTATGTCTACATACCCTCATAAAAAGTCTATCTCCAGCTTTCTTCTTAGGTCCCCTTTAGGTATTAGAAGGCTGCTATAAGGCCTCCTCAGAGCCTTCTCCAGGCTGAGCAACTCCAACTCTCTCAACCTGTCTTCTCAGGAGAGGTGCTCCAGCCCTCTGATCATCTACATGGCTCTCTTCCGTAAACACTCCAACAAGTCTGTGTCCCTCTTATGGCTCTTGAGGGCCCCAGAGCTGGGCACAGTACTCCAGGTGGGGTCTCACAGGAGCAGAATATGGGAGAAGAATCACCTCCCTCAGACCTGCTGATCATGCTTCTTTTGATGCAGCCCAGGATATGGTTGTGAGAAGGATATTGCCTATGAAACACAGTTGACAACATTTATGTCACCAGTCAATGTATTTCCTAACAAAAACACCCACATTCACAACAGTAATTGTTTAGTTCCATCACTTGGGGTATTGTATCTTGGTATGGGTATTGATATTGTGTGCTCCACCACAGAATGGGTAGAATATATTTTTTAGGAACCTAGAAGAATTCCAAGAGGAAGGACTTAGGAATATTTATTTTGTATTTATACTTTAAAAATCCTGTCTCTGAACTTACAGTAAAACATAAAGAGTCCAATAAACCCTTTCATAAGTACTACTTCAATTAAAAATTGAAGATGTTTCTGCTTTTATAACCCTGTTCTTCAATATTACAGTATCATTTTGTTAATGCACATTCATGTGTATTTGTGCATACATAGACACAATATTACACTTTTCACCAGAGCATTTACTCAAGTTTTAAGTTAAATGCAACTAATAAAAATCTTCCTTGTTAGGAAATAGTAATAATTATTGTAGATCAATTTTATTTCCAGGTGTGCAAACCAAGAGTAATCCATTGCATTAAGTGGAATTGAACTGTAGAAAACCAATCTGAGATCAAAGGTAACTATGTTTCTAATTGCTATAACTGCTAATCTAGATAAATTAAGTATGCTGTTATGCATTCTATTCTTATCTATCCAAACAAGGCTGGATCACCATCTTTCTTATTTTTCATAGAGCTCTTTAGATTACAATACTTTTTTGTGCTACGTTTTCCAGAAGTCATACTAGCAGAAGCATACAGTCAAATATAGCACTCTTCTCCTCCATCAATTCAACATAAAAGTTATGCTTCAAAAGTCAGATGGCAAGAAGTTGCTATGCAGTTGGAGGTAATGCCATGCATGTTGTTATGCAGAGTTAAAATTGAGAACTTTCTCTTAACTTTGGTTCTTGAAATTTATTCAATTTCTTGATTATTATGCTGGCAAGTATAGAATACTAGTTTAACTTACTGGAGCATACATGTTGGCAAGAATAGTGCATAGATTTACATTTTAAAGGTTTTTAGGGAAATTGTCTCCCCTGGGGACATACTTCATAACTGTTATTATTGCTATTGGAGGTTACACATGTGCGTAGAAGAGAAAGTATGCCCCGTAAGGTAAGACAGAGTAAAAAAAAATCATAAAAGGTATGTTAATTAGTTATAACTACAAAACAAAATACTTGAAATTATGGCAAATTAAAAGGGCATTTATTTACACACAAACAGGATTGTTTAAAACCACAGGCTTTGCCCATAGCAAAGAAGTGCAGCCAAATGAGTGACAAAGCCTATTAACCTTATCGTAGATTTTTCAGACGTATAATACCTACAAGGAGAGTCTGGTTTTGTTAGATAAATGACGTGGGGCTTTTTTGGGGTTTTTTTGTGTCTTGTTTTTTTTTCCAAATCTCGTGTTGTGCTGAAGGTGGCCACATACTTGACAGACCCCACTCTTAGAAAATCTAATTTGAAAGACTTCTTCCAGAAGTGCCTCAAGGGACACAGTCCAGAGCAACATGTGATATGGGGTACTTGTCAATGCAACAGTTGTTCTAGTATATGAAAAGGAATTAATTTTGTGTTAATAAATTTTGTGTTAGAAAAATTGGTGGGTCCTACATGAGATTTCATTGCATTTTAAAAAACTCAGAATGGGAGGAACTGACCTGAACAGTTCAGGAGTTTGTATGCAGCTGATCATGTTAATTAATGTTATGGACTGAAAATGATAACACCTCTTCCCTAAGTGTTGGGATATCAAGAGCAGTGGTATAAATTTATCTGAAAAAATTCTGTGTAATTATCCAGTTTTACAGCTACACAAACTACAGTACATTACATGGGAGCAAACAATGTTTATAAGAAGAAAAGGATATATTTCTCCGGCAGGTTGATATATTTTCAGAATAAATTCTCTTGAAGATGAATTGGTGGAACTAAAGTAAAGCAGAGCAGTATGTGCAGGTCGATTTGTCATATGGCTCTGCAGTTTATCACTGTCCAAATAGCTTGTGTTTTCCTCTGTATGCACGATTTAGCTAATCAGTGCGTCTGAGATCCTGCCCTATACGGCATATGATGCAGATTAGCTTTCAGAGTACGTTGCCTTCAATTCTTTGCTTCTGATCCAAACTGTGAAATTGAAAAGGTGTTTTTCTTTCAATAGTTTTTGGGGTTAAAACCTGAGGAAAGATACAGCTCTGCATTTGCAGTCTTGAGCCTTTTATTGCCAGAAGCAGTCATGATGTTGTCAATTTTGGGTTAACAGTTCCCTGCCTACTGGACCATCAAAATTATATCTCCCAGTCCCAGATGAGGATCACCATCAACACTGTAGTCTGTTTGAGAGGGCAATGAAGAGTTACAGATCACTTTGCCAAGTCATTGGTGTACAGGGGGACCTTGCAAACAACCCTTCTCCATGACCTTCCACAGATGCTTTTCCAAAGGGGCTGTTTCCATATGGCTTTGCATCATCTCTCTCATTTTAAGTTACATGTACAGAAAAGACACAAATGTACATCTGTGTCCTTCTTTCACTGTGTTTATGCACTTTGGTTTAGGACTAAAACTATTAGTATTACTAGTGTTATTAACTGCAGTTAATACCATTAATACGTAGTTGAGTTTAATATTTTATTATTACAGACTAGGAATTGCCAACACAGTGTTGCTTTTGGTGTTGGTGTTGGTGTTGGTATGGAGATTTTGAGTCTAAAATCCAAACATGCTGAGTACATATCCCTCTGCCTAGGAATCTGCAAATTTCTTATTACTCATTCACATTAACCCAGTCATTTGAGCTTGACAGGTGTCGTCTCTGAAGGAAATAGCTCTAATCTCTTAAAGACGCTATCTAGGAAAAAGGCTTTATTAGCCATTATCCTTGTCATCCTATACCAATGCTATTTTGTTTAGCAAGATCAGCACCTGTAAAAACAGGAAGAGTGGGAGGAACCCTTCCCATATTGAGAACATCTCCTATTCAGTGAGCTGGATGAAAGGAAGAAACTTCTGGTGCTTTGTGCTACAGACTGTTGGCCCAGATGTGAATGAGCATGTCTGTAACTCACCAAGTTTTTAAGGTCTCAGGCAGGTTAACTGATGTAAAAGTCCTTACAATTTGTTTTGATTGGTGCCAGGCTTACCTTCTTCTGCTCATACTGGACTGCTGCAAAGGAGTTCACTATTCCTACATGCCGTCAAGAAAGGACTAAGGAAAACTGAAAAAAACACAGCAAGGTAGGGGGTTTGAACTGACTAAAAGGCTTAAAAATGTTGGTGTTTCTGTAATAAACCCACTTATACATATGTCTGACAACTGAAAGGTCCATTTTACTTCATTCTTAAATATGAATTTAGTACTGAGTCAAAATCACTTTAGCAAATGAAACAAATATAAATTTAGTTCAACTCTACTCTCACCAACATGAAAAGAGCTGTATTAGAGCAGGAAGCTGATTCAGTAAATCCATTTTTTTTTCCGTTAAAATGCACTTCAGGTAAGGTCAGCTGCTTCTCTTATCTATAAGGTTTCCTTCTCACAGTGGCATTGCTATGAGGAGCTCTTGAATAATCGGATATGAAATGTGAAAATGTGCCCTTAGCTGTTCAGTAAGTGCCAGAAACTTCCATCATCAGTAAAAATAAGAATGAATATTCCATGTAAAAACATGCAACTGTAGTAAGCTGAAGCCTTCACTTTCAGCAATAAAATGGTTGCCCATCTGTACTCATAACTTGTATGCAGAAATGTTTCATTTTCCAGCTAGATGGTGTTGCCACTGCAATTGGCTAAGTCTCCTTTTTTTTTTTTTTTTTCCAGTCTTTTAAGGATTCATACGGTGTGTGGTACATAGGACAAGATCTCCAGGCACACGTAAACTTCCTCCAGTTTTCTGGCTTGAGGCAACATCAAGTCTACAACCAGCCAGAATCTCAAAATGTGTTATGCAAAGACAGGCTCAGATGAGCTGCCTTTTTTTCTCTTTCGTTATGTGGTTGCCTTTTAATTTTTGTTACCAAGGGGACAAACCAAGAAGAAACGGATTTAACAACTGTGAAGTGATGAATTTTAAAGCTGCAGTTAATAATATTTGAACTCTGAATCTAATTTGTATGCAGGAGGAATGAAGAATAATAATGCAGTTTCAGAAAATAAACAAAACGCAGCTAAACAAAAATCCCTCTCTCTTGAGTTTTGAAAAACAGATTTCTAAATGCCCAGGCAACTACACAAACATGGGAACATAAAGGGCACAAAAACATTCAACCGATTTCATCTCATAAACCTGTATTGTCTTAACATACACAGAAAGTTCTTGAACTTCCCAAATGCACATCTGGTTTGTAAAATGCTACTCTAGCAGCAGAAAGCTGCTGCTGCAAACAGCAGGAGAGATGTTTCTACACCTCCCCCTCTCCCTTCAGTGTTTTTCAATAAGAAAAACTCAACAGGAGAGACAGGAGGGAAGCCAGCAGCAGGAGGACAACCCAGGTAGTCCTTAGGACTGCTCTTTGCAAAAACTAGCTGGAACTGGCTGTACACAAAGTTGTATCACTAGTTTGCATACAATGCCCTACCATACATCACAGAGTCCATCATCTCGCTCATGTGGCTACAAGCAGCCTTTCTTTTTCCTCCTTTCAGGTTACTGTGATTGTTCTCCTTTTCTGAGACCTAATGCAGGACAACTCACGTGGACTTCACTGCAGGAACATTGCTGGTCCCTTCAGACATCTGTGTCTGCAAGGTCACCCTCACTGTAGACATCTTCTGCAGATGCTTTTTCTCATAATGCCACTGTCCATTTCTCTGTAGTGAAACAGTTGTTGGACCTATGTATTTAAACTATCCACAGAAAAGTTATGGAGAAAAAGTTCTCAGCAAATTTACTCAAGCTGGAGGGATCAAAAAGCCTTTCTCCAGATCTGTGTAAGTACCTAGAGAAGACTGCCAGCTTTGTTGCATCCAACTCAGCCACCTCCACGTCTGCTGCTGACTGGGTCTTCACACCTGGAGATCCATTAACATTACATTTGTGACGTTGAATTTACCTAGATGACTCCATCTTTGTTTCCTGATGTACTTCTGGTCTACCCTCAGGTAAGCTCACCTACAATTAATAAACCAAATATTTTTCCATCTGCTTTGGAGAACTGTACTCAGACTTGTCTGCTAGAAGGTATCTTTCTGCCCAGATACCACAACAACTAAAGGGCATCCTACTCCACCAATTTTAAGGAAGAGTTTGGCATTCAGACAAATGAACTGAGATTGCTCTTCAAAGGGATTTATACCCACATTTCTTTCAAAATTAACCTTGACAATCCTAGCTAATGGTATGCTGATTGTACACAGCCCCTGCATTTGACACAAAGACTGTTCCATCTTACAGTCCTCATATATGGCGTTAATGACATTTGAAACCAGAAGTCTTTAACCTAGCTCACTCCAGCAGTGTTCCTGGTCAGAAGAGACTGCAGTCCAAACAAAAAGAGAAATACAAATTGAATCAGGGTCTGCTACACTACAGCTGGAGAGTCTGTTTACTGAACTATTCTGTTTATATGTGAACATCTCTGCTTTTCATGAAAAGGAGCAAGGTCTTGATTCAGGTATCAAGTATCCAGAGAAATTGATGATCCATAAACCTTACATTATAGGAAGTGCCTCAGTCCCAGGAGGGAGAAAGATTTAAATAGCTCTGTCTATGTTCTTCCTTGCTAAGTCAGTTTTTGGCCCACCATCACATAGTAAGACAACAAATGCTCTTTGTCTGTAGCTCCGTACTTCCATGAAGTCCCTGAAAGCATATCAAGGAGTAGGCATCTAAAATATTTGCAAGTGCATACCATGCTGGACAATTGCATTTCCTTTGGATCCAAGTCCAGATTTGTTACCTTCTACTTTTTGTTTCAAGAAAACATCCAGACAGGTCTCTTACTTCATTTAAGGCTCTGAACTTTGGGACCATCTTTATTTGAATCTTTTTGTATGAATTGTAAAGGAAATGCTCAAAAATACTTTGTACAGTCAATTAGTGTAATAAGACTTACTTTACGTCTGCAGTTTTCTTCAGGAACAGTTTGTTTATACCCAATTATATAAAAATTCTTGATAAAAATATCTATACCAGTTTTACCTTCTGACTTACAGCTGCCTCAAGCTTTCATTAAGCCATAAACATCAACAATCTGATAGGGGAGTGTGTACCAAGTACATCAGTGACAGTCATGAAATATTTACAAGGGTATTTTCCTTACAAGTGTGTCAGGGGTTAAGTGATTTTTCAAACTTTGTGGGAGATTTGAGAAATCAAATTTTGTGTGAGAATATAAATGCCTTGTAACCCAGAGGTACTGAAGACACTTGTTAAGATCAGGGGAGAATTGCAAACTCTAGAAATTTAGGAATTTGAACATCTGTTAAAACTTAATAAGTGTTTCTCCAATGAGTGAAATAATAAATCCAATAGACTTTTAGCATAGAAGCTTGGAGAGTATTAACAAAAGAGATTTGTACTTCAAATTAATTTGGCAGATGGCTCAAAAAGGGGTATCTTAATTTATCTTCCAAATTGTGAATAAATCAGTTGAGCACCCGAGAGAAACCGAGAGAAATTTAAGGACTACATTTACCAAGTGTCAGATGAGAGGCATATAGTGTAATCAAATATCTGTTGCTGCAACTTGCTGAACAAATTACAAGCTCATAAAGCACCAGAAGTGTCAGTTCTCTGGTAGTTTCTCTGCAGAACTGGTCCCCAAGGTGGTTCAAACTGCCGCTGGAACCAGTCCTGACTTCTTGTTGCTACCTAACACTTCAGATGTGCCTATGTGGAATGCTGCACTGCTGTGCAGATGTAGGCAACCTAGTTGTGTTGTGAGATGGCTTAGGTACCAAAAACAGTAAATGCACATTAATGCGGTACCTTGACTTGGCTAATGAGTTCTGGGCAACAGAGCATTTTAGCCCAGGTGGACACTGCCAGTATAATCATGCTGCTCCTGGTACCCACATGGTTGCATCACGTAGGTATATTTGATTATCAGATATACACTACAAGTAATGAACAATCCACAGGGCATGCAGATGACTAACATACCATCACCGTTTTACAATACAATAAAATACAGACAATGTTTTCAGTGAAAATGATTGAAGCTGAAAATACACAAATTTGTTGACTGATACCAACATCAAACACTTCTCCCCAACAGATGCTGTAATAGCTACTACAGCCTTGATTTACAGGAAACCAACACTGATTGAGGGAAACTGTAGAGCAGAAAATGAGACAAAGAGGGAAAATGGGAAAAAAGTTAATTTTCTCTTCCACTGCAAGTACTAGGAGACCTCAAATTAAAGTTACTAATTAAAGTAGGAGGGTATAATTTTTTGAGCAGGGTGTGGAGCTCCTATCCACAGGACAGGAGTTTACATGGGATCAATAAAAGCTTAGAAAAAAATATGGAAGAAAATCTATTCAGGACTTAAATGTGAAGACATGAAAAACAATAGGACAGAGAGAAAATATTTATTACATTTATGATCATAATTTTCTCATACTCTTCATTAGAAACAGTCAGATAGTGCCTGCATGCCTTACTGTAGAAGTGCAGTAGCTAACTAGAGAGTGTGTTTGGTTAAAACAGATTATACCAATAATCTGCGAAAAGAAGCCACCGTGTAAAATCACATAATTGTGGAATGGTTTGGTGTAGAAGGGACCTTTGAACATCATCTCGTTCAACTCCCCTGCCACAGGCAGGGATGTCTTTCACTAGATCAGGTTGCTCAAAGCTCCATCCAACCCTGACATTTCCAGGGACAGGTCATCCGCAACTACTCTGGGCAGCCTGTTCCAGCATCTCACCATCCTCACTGTGAATAGTTTATTCCTTTTGTCCAATCTAAACTTAGCCTCCTCCAGTTTAAAGCTGTTTCCCCCTGTCCTGTCACTATGAGCTCTGGTTAAAAACGTCTCTCCATCTTCTTGTAAGCCTCACTTTAAGTACTGAAGTATGTCAAACGGGGGTGTCAAGTCTGCTGTCATAAAGTACATGGTGGATTTGACCATTGGTGTCAAAATTTTACAATATATAAGGCATATGATGGAAAGTTTAGTCATAAAGGCATTTAAGTGTGATATCTAAATATATCAAAAGTTGCTAAGAGCATCTGTAACAACTTAACCAGAATCCTCACCTTTGTCTTCTCTTACAAAGAGCATGCTCTGTTGCAATATTCTCACAGTTGGAAAATAAAAGGTAAGCTTTAAGCCTGTTTAAGAGTACTAAATTTTCATTTTCAAATATTTATGTTTTATTATTTATTATTATTTATTTAGGTTACCACAGCCATAGACATTTTTGAATGGCAGGATGGATGGAGATCCGGCTGGATGGCAAAGCTCAGAGAGTTGTGATCAATGGTGCAGAGTCTGGTGGGAGGCCTGTAGTTAGTGGGGTTCCCCAGGGGCCAGTACGCAGTCTGGTCTTGTTCAACCTGTTCATCAATGACCTGGATGAAGAGACTGAGTGCACACTCAGCAAGTTTGCTGATGATACCAAACTGGGTGGAAGGGCTGACACACTGGAAGGCTGTGCTGCCATTCAGTGAGACCTGCACAGTCTGGAGGACTGGGCAGAGAAGAACCTGATGACGTTCAACAAGGGAAAATGCAGGGTCCTGCACCTGGGGAGGAACAACCCCAGGCACCAGTACAGGTTAGGGCTGACCTGCTAGAAAGCAGCATTGTAGAGAAGGACTTAGGAGTTCTGGTCAACAACAGGTTGACCATGAGTCAACAATGTGCCCCTGTTGCCAAGAAAGCTGATGGTACCTGGGGTGCATTAAGAAAAGCCTGACCAGCAGGCCAAGGGAGGTTCTCTTTCTCCTCTGCTCTGCCCTGGTGGGGCCCCATCTGGAGTACTATGTCCAGTTCTGGGCTCCCCACGTTGAGAAGCACAAGGAATTACTGGAGGGAGTCCAGCAGGGGACTACAAAGATGATTAGGGGTCTGAAGTATCTTTCTAAAGAGGAAAGACTGATGGAGCTGGGTCTGTTCAGCCTGGAAAAGAGAAGGCTGGAAGGGTATCAATGCTTATATCAATGCTTATAAATATCTCAAAGGTGGCTGTCAAGAGGATGGGACCAGATTCTTTTCAGTGGTGCCCAACCATAGGATGAGGGGCAATGGGCACAGACTGAATACATCTGAATACGATGAGAAACTTCTTCATTTTGGGGGTGACAGAGCACTGGAACAGGCTGCCCAGAGACGTTGCAGAGTCTCCTTCCCTGGAGACATTCAAAACCCACCTGGACACATCCCTGTGCAATCTTCTTTAGGTGAACCTGCTTTAACAGGTGGTTTGGAGTAGATGATCGCCAGAGGTCCCTTCTAACCTCAACCATTCTATGATTCTGTGATATGCAAGGATTACTGCATATTGAGAAATATAAATAATGTAATTCTCATAAACAAACACTGTAAAAGAGATTTTTTTTAACTAATACACTGCTTTTCATATGGTCACTATAGTAACAATAAGTTAGTCTTTTAAATGCCTTTTCAAATAATATTTTAAACATTTTAAAAATAACAACCATGTATTATAAATTAGCTTATATTCCTAATGCCTTGCTGTAGTGCCACACTGACAACATGTCAGGTCAAGATGGTCAGATTAGGCCAGATTGCTTGTGATTTGTTGTAGTTCTAGAAAACTACACATCAGTAAAGGCAAAGAATTAAACATGGTTATTGGTCAGCAGTTTCTCTCAGCAAGCTACAATTATAATGACTGAAGCATCAAAGTATTTATCTAATGTAATTATGATGTTTGATTTACAAAGAATATGGGATCTTCACATGTACAAAATATCCTTATGTCCAAAGCTACTGGTAATCAAGACATCTGTCAGTATTTTCACCTCCCAGATTAAGCATTTAATCAGTTATTATGTTTACTGCTTCTCCATCTTAAACTTCATACTTTCATACTATTTTGGTAGAATTGAAAACATGAGATAAAAAGTATAATAATATTTAAGAAGTATGTAAAACTGTAGTTCCTGTCTGACTGCAGGTAAAACAGAAAGGAATAATTTCAAGGGTTGCTCTTTTCAACTTAGCACAGTCCTATAATGTGTTATGTTAGAGTTTTGTGCATCTTGTTAATTAAGCAGATTTAATTATGAACATAGACGGAAATCAAGCAACAGCTGCTATGCGTACCCTGCAATTTTCATTATCAAATGGTCTATTCCACAGACCATTTCAAAGGTCCTTTGAAAGCCAAAGCGTACAAATTTCTTATTAAGTCTCAGAGGATCTCTTTTCTTGGTCTTTTCTCTCCGTTCCTGAATAGGCACAGTACACATTTTGTTTCCCTCCTATAGTCAAGATAAAAATGTTGCTCTGCAATCAGAGAAATTAACAAAAATTGAAATTGTGAAATGTGACTTGAAATCTAGCAATGAGACATTATTTAGAAGGTGATACCTTACCATACCTCTTTGTTCCTCAGGTTTTGAGGAAGAAACATCTAAAATATAGCAAAAGTTATCTATTAGAAGGCTAAAAACTAAAGTTTGGAAAGAAACCTTTGTGTGTAAAATGGCTGAGGATACATTTCATTGGAAATTCTATTACTTTTTAAAGTTCTTGCTTGTTTGGCTTTTTGTATTTTGAAAATTTGTGAAGATCAATAATTCAGGTGTAGTGTTCCCTGTCCATCAGCTTTTTAGCATGTTCCTTTCTATATGGCATTCCATTCCATTTATGCACCCAGAGAGTGGTGGTAAATGGTTCCTTTATGAACTGGCAGTGTGCCAGAGGTGGGATTCCCCGGAGACTGATATTGGGCCCAACACTGTTTAAAGGGATCCGGATGATGGGATTGAGTGTACCCTGATAAAATTTGCTGATGACACCAAACTGAGTGGGGAAGTGGACACTTCAGAAGTGAGAGCCACCCTGCAGGAAGACCTGGACAGGATGGCAAAGGGCTAACAAAAACTTTATGAAATTCAACAAGGACAAGTTTAAGTTCTTGCACCTGGGAAAACATAATCCAGGAGTGCAGCACAGGCTGAGATTTAATTGGCTGGGGAACAGCTCTCTGGAAAGGGATCTGGTGGTCCTGTTGGACAATAAGCTCAATATGAATGAGCAGTGTGCTGCTGCAGCAAAGAAAGCCAAAAGGATGCTGGGCTGGATCAACAAGGCTATCACCAGCAGAGATAAAAAGTCATTATCCCACTCAGAACTTCTCAGGCCACAACCGGAATACTGCATTCAGTTTTCGTCCCTGCTATGCAAAAAAGATATGGACAGGCTGGAGAGGTCCAGAGAAGAGTCACAAAGACGATCGAAGGACTGGGAAGCCTGTCATAGGAGGAAAGGCTGAGAGAACTGGGCTTGTTCAGCCGTGAGAAAAGAAGGCTTAGGAGAGACTTCATCATCATGTTCTAGTATTTAAAGGATGGCTACAAAGAAGATGGAGACTCCCTTTTTACAAAGAGACATATGGGAAACACAAGTTACTCCTGGGAAGGTTGTGATTGGACACAAGAGGGAAATTTTTCACTGTAAGAACCATTGGAGTAATCTAGTCAGGGAGGTGGTGGATTCCCTGACATTTGACACTTTTAGGATTCAACTGGGCAGGGTGCTGGGCCGTCTAGACTAACTTTTTGTCAAGAAAGGTTGAACCAGATGATCCTTGAGGTCCTTCCAACCTGGGGTTCTATGGTACTATGATATGATGTGCTTAGCTAGCTATAAATTAAAAGCTCCAAGAAATGTCAAAATAACTTCAGTCAGAAGTGATTGCAGGAGAGAGATGGGTGTCTTTCTGTCCTCATGCATATGCTGTGTTGCAGGACCTCTCTACTGTCAGAGTGATAATACAGCAGTTTTGATGTAATGCTAGGGCATTTAAACTCTGACTCAGAAAACCTGTGCCTACCGTTAAATTTGTGTTCTATCCTGTTCTATCCCCTTCATGTCACTGCAATGACATTTGAGTAGTACTGAATTAGCCTGCGGTATGCCCAGTTCCTTCCAAAGCATGACTAGGAAGTGCTAACAAAACAATGAAAAATTGGTTGATATACTAACCAACCAAAATATTAACCAAAATACTGACCAAAATATTCAAATTGCAGCCCTGGTTATGGTAGATTCATTCCAATGAAAATGTAGTTCCTGAAAATGTAGTCCTTTATTAGCAGGATGTGAGCATAATAGCATAGTTGGCTATTTTAATGAAACAAAAAACCCAACACAAAACAAAGGAAACCAACCAACCAAAAAAAAAAAAAATAAACAAAAAAGGTTATTGCAGGGAATGATGTTTTCTTATACCACAACTAAAAAGTTTAACAAGCTTGTAATTTTTCCTTCAAATATCAAACATAATGCTTACAAATATTATTATACCAGTAGATGTCAGTACAATCATTGAACTCAACACTGCAATATAGCGAAGTATATTCTTCATGCTCACTGCTAGAGATAAATGAAAGTATACTGATGAAAGTTAGTGTTTCATGAGACACCTAATGTGACAGTTTTGGGAGAGACTGAATCTGTACTTTTAAAATTGATTCATTTTTAGTGTCAAGACTTTGAAGAGATATCCAATGTTAAAAATTTCAAAGGTATTTTCTAGGCATTTCCTTTACTTACTGAACAGCAGCTCTGATTTTCCATTTTATTTCCAAAACCACTTGATTGTACATTACTGAATCCATAGCATTTACAGAAATAGGTATTAGGACTTGGCTTGTTCCAAATAAAACCTGGGATTAGCATTCTGTGCAAAGGCATGGCTACAATTTTTCAAAGATAATTGTAGTTTTCTCTGACCTTTCCAGGACAAGTCCAGAGCTGAGAGGACTATCGCTTCCATTTAGACTGTATTACAAAATTTTCCTCTGACTTTCAAGGGGATGGCTAAGTTTGAATAAAGCTTGAAGTAGTCAGTAAGAAGAGACCCTGGAATTGGTTAACCCCCAAAGTAAAGAGGAGGCAAGAATGGCAAGTGCAGAACCAAACTGTTTCATCAGATCTCTGCATAGGGACGTGGCAAACTCCCATTTATCAGCTCTGGTCTGGAAAGACTCTTCTCCCACAGTATTTTCGTATTGTTTCTCCTCCTCTCATTCTCTTTTTGACGTCTTTCTCCTTGGGTTGAAATCCTGAGTAAACCCTAATCCTTCAGGAATCCTGAATTAACACCATGAGCAGCATCAACATAAACAAAAATCTTTATTTAGGGCAATATACCATACTCAGCCTACCAAATCTGATAGTCTAATAGCTACAACAGCATACCACATAAAAATTGCTTTTTCTTATGTATACTTTGCACACACATACAATGGTACGTGACCCTGTGATTTAAAACAGGCTGGATTAACTTTATCAAGTGTCAATACCCTGAACACTGAATCCTTAACACAGCCTGGTTTTGCTTACCTTGGAATAAACAAGACAGTAGCATCCCCCAAAGAAGAGAATCAAAAATTATATGTACCTTCTCTGTCAGCTGCTTTAGTTGCCACAACAGATGATCCTTTTCCAAGGCCTTCAAATGCCACATAGACAAAGTGATCACAGTTTATTCATGCAAATTATGAGATCCAAGCTAAGCAGGAAGAATGTGCTTTAGTTTGAACCCCACACACATATTTCACATTCCTTTTATACTTCTATACACCTCTATATTTTTCCCAAATACACATGCGTAAGGTGGCTTATATGGGCAGTTGAGCTGGTGGGACCAGATATGTTGAATGGGTAGTTTTATAATAACATTAAAAAGTAAAATAGCTCATGATGCTGTTCTTCCTCATTTTAAGTTTTCATATGCCAAGATGCTGGTTCTTTTTTTCTTTCCAGAATAGCTGATGATGGTCCTGACACCTAGACCAGAACACATAATTATATTCTCCATGATAATTTAGGTGTTAGTGATGTCATTGACTGTTGACCCAGGAACACAAAACTCAGTCCGAAACCCAAAGTCCATGGCCATGATACAGAATGTAATCCATTGAGATGTTTATCTGAAAGCAAAGGAGTAGCAGAGAGACATAAAAATCTCCATTAAATGACTGTATTTAAAGAAACTTGGACATACTACTATCAAGTTAAGCATAGTCATTATGGGCAGATTGTTCTACTTCTTTAGGGCTTCAGAAACTCATATGAGAATGTTCAAGGTGGAATTCAGATCAGAGAGCAATGAAATGGAGGAATTTCACCAAAGCACATGCTTCTGTCTTTTCCCTCTGACTCTTGTTATCTGTGTCTTGGCTGCGCACGAATATCAGTTTTCTACAATGAGATGGATTATTTTGTGAGTGTTTTGAAAAATGCACATTGTTCTCTAAAGATGCCAGGATAATCAGCAGCAGTTCTGTTATTGACTAATATCGTTCTTTTTGCTTCATGAATCATAGAAAGTTTAACATGTCTTCATCAAACTTATGAGACTGTATTATTTACAATCTCTGTGTTTCTCCTGAAAGTCAATAATCAGCTCCACATTGATGATCATTACCAGGCAGCTGACACTAAGATGTATGAAGTACATAATATCCAGTAGAGGAGGATAGTTACAGAGCTTGGGATGGAAATGCCTCAGTAACACCAGGTTCTCTGACCAAATCTATCAACACAAAAGAAGAGAGATGGAATCAGGCACTTAGGAGAGTACTTAATTTACAGTCTGGGTTAGGATCAAAGACAGAGAAGAGTATTTGTTCTCTATGAAGGGATGGACTAGCCTCTTAAAATCAAGACACCTGTTAAAGCAAAGGGAAAATAACATGTAACACTACAAAACATTTTGCCAGTTCCTCCAGTACTTCTGTCAATAGCACAACAATAGGGTCTACACAAGGAGGGCTTTTCTCTGTGAAAGAGAAAAAAAATTTCCACTTGTTGTGAAGGTTTATAACCATCAGACAAAAGATAAATTTCACTAGATATAACACAGCAAGTATGGGCTTGTACCAGGAATAATGTGACCAGCAGGACTAGAGAAGTGATTGTGCCACTGTACTCAGCACTGGTGAGGTCCCACTTTGAATACAGTGTTCAATTTTGGGTCCCTCATCATAAGAAGGACACTGAGGTACTAGAGAGAGTTCAGAGGAGGGCGATGAAGCTGGTGAAGGCCCTGGAGAACAAGTCTGACGAGGAGCAGCTGAGGGAGCTGGGGCTGTTTTGCCTGGAGAAAAGGAGGCTGAGGGGAGACCTTATCGCTGTCTGCAACTACCTGAAAGGAGGTTGTAGCATGGGGGGTGTTGATCTCTTTTGCCAAGTAACAAGTGATAGAACAATAAGAAAAAGCCTCAGATTGCACCAGGAAAGGTTTAGATTTTATATCAGGAAAACTTCTTCATGGAAAGGGTTGTTGGGCATTGGAACAGGCTGCCCAGAGTAATGGTTGGACTTGATGATCCTGAAGGTCTCTTCCAACAGAAATGATTCTAGGATTCTATGACTTTCTGTGGGAGAGGGTTATATCTAGTTAAGCACTATTGCTTTTAACTTAAAATTAAAAATTACCTTAAAAAGTGATAGCACAGTGTCTGTCTTGAACTGACAGTCTGCATAATCATTGAGACCTTGCTAATATTTCCTATCTGAGTGTTCACTTTGTCCTGCTTTCACCACGGTTCTTCATGCTATTGCATGTGCAAGAGCTTTCAGTGCCTTAATAATCCTTAGGTAGATTGGCCTCACCACTAGCTCACAAAATTCACCCCAGCAGGAAAATCAGAAAGACCGAGAGAAACGCAGGGGACGTGCAGCTAGGATATCACTGTCACATGTCTCCTCTGCTAGCTGCTGAAGCACCTGCTTTCCTTCACACACCCTGGCTGACCCCAAGACAGTTGTTCTGATCTTTGTCCCTGGAGGGGTATCTGTCCGGACAGAGGTGAGTTAAGCTCAAAGCATAGCCTTTGAAGTGACTGCTCAGCTGGTGGAGGGTGTCATGACAATCTGCTGTGAAAAATGATAGCTCACCAGATGGTGGCATCACTTAACAACATATGCAACTTGGCTAAGCCCTCCTTTGTCCTACTCAACTTCTTCCTGGGAATACACCAGGTACCAGTTGTGCCCCAACATACTAACTCAGTGCTGAGATAGCAAGGTGCTCCAATATCTGTAGCTTTGCAATGAACGCTTAGCATAACTTTATGAGATATGCAGCTTTGCTAGCTTACTCAAAGGCTAAGTTGGAGTGTGTACCCGTGTGTTTGCCTACCCTTCATATTGCATGGTAGTGTCACAAAAAGTAAAGGAAGGGTGAGCTGAGTAACACAGTGGAGTCAGCAGCTCTTTGTCCCTTTTCTTTTTTTCTCTTTTTTGAAGACTGCTAGGTCACTTGTTGTATTGAAGGGGGTCTTCAATAGTGAAGGTCATGAGAGAGACCCACAAATGAGACAAGAAAAGCAGCCTACCTTATTAAAGGTCCTGATAGCAACAAAAATAAACAAGTCCTCTGGTGCCACCAGCAGTTTTTCAATTATTTGCCTCAGTGGTACAGTGGCTTATGGCAGAGGCAAAAGTTTCACGGTGGCAGGAGGAAGGCATTGAAGTTCAAATCCACAAAGCATTTAGGCACCGAGCTCCTAACCCACAACTGCTTGAAGAATTGTGGTTCTGGCCTTCAGTCAGGGCAACAGGAAGAAAACGTGTCTTCTGAGAGAAGCACAAGGGCATGCATATTAGTAGGAAGAAGGGCACAAGGGAATGCAAATTGTAGCAAATGCAATGAGGAGTCTACTATGTTTCAGCCTTCTCCACTCTTTTTTTCTAGACAGTATCAGGTGCCTAGCTATTCGAGACTGGCACACATAAAGGTGTCGAAGTTCAATTTGCTCTCATATTACTTGGTGGTGCCCTCCGGACTGTGATGTCATGGCCTCAACAGTCTGACATCAACAAAAGGCTCACAACACTTCTAAATACTTCGAATCAAACATACTAAAAGTATATGTCACAAAAGTAAAAGAATTGTGCATGAGTGTGCATTGATGGAAGCAATATGCTGAGTTTGACTGCTGATGCTTGTCAGACCTATAAGGCAAATTTTTAAAACAAAAATTTAAAAAAAAAAATTTAAACATCCTTTGACTTGAAACACATATTACAGAGTTCATGTCCACGGTAGAGCTAACTCAATTTTTTAATTCACAAAAGAAGGAATAAAGTGTATCATTTTGAGGGGACTGAATTATTCTCAGATTCAATTGGTCAAAAATGTACTTTTAAAAGACAGAAAGAAGAGTCTTCATGGAATTTTGAGGAAAAAGACCTTTTTTGATGCAGACTGGCTGACTGAAAATCTCAGATGCAACTAAATATTGAAGGCATTTGGAAACCTAGCCCAGATGCAAATTTTGTGTTTGTATCCATAATGATCTAACCTAAAAGTGAGAAGTGAGTATCGTGGAATTTGCAGGTGAGGTAGTAATAGAAATCTGGGTGTGAATTCTGTGATTCAGATGTGTGTCTTCATACACATATGACTTTTTTAGGACACCCCCATCTTTATGTAAATGATGAATTCCTAAATGTGCACCATATGATTTGCAGAATGACAGTGCCCCAGTTCTGCATAAATTAAACAGCAGATCCCGATAACTAGGCTTTCCCATTTACATTATGCCTCAGTTCCAAATCCATGGGATATAAATGAGAGCAGCATATGGTCCAGAAATGGGAAAGCTGTGGGACTTTCATGTATGCACCGTGGGAGCAAATGGCTGTCCCACAGATGGTGGAGTATTTAGATGGATCTCCTGTATGATGGATGCCAATGCGCAGAAGGATGGAGCCATGAGCTGCCTCTAGAGGTCTCTGCTGGCTGGTATGGCCAGGACAGATGCTAGATCAACACAAAGGGTTTGCAAGGATAGCTCTTCTTTTTATATAAATTGGCTTTCCATTTTTAGTGCTTGTCTGTGTGTGGAAATTCACAGCATAGCTGAGTGATCTTTCCATTAAAGCTGAACTATAGTAGAAGTTGTCTATGGGAGCACTAATAACAAAAATAATTTTATTTGAATTAATTGCTTCACTTCATTTGTTTTCTGTCAGCAATGCAGCAAGCAAACACGTTTTTTTTTTTTTTTCCCCTTGCTTGGCCTGGAGCTGTGAAGGAAAATTGCCAGGGCATAGTGGAGGATAAAGAAAGATCTGAGAAACTACTTCTATATCCCATAGACTTCCATAGGCACAAGTTATATGCAACATTATTAGCACTGACAGAGGCAAACATCTAGACACAGCTAACAGCGATAGTATAATTGGAAGGGAAGTCAGAAGAATCTTTATGTGAAGAGTAAATCAGTCCTCTGGCATATTTTGAAATATCAAGCTCAGTTATTTCAAGACAACTTTTAAGACATTGGGGGAAAAAAAAAAAAAAAAAAGACAAAACAGAACAACAACAAAAAAACCACCAGCAACACCAAAAACCCCAACCAATTTGTTTCAAAACCTACTTTGTGTTTATCTGTGAATCCTTAGAACACTGCTGTGTGTTCCATCAGCTGTAATCAGAACCTGCATTAAAATCAGCAGAAAACTTTCACAAAAAACAGACACAAAAATGTTTGTGCTAAATGGCAGTGGTGCACTTACTGAAGCAAGGTACTGCAAGCATACAAAATTCCTCTCCCTGGCCCTTCTCCCGCGGTTGGCCACAACCCTCACACTCTGCCCCCGCCATGAGCTCTCTTCTCCTGACCCCACTCCCATCACCTCCTTGTCCAGCCATCTTCCTTCATCCTGGAGATGTTTTTGTGACTATTTTATATTGTTGCTGGCATCAGAATTTTTACTGTGGAATGGGCACTTGATGTCCTTTTGGTAATGCCAATCTGGGCTGTAAGAGTTTTGGAGAGGGCAAGTGGCGGGAACTAAGCCAGGAGCTAAAACGGTTGATCTTTTCCTGCTGTCAGAATTGAGATTTCTGGGTCAAAGCCTGGGGAACAGAAAGGAGAGCAGCGATGTGCCAAACCAGGCAGGGGTGCAGAGATGGGGCAGCAGCAGAGTGGCTCCATGCAGAGAGGTTGATGCTACTGGAGGATACCCTCTGCTGACACTGCTTGAGATCCTGAAAGCTCTTCCAGCAGAGCAGTGCAGGAAGTGTATTTCTTCATACTCTTGACTCCTTACACTTCTTTCCCTCCTCCAAGACACAGAGAGTTTCATGGCACAGTTAAAGTGAGTCACTAAAGTTCTATATATGGTATCATCTCAGCCCTCCAAAAAGCTATACCAGCACTTTCTAGGGGTTGGGGGAAAGAAACAGTAGAGGTGCTTCAGAATTTTTTTTCCCCTTTGTACTAGTGTATATAAAATTCCAGTTCATCCACAAGATGTATGAATATAATAGTTAGAATGAAAATTTAAAAAATCTTACTGTATTTAAAATCCTACATCAGATGTAGACTTCTGATCTCTCCAGCAGGTTCAGTGCACTGGTGAAATCTAAAGAATACAGCTTTTTGTCTGTGATCATTTACCAAATAAAACTAACACCAGAGGCAATATAGGCCCATTGATGAACGAGGTGGGTGCCCTGGTGACAGAAGACACAGAGAAGGCAGAGTTACTGAATGCCTTCTTTGTCTCTGTCTACTCTGTTGGAGGCTGTCCTGGGGAGCCCTGTACCGCTGAGGTCCCAGAGGAAGTCAGGACAATGGAGGAGTTTGCCTCGGTTGATGAAGACTGGGTTAGGGAGCAATTAGGCAACCTGGACATCCATAAATCCATGGGTCCAGATGGGATGCATCTGCGGGTGCTGAGGGAGCTGGCTGAGGTCATTGCTGGACCACTCTCCATCATCTTTGGCAAGTCTTGGGAAACAGGAGAGGTGCCTGAGGACTGGAGGAAAGCAAATGTCACTCCAGTCTTCAAAAAGGGCAGGAAAGAGGACCTAGGTAACTATAGACTGGTCAGCCTCACCTCCATCCTTGGGAAACTGATGGAACAACTTATCCTTGGTGCCATCTCAAAGCATATCAAGGATAAGAGAGTCATTAGGGGCAGTCAACATGGCTTCACCAAGGGGAAGTCATGCTTGACCAACCTCATTGACTTTTATGAGGACATGAGGAGGTGGATGGATGATGGCAGGGCTGTGGATGTTGTCCACCTTGACTTGAGTAAGGCATTTGACACAGTCTCCCACAGCATCCTTACAGCTAAACTGAGAAAGTGCTGTCTGGATGACCGAGTAGTGAGTTGGACTGTGAACTGGCTGAAGGAAGGAAGCCAGAGAGTCGTGGTCAATGGGACAGAATCTAGTTGGAGGCCTGTATCTAGTGGAGTGCCTCAGGGGTCGGTACTGGGGCCGATGTTATTCAGTATATTCATCAATTATTTGGACGAGGGAATAGAGTGCATCGTCAGCAAGTTTGCTGATGACACCAAACTGGGAGGAGTGGCTGACACACCAGAAGGCTGTGCTGCCATCCAGAGACCTGGACAGGCTGGAGAGTTGGGTGGGGAAAAATTTAATGAAATGTAACAAGGGCAAGTGTAGAGTCTTGCATCTGTGTAGGAACAAGCCCAAGTTCCAGTATAAGTTGGGGAATGACCTATTAGAGAGCAGTGTAGGGGAAAGGGACCTGGGGGTCCTGGTAGACAACAGGATGACCATGAGCCAGCACTGTGCCCTTGTGGCCAGGAAGGCCAATGGCATCCTGGGTTGTATTAGAATTGAGGTTGTTAGTAGGTCGAGAGAGGTTCTTCTTCCCCTCTACTCTGCCCTGGTGAGACCCCATCTGGAACATTGTGTCCAGTTCTGGGCCCCTCAGTTCAGGAACGACAGGGAACTGCTGGAGAGAGTCCAGCACAGGGCAATGAAGATGATGAAGGAAGTGGAGCACCTCCCTTATGAAGAAAGGCTGAGGGAGCTGGGTCTCTTTAGCTTGGAGAAGAGGAGACTGAGGGGTGACCTTATTAATGTTTACAAATATATAAAGGGTGAGCATCATGAGGATGAGCCAGGCTCTTCTCGGTGACAACCAATGATAGGACAAGGGGTAATGAGTTCAAACTGGAACACAAGAGGTTCCACTTAAATTTGAGAAGAAACTTCTTCTCAGTGAGGGTGACAGATACTGCAACAGGCTACCCAGGGTGGTTGTGGAGTCTCCTTCTTTGGAGATATTCAGAACCCACCTGGACACATTCCTGTGTAGCCTCATTGAGGTGTTCCTGCTCCGGGTGGGGGGATTGGACTAGATGATCTTTTGAGGTCCCTTCCAATCCCTAACATTCTGTGATTCTGTGATTCTGTGAAATTAATAGCAGACTGTGTGTATGTATGCTGTAACAATCATAATCCTTGATTTTATTGTTTGTTTGTTTTACCTTGTTTTTCCTTTAGCTATTTCTCTGATTTATTTTTCAGTTTGTATTTGCAATTAGTTTTATTAAGGGCATTCTTTTTCATCCTGCTTTTCCAAATATCTGTTTTTCTGATTCTTCTTTGGTTTTCCCCCTCCTGAGTTGTATGAAGTCAGATGCCCTCCCCATCCACAACAGGGTCCCATGGGGGATTGAATATATCACTGATGTATTGCACAACAGTCGCTGGAGTAACACAGAAGCGAAATCCAGCACAGGGTATGCTGGTAGACATCAAAGATCCATAAAATATCTAAATTTATGAAGTGTAATAAATGTTAAAAATGAAAAATAATTACATTCATAACTGGATACTTTTCCTAATTATTTCATTTTTATGCACACTACAATATTTTATTGTTACTTTTTTCCGTAAGATATTCCAATTACATAGTTACACACATGACAGCCTGACAAGTTGGATTCAATACAGGCAGTATAATGAGTTAATTTACTAAAAATTTAACCATTAGACCACCTTTCACTATTAAAAAAAAAAAAAAAAAAAGGAAAAAAAAATGTATGAAAGGACAGCTAGACTGCTAGGCACTCAGAATATATTTCCGAATGAAAAATGTATCATCTCCTCAGTTACAGTGGTAAAGATGAAAATTATGACTCTATGTTTTCACCAATTTCTTTGTGAAGGAATTAACCTTAGAACTTTTTTTGGCAGTTCTTTTGTTCTATGTAATATCGCAAAATTTGATAACTTAAGTAAAACCAGGACAAGCAACTTATTTCTTAATCTAGAAAGTGTCCTCTAACAGCTTGAATTAAAAAAGAAAAAAAATCCTGCTTGTCATGAAAATGTAGCAAATGAGCTCTTGGCTTTCACTGTATTTAAGTTCCTAGGTTTAAAGTTGACCTGTTTATTGGCATCCAACTGAGTAATGGAGGAGTTTTATTTGGAAATACTTTTGGAGAGTATTCAACCTAGTTTTGGCAGCATTAATTTCCCTGTAGTTTGGGGAGATTTTCACCTTTCTTGGAATATGTGACTAGTTGGCATTAACCCAGGTATAATCTACCAGAAAAATGTAATCTAGTTTTTAAACATATTCAATGAACATTTTGTGAAGAGTCACTAGAAAGACATACAATATCCCTTCTATTTTGCATATGGTATCTTATCTTTTGGTGTCAAATGAAGAACTTGAAAGGCTTAAGAAATAACCTACATGGAACTAAACAGTTTTCACAAATGCAATAAGGAGGTGACAACATTTGGAGTTGATTTTACAGTCTTCTTACTGCCCCTCTATTACTAAAATTGACCTGTTCAGGAACTTTCAAAATGGAGAAAGAATTTTCTCTCTTGTGTAACTTATTTTTTAACAAAGCTACTCAACCCCTTAAGGTCCATGTTATTTTATTTACTAGAAAAATAAAGAAAACTTATTTTTCATTGGATTTCATTCCCTGAGTCACAGAATCACAGAACCACAGTGTGGCTGAGGCTGGCCAGCACCTCTAGAGATTGCCCAGTCCCACCTCTGCTTAGAGCATGGTCAGCTACAGCAGGTTGCTCAGGGACATGTCCAGTTGGGTTTGATTATCTCTAAGGACAGACACTCCACAGCCTCTCTGAGCTCTGTTAAAGTGTTTGATTACCATTGCAATTAAAAAAAAAAAAAAAAAAGTGTTTTTTCTTATGTTTAAATAATATTTACTGCATTTCAGTTTATACCCATTGTTTCTCATCCTTTACCTGAGCACAACTGAGTCTCGTTCCATCTTCTTCAGTTGCCCCATCAGGTATTATCCACATAGATAAGACCCCCTGATTCTTCTCCAGGCTAAATAGTGCCAGCAGTCTCTGCCTGTCCTTTTATGGCAGATCCTTCAAACACTTCATCTTTTTTGTGACTCCTCACTGAACCCATTCCAGCATGTCCATGTCACTCTTGTACTGGAGAGCCCAGCACTGGACCCAGAACTCCAGGTAAGGCCTCATCTGTGCTGAGTGGAGGGACGGGATCACATCCCCAGATTTGCTGGAAATACTCCCTCTGATATGGTCCTGGACACTGTTGGAGTTCTCTGTGGGAGTGGCGCATTGATGCCTCATGGTCAACTTGGTGTTCACCAGGACCCCCTGGGCTGCTTCTGCAAAGCTGCTTTCCAGCCAGTGAGCCCTCAGTCTCTGCCAGTGCATGGAATTCTTCCTCACCAGGTGCAGACTCTGCATTTCCCCTTGTTGAACTTCACGGAGTTCCTGTCATCCTGTTTCTCCAGCCTATGCAGGTCCCTCTGAATGATAACACAGGCAGCCGGTGTAACACCTTCTCCTCCTGGTTTTTTATTGTCAGCAAATTTGCTGAGGATGCACTTTGCCATATCATTCAGTTTATTAAAGAAAGTGTGAAATAGTGTTGGACCCAGTATGAATCCCTTAAGTACACCAATGGTGACTGGTCTCCAGCTGGACCTAGTACTGCTGTGCACAACACTTTGAGCCTAGTTGTTCCCACAGCTTTCGATCCACCTCACTGTGCACTTACCTATCCCGTACCTCATCAGCTTGTCTGTGATAATGTTATGGGAGGAGGTGACAAAAGCCTTGCTAAAGTCAAGCTAAACAGCATCCACTTCTTTCCCCTCATCTACTGAGACCATTGTCTCATTGCAGAAGACTATGAGAATGGTCAGATATGATCTCCTTCTCATAAATCCATAGTGACTTCTTCTGTCCCCTTCTTATCCTCAGTATGTTTGGATTTTTTTTCAGGATTATTTGCTCCATAACCTTGCCAGGGATTGAGATGAGGCTGACCAGCCTGTAGCTCCCCAGATCCTCCTTCTTGTCCTTCTTGAAGACAGAAGTGATATTTGCTGCCTTCAAGTCATCAGGGATCTCGCCTGATCACCGCGACCTTTCAGAGCTAACCAAGAATGATTTCACAGTGACCTGGGCCAGTTCTCTCAGCACTCATGGGTGCATCCTGTGAGGTCCCAGGAACTTATGTATGTTCAGTTCACTTAAATATACCTTCCGGTAGGGGTGATTTATCTTTGCTCTGGATTCATGTCCATTGGTTTAAAATGACTATTCCTTAAACTTCAAATTCATTTTATGAGTGGATTTAGTCATATGACTCATGACATTTAATAAGCACCACGAGGCAAAACTCCTACATCACTGTTTGAAAACTCACCACTAAAGCTTAGTGATACTGCTTTTGTAATTTGTGGACAGAAAACTTAGGAGTTACATAAGCACAAAGCATTTTTGTGGGAAGAGTGGTAGGAGATCAGTTAGCTAAATGTTAGTGTAAGGGTTTGAAAAAATTAATGGCCTAAAAAGTCCTTCATGTGAAGATGAGCAGTTCAAATAACTGAAATCACAGAATCAGAGAATCATAGAATGTCCTGAGTTGGAAGGGACCCACAAGGATCATTGAGTCCAACTCCTGTCCCTGTATACGACAGCCCCACAGTTCACACAGTGTGTCTGAGGGTGTTGTCCCGTCTCTTCTTAAACATTGTGAGTCTTGGGGCTGTGACACCTCCCTGGGGAGCCTGTTCCAGTGCTCCACCACCCTCTGGATGAAGAACCTTTTCCCAATGTCCAACCTAAACCTTCCCTGACACATCTTCTTGTCATTCCCTCAAGTTCTGTCATTGGTTACTCCCCTTGCGAGGAAGCTGTAGCCATTATGAGGTCTCATCTTAAGTCTCCTCTTCTCCAGGCTGTGACTTGAGCTGCTCCTCATACGGCCTCCTCTCCAAACCCTTCAAAAACTTCATATCCCTTTTCTGGACACTCTCTAGTACCTTTATATTTTTTTTTTTTTAATCCTGTGTTGCCCAGACCTGCACACACTGCTCCAGGTGAGGCTGCACCAGTGCAGAGCAGAGTGGGACAATCACCTCCCTCGCCCATCTGGCAATGCTGTGCTTGGTGCACCCCAGGACACAGTCGGCCTTCTTGGCTGCCAAGGCACTGCTGGCTCATGTTCAACTTGCCAGTGACCAGAACACTCAGAACCTCTGTGGGGCTGCTTTCCAGCACCTTGTTCCCCAGTCTGTATGTACAGCCAGGTTTGCCGTGTCCCAGGTGCAAAATCCAGCACTTGCTCAGACTACATTGTTCAACAAAAGTTACATCAGTGACCTTTATGAAGTGGTCTTTTCTCAGTTCTCTCAAATAATAATAAAAAAAACCCTGTTCTAAATGGCACCTCTGTTGAATATCCAAGCTGGATCAAAAACAAGAGTGAGCAAGGTATGAGGACAGAGTTCTTTTTAAGAGCTGTACCTCAAGGAACAGGTCAATGCAGACTAGCAGATTTTTGCAGATCTAGCTCCCATACATGGTAGAAGAGTTTTCAGGCAAAAAAGTAGACTTCAGTTTGTACTGTCATCAAAATGTCATCTTCTGCAAATACTAAGATTTTTAAACAGAAACAGGAATTATTTTGAAAAGCAAATATCTTTTAAAGAAAAGGAATTGTTTAAGACAAAGTAAAAAATGAGTACTCAAAGCTTGAAGAGTTATAAAAAAGCCTATCCCAAACAAGAACAAAAGAATCAGCAAATAATAAGCAGACCTTATAACTATGAAGTTGCTAATAAAATAAAGCTCCCGTGCATCTGTTCATGCCAAAGGCATTATGTGCAACTAAAGCCATCACACATGTGCTAGACATGAAATAAGACTGGATGAAGCACTGGAAATACAGTGCGTATGGACTAGATGTAACTTCCCTGTTTGGATTCAGCACTGTTATTCCTTTACATTTAGGCACACCACCAACTGCCGTATGGTATGTAGCTCAAAGTGAAATGAAGAGTGAGGAAAAGTTTGATCCATACCAGCTGGCAAAGAGGGTTTCTTTTGCCAGCTTCAGTAGGAAGTGCAGGAGCTGTGTTGGGATTTAGTGGCTCTGCAAAAATATCTGCATGCTGAAACATCAACTCTCCAGAGTTATCTGCTTCTGCTGCGTGTTACCTGTCCGGAAACAAATGTTCACCACCCAGAAATGTACTTTACTTTGATACAATTCAGGAAGGAGTGTGCTTTGGGGAGACGAAAAGGTGGAAATGATCTGGGAAACAGTGATAAATGTTCAAATCAACCATCAAATCTACGTATGTAGATCTCAGTGTGAGATCAGGAAACAGGAAATGTGCATGGTGTTTATTACCCACACATAGAAGAGAGACCAGCTGGCTACATGTCCTGGAGTGACCAGGATAATCCTGTAATTAACATCACACCACAATGACCACAAAAAAAAAAAAAAAAATCCTGCTGGTCGTCTCATACTTGAGGATGGAAGTGTGGAGGAAGGGGACAGAAAACAGATTTTAAAGACCATTTTAAGATTTTTTTGAGGAACTGACTTCACGCTATGCTCACAGTGCAATATTCCTGTGCATGGGCACATACTTGAGCAGTCCAGAGAGCTACTGGTGGTCTTGCATCAGGGCATCCTGTTTCTTAACTGCAGAAATACAAGCTGTATTTCTCTTGGAATGCAAGAGATGCTACTGTAGAAATGTAACATAAGACATAATTCTGTTGATGCCTGGAAGCAACAGAGATATATGAGCATGATTTACTCTCTAAAAATGTATTTTGATCCTACCACCCCTTACTTTGCAAACTAAAGGATTTCTGAGATCACATTGTAATAGCTGAATGAACAGAGATCACTAGAAGGGGGAACTCCTTTTGTAGGGATGGCAAAGGCGAAATTCCCCTGGAAGACATAAAAACTGAAAAAAAAAAAAAAAAAAAAAAAAATGGGCAAAACCTGGATATTCTATGCTCCCCAGTTTCTAAGAAGGCTATTTTCTTCAACTTTAAGATTTAGTATGATCAGATAAATAAATCTGTTTAGAGGAGTTGCTAGAGTGTTTTCTTGATAATACACCTGCAGAGCTACTAATAAGTCATATCCTTTCCTCTTGGATTCACAGACACACAGTAATGTTGCTACTGAGCAACACTTGATGTTGGTTAATAACTTGATGTTGATTAAGGACCATTTCACTGTGGGAAGATTACTTTCTTCCACTGGTTTTTAATAGCTATAAGAAAGAGTAGTTTGATGGCAGGGCTGTGCATAGGGAAGGTGTATGTAGGTCCAATTGAGCCTAACCTGCAGTATTTTAAAGTGAAAAACTCAATTCATGCAAAAAGGCCATGCTCATGCCTCGTTTTGTGAGGCTATTGTGAGTTTAAAGCCTCAAAACTCAGATTTCTGCGAAACATGAAATAGTAATGATTATTAATCTATCATGGATTGGTGCTACAACAGCTTCCCTGCTTTGACTTCCCCAAGCTCTGCAAAGGAGATGGAGGGATAAGGTTTCTGATTTTAGACAGGGGTAACCTTCCTTCACTCTCAGGTAGGTTTTGTCTCAGTCCCAGGTGTTGCCTGTAAAGAACCACAGTCAGCACCTCTGCCACTGAGCAGCAAACAAGCTGGTTTGAAGATATTACCTGCAAAGCCCTCAAATCCATAATGAAGCTTGCAACCCTTGAGGGCAGGACAGTCAAGGTATTGGCAGTTTTTCTAGCTGATATCCCAAGTATACACTTAAAATCACTAAATTAGATCTCACTCAGCCCTGTCTGACAGTCGAAAGCAGGCCCCTACACCTAAGCCTTTCAGGGTTTCCCTCTACTCCCTCTACCTACTCCCTCATATAACATCTACACCACTGTTTTTCTAGTCCCCCTTGGTGCTGCATTTGTCCCAGACTGTTCATGATGTGAATGTCAAAGCCATGTCATTGTGACCAACAGTGAATAAATAGCACACAAATTCTCAGTGGTGTTGCACTTACATACCATGATAGGGGCACGAGCCTTTAAATATGCTGCACAGTACTCCAAATACCTGCTAGTTTAGAAAGAGCTGAAGGGTTAAAAAATTTGCTTTGTTCTTTGAAAGGTACCACTTTTGTTTTAGTCTTAAAATAGCCTCTGGTTCATCTCTGTCTCCCAAAAGGGAGGTGTTTGCAAACAGCTTTTTCCTTTTTTCTCTGTATGCAGCCCTGCCTGAACAGACCAGAGCCTTCATTCTTGCAGCCAAGGAAAACGAGTCGCAATTCCCCTTGGATTTTATCCACAAATCTCCTTAATTGTCAGGAGAGATTGCTGCTGAGTGGTGTGAAGGACTCTTTCATCCCCAGGGGCCAATTGTGCTACCTCCACAGGACTACCTGCACCTGCCAGCCAGCAAAGCAAGGAGACAGCATTGGTCATCATCAGATGTGAACCTCCTGCCTAGTTAGAATACGATGCCTTAAAGAGCACGTTGGGAAGAATACATGGCATGCACTTGAATGTAGCATTATTTTTTTGTGGCTAGGACTACTGCACTTGGCACTCAAAATGAGTCAGCACTTGCAATACAATGTCCTTCTCTTTCTAGATGGGCTGCAGTGTGGGCTAAATAGTGAGTTGTTGTGATTTAACCCAAGCTGGCAACTAAGCACCACACAGCCACTCGCTCATCCTCCCCCAGTTGGGTGGGACAGAGAATTGGAAGAGTAAAAGTGAGAAAACTCTCGGGTCGAAATAACGACAATTTACTAAGTAATGCAAAAGCTGTGCATGCAAACAAAGCAAAATAAGGAATTCATACTTCCCATTGCAGGCAGGTGTTTAGCCATCTCCAGGAAAGCCAGGCTCCATCATGTTTAATGGTTACTTGGGAAGTCAAATACCATCACTCCAAATGTCTTTCCTTCCTTCTTCTCCCAAAATATATACTGAGCATGATGTCATAGGGTATCAAATATCCCTTTGGCTAGTTCGGGTCAGCTGTGCTGGCTATGCTTCTGCCCAGCTCCTTGTGCACCTGGCATGGTGTGAGAAGCTGAAAAGTTCTTGACTCCTTAGTAAAAACTAAAACATCAGTGTGTTATCAACATTATTCTCATACTAAATCAAAAACACAGCACTATACCAGCTATTGTACTAGGAAGAAAATAAACTCTATCTCAGCTGAAACCAGGACATGGATATTTAATGCTACCTAGCCTGAGACATCACCAGGGAGTTACAGCTAGAGAAAAATGCCCCAACTAGTGATGAAGTATCAGAGATCAGCACTTTGTCTTCCACCTGTATCACCCATAACAGCACCCCTTACACTTCTCCTATCTCAAGGATGAATACTACGTGAGAGATTTGTCCACAGAGATCTATCACCATGGGGAAAGCAAGACATGGGAAAATAATCAGTGGAATCAGTTTCTCAACTTGAGGGTACTCACCAACAGTGAATATAGAGAGCCATGATGGTTGGCCACAGTTTTTTCTTGCTCTCAGGACCATAATGAGCAATGCACAATAACAACTCTTTTCAGACCGCTGCAGCTGTTCAGCTCCATCAAGCACCTACTGAGTTGAAGGGTAGGCACTACATTTGAACACAAGAGCCTCATTTTTAAAAGGCAAATTAATTTCCTAAAAAGTGTGAAATTGTTAGCAAGCCATACAAATAGCACATATGAGTTGGTTGTGGTAATTTGAACATTTAGTTTGGATACCTGTGTACTTAACCAAGGAGGAAAAAAAAAGAAAAAAAAGGAAGAAGAACAAAAGCTCTGTGCTACATCTGTCTCTCTAACTAGCTGGTTATTTTCAGTCTGTTTGCAGGTCCATGATAAAACATGAGCTTGGAAGGCAAGTGTTTAAGGACTGATCAGTTCTATAACACTAAATAGAAACAAGCAAATACTTTATAGAAAAATATGTGACCGGCAAATTTCTTATTTTTGACATTCATAAAAGTATTGTAATCGGATGTCTTTCTGGGAAAATTTTTCCCAAATTTTGCCTGTGTGTAATTTTTGTTTTGCAGTTTACCTGACAGTGTGTAGTTGGACTTCTGTAACCTTAACAATGTGAAGCTCAGATTGTCCTGTTAAGCATTGCACTGAGGAAGGTTAAAGGTAGCTCAACCCATCCTCTGAATTCTGCATTTAAATGTATTAGTGCAGGGCTGAAAACTAGGGTTTGTCAGGTAACACAAAGTCTTGAGCCTATGTGTATGAATGGTTTCCAGCATGGCCCTATGGACAGTGCAAAGCTCATGACTCACTTTCACCTGCCTTGCTGGTTATGCTGTAGGAGTGCTGATGTCTAGCTGGGCTTTGAATGGGTAACAGAAAGAGACACCCCTCCTGGCAGCCAAGACTCAAGCCAGGGACCACCGAACAGCACAGATGGCAAGTACCACTAAAAGAAACCCTAAGCTTTGCTGAAAAAGCAGTACCATAATTTAGTATTTATTTTTAAACAGACGAGATGCCATTCTTTCATTTAGATCCTCCATCTTTTGCCACATGGTTGCTGCTGGATGGGATAAGTGCAGCTGTGTCCCACCACCACAGAACAGATTCCACATTTACAAGTTCAGTCTTTTTCGTTACTTGTGGATACTAGATAAAAGTTTGTAGCTTCCTGCAGTAATATGACACGGAACATCCTCAATGAGCAAACACTGAAAGCAGGGAAAAGCACTGGGAACAAAATTAATATGAAATGTCCTTGGACACTGGAGAGGAATTTTGGCCCTCTCCATCACAATGAGACACCACTCTTTCTTGAAGCAGGAGATAAAGCTCTGGTGTCTCAGAGCATGAATATTGGGGTTTCTTTGACTTCCTGATGTGAGCAATATCTCTCCAGGACAACTTGAGAATTATCAGAATACTTCTGAAGACCATTGTGCTGTTCGATCATTCACCCCAGAAATATTACAGAGACGTAAAGTGTGATAGGGTCCCACGCAGGCTCATTACACAAAATAAAAATTTACCCAAAGACAATAAAAGCTATGAATGCCTGGAAAAAACCCGACTGCATGGTTTGTTCTCTGGACTGGATGTAATTCTATAGAAATGTAGCAGTCTGGCCAAGATAAAATCAAGAAAATTAGTTTTGGTGGGGTACGGGATTTTTTGTTATGTTTTGTTTTAAATCAGAGAACATTATGTCTTTGCAAATGAAGTATTCAGACAAGCGACTCGGAGCTGGGAAAACATATCTGGAAAGATGAGGCCCTCTTTATTAAATAGAATGTCAGCTACTCAAATAATTATTTTCTAAAACTAGTTTTCCAGTTGAAATTAGATTTTTTTTTTCTTCTACCATGCTATCTAGTAGACAAAAGTGGGAAGGAGGACCTAGTCACAGAATCTCCTTTTCAACATGCCCCATAGTATAATTTACGGCTCTGATCCTGCAAAAACCTTGTCTCACCCCATCTGCATTGTTTCAGGGGAACAATGTGTACAATTCATATGGGTATTTAAAGACCTCTGTCTCTACATTGTATGCACACTGAGAGTTAGCTGTTAAGGAAGAAAAAATAAGGCAGAAACCTAGACAATAGAAAGGAGAGACAAGATTTAGAAATGCAGATCTGTTGCAGTAAGGGCAAGACAGTGCTTGTTAATTTGCTAACACCCTGGTTTCAATTGCAGCTAAAACTCATAAGAAGTTAACTCTAATAAACACAGGTAAGAAATTATGTATTAATAGCATGACAATACAGTTCTATTGAAAGGCATGGGTAATCAATACAGCAAACCAGCGCAGTAGAACTCTGACAAACTTCCATTTTAATGATCCTGTAATTGCCATCTTCTCTTAGTACTGAGTTCCTGTTCAACCTGTGTTAGCACATCCACACAGACAGCATCTGATGGGGTCTTGATTCACAATGCTGGAGGTCAATACCCTCTTCTGTGCTTTCATCTTAACCTCCCTGGACAGGTAGTTTCAGATGAAGAGTTTAGTAACACAGAGCACTACCACAGTTTCTTTGTAGTTTTGGGGAAAATGCATTGCACTTGTCTCAAAGGTGAAATTCTTGTTTTATTAAAAAAACAGGAGTTTTGCCATTAGCTTGAATAAAACAGCTTTTCAGACCATTCTTTTCACTGTAACATTTCCAGATGATGTCACAATACTTTAAAACAACAGCTCCAAAATCTACTGAAGTTATTTACATATTTACAGAGTTATTTCTGTAATCTCATCACTAATATTTTATGTGCAGGTATCTGGATGTGAAGGCAGAATAACCTGGATAATTTCAATTTTTGGATATGCCTTCACAAGCCTAATAACAGTAATTTTATGCAGTTGTATTTAGTGTTGGTTGGAGCATCCAAGATTCAACTATTCATTAGCATGTTAACATCCAAAAATTAGGCTGGAATAAAAACCGCTGTTATTTCAGCCCATTACATTCTGCATTTGAAAACTAAAAATGTAATCTTTTCTCTATTTCTTTACCACAAATGTTCAAAATAACTGAAATAAATACTACTGTTAAATTAGAAGCCAAGCATCTTAAAAGTCTGTAAATAGTTGTTGCCTTTGTCCAATTTTAACTGTTTTCAATGGATGACTAAAGGTAAGAGATAGACAAGAAATTAGTCCTTTTTCTTTCCCACTACTGGACTCCAATTCAGCAAACCAAAACAGTGTATTTGTCTTGCTGAATGACATGTTCATAAGAATGTCTGTTATTCACTATCTAAAATATTTATTGAATTAAGTTTATGCAGGGCCACAAGGGCATGTGGAAGCTTTCAGTTGTTGAGAAGAAATGAAAAAAAGGCAGAGAGTCAAGACTTAAAAATTATATTTTCATAATGAACCTCTTTAACCTTAATTCCCTCTGCTAATAACATGTAAGAAAAAAGTTAGTGAGTACTTCTATTGTTGTGCCAGACTTTGTGGGTGGTTAACCCTTATTTGAATTCTTATTCAGTTTTAAATGAGTGTAAGGAGGGTAGGATATTGGACTAGAACCATTTATAGTGAACTAAAAATTCTGGAGCAGCACTCATGCAATGACATCTGCAAGTGTGTTTATCTGGCTGCAAAAAAAGATCCCATTTATTCTCATAGAACTTTTTTTTTTTTACTTAGAGTATTTTTTCTTCAGTATATATAGTGATTATTCTAGAATGACACAGAGGCCTGAATACATTGCTTTTTAAAAGAAACATGCCTTTGCCATAAGTAGTCGTTGTCAAGACAAACATATTTGGAGTTATTAAGCATATTTTACACTTCTTGCTTGCTTGCGACTACTTTGTGTGGGGGATGGAAAAGAGAGGCACTTTGTCACAGTTGCAATTTCATGTAAAAAAAAAAAAAAGTAAGGAAAATAAATTGCTTTGAGTGCAATGCCTTAGCATTATAACTATATGAAGGAACAGTATTAGTCAGTATGGTATAAAATTTCTTACCCACTGAGTTCTGATGAACATAAAATTTTTACTACATACGTATCACATTCTGATGGTCTCTGAAACACAGTAGGCATAACAGTGCAGTTCACAAACTGCCTAAGTTAGCAGTCTTTCCTAAACTGTACTCAATAGCGAAAAAATGACTGTGCTCAGCACGCTCTAAAGAAAAATAAAAGACAATCTTTAGCCATATTGTTTTGCAGCAACGTGATGGTAACATGGTAAACACGGTAAACAATGACAAAGTAAAAAAAAAGGAAAAAAAAAAGAAAGAAAAAGAAGGTGAAGGACTATTTTAAATTTGAAAGAGGTCTTTTAAAGGTGCAGTTTGGGAACAACAGTCTCATTTTTTCTTTGTGCTATGGTCAATCAGACTGTAAAAACAAATCAACCAAGCAACCAACCAGCAAATATGATCTGCAAATTGTATATCTCTGCTTGTAAAGTAAATATATGTGTGGGCAAAAAACCTGATGTTTGATGCTGTGAGAGGAATCAGCATATGGTTAGTAGTGTGTGTGCAGCCTAGTTTTGAAAGTTACTAAACATCTCTTTGAAACCTCTTGCAATGAAGAGAAATGATAGATGTACAACACCCATAGTCATCTGGGTCTGCAGCAGGCACCCCTCGTGCAGCAGTGACTGGAAAGCATCATCAAAGTAGACCACTTATTAAGATTATGAGGCAGCTCAGTCTTACAGTGAAGATGTAATTTGCTTCTGAGAACTCTACAGCAGCAGCTCATTGCATCACATATGCACTCATGAGGCTACTTTTGCATGGCAGACAGCGTAAAGCTAAGCTGAATTTCCGGAGATCCTCATAATGGGCATGATGTTGCAGGGCACATAACCTGAAAGGAAATGAAGTTGCTTTTTTGTTTTTGTTTAAAGAACCTAATTTTATCAGGACAAAAAAAATGCAAGTTTGTTTATTCTGCAGCCTCTGGCACAACACAGACCTGGAGTCTATGACACAACTGCATTGCATGAGGCCTCAAACACAAGCCCAGCCAGAGTGTTCTTGCCTTCCAGGTGCCCACACAGTGCACAGCATGGCTGTATATAAACCCACCACACAGCAACAGTTGTCTGTAAGGCAGGAGTATCCTGTAAGGGACACATGGACCTCCGCAAGCCAATGACCCAGCCTGGCAGCACTAGGACATGGTCCTGCTGGCAGAGTGCCAAACCCAGCTGTAGAGAAACTCAGCTGCACCTTGGCTCTGAGCATGTTCCCTTGCTCACCCCACTCTCAATTCTCTCACTGGTTCCAGGATTTGCAAGAAGGGGTCTTTCTTCTCATAATTGATCATGCTGACGTCTGATCTCCCTTGCAGCCTGAGGACCATCCGTATCCGCTTTTGTCTCAGCTCTTATCTTGGCAGTCCCCGGTCCCTCATCCTCACACACAGTCCACCGACAGGAGTTTCCTGTTTTCCACCCCTACTCACAGCAATCTCTGCCTTATCTCCCTGCTGGTTTAATTCCCAGCTCCATCTGTTCATTTGACGTTCATGAACCTCAACAAGCATTTGTTTTCAGACCCATACAAATTTAAATACCTTCCATTGTGTTTGTGCTCACTCGGTTCTCACATTTGTCACCGGGATGATAACTATGCTGAATAACCTAAATTTGGTTCTCACTTAGGCTTCCGTCTTCTTGCAAAAGCCTGCCATGCTTTCAAAGACTCACAATGAGGTCCACATGGCTAAAACAGTCCTTTTTCTGTGCTCTGTGCCTGTCAGGCATTCTCCAGATGCATAAAACTTCTGATGTAAACAGAGCTCCTCATCCTGCCCCCTGTCCTCTCACAGCCATAAAAGGTATTTCTCTGTCTTCAAACATCATCTGATTTTATCATACTCCCTCTTAGCTTCATGCATTTAGTGGTTGACTTTTACTCCTGGGAGAAGCATTTTTTTACTAGTCCAAGCTGATTCTACCATCTCTAAATTCAGCAGAAAACCTTTCCTTCACCTTGCTTTCCTTCTCAGCAGGGAGGACAGGTTTGAAAAGAAAAGGCTTTTAAAAATAAAATAGCTCCCTCCTCACTAGTGTTTATATCTCTTGGCTGCTTTATTCTCATCTGAAATATCTCATTCCTCCATAATTTTAGCCTTAGTGAAGTGTCACATAGATAAAGGCAGGAAGGAAACGTAACTAGCCTAATTTAACCTTACTTTTATCTCAACTAAATCTGACCTAAATCCCTTAGTTATTAAACCGGCTTCATTCCAAGTATGCCACTTGCACAGTATACTTCAAGAAATATGCTTCAGTCAGAGCTCCAGCTCAGGATTTGAAAGTTAAGAAAAACCCAAATGCCCCAAACAAACAAAACCTCAAAAGCAGAATAAATACTTCCAACTTGCAAAGTGCAGACCAGCATTGACATCCTAACTTTTTACATGAGCATTTAAATCTCTTCCCTCTCCAGTCACCTTACTAAAACATCCACAGAAAATCCATACCTCACTGCTGTGCTGTTTTTTTTTTTAATCCATAGACTGCAGGCTGCCTGTTCTTTTTTTTTTTGAAATCTCATTCTAGTATCTTGGGTTACACTCTTTGGCAGAGTGCAGGTGTCATTCTGAGTACAACAGCTACCAACCTTTCATTTCTAGCCTTCAGATGTTTGGTTTCCCATATTCCCCACTAATACCTACTTTGTTCTTGTCCAAACAGTCCTACAGACAGACATTTTTCCTTCACAATTGCCTAGTAATGGTTCCTGTAGGCTTAGTGCATATTTTTATCTTAAACCAGGCTGGTTTAGTTTCATTGACAGCTTCACTGCTCATCACTGAATTTTATTTAGTGTATCTGTATTTCACTATTTTTCATGTCCGTTAATAATCTTCAGCATGTAAATCATAACTCCTCCCATCTGTGATTTCCCAACACACTCTCAAAAACTGGGCACTTAAAGATGTTTTGTTCCATCTCCCAAATTTTGCAGCTTAGCTTATAAAGCAATCAAAACAGAGCCAGATAATTTTTAAAACATCTCTACAAATCGATGATGATTATATTGACAAGCCTTGGAATAAAATGATGATCACAGCAGATATTGATATGGTAGGATAAAAGCCTGACCCACCCTATAAAGTTAAAGAAACACATAAAACTGTAGAACATTAATTAACAAGATTATCTTCTAAAATGAAATATGAGAAAGAATCACAAGAGAAAACAGCGGCAATGCCATAGCTCTAAACTCATTATTTCATCACCAACATGTGATTGATTAACAACACCTGTATTAATAGTATAGCCATCCCAGAGTTGACTTCTGACTTTTCCAGGGCTTAACATGAGGCAGCTGAATAGACTTGTGCAATTAAAATGCAAACACCTGTGCTGACTTCTAAGGACCAGATGTGCTTCTATTAAACAAGCCCTGAGGTTTGCTTAAAACTAGTACCTGCTTCCCAGCTACATACAGTTGCCCATGTTTCAGTGTCTAAGTATATTTTAAATTTTGAATGTCTTCGATTTTCTTTGCACAGGAAATGCCTGTATTTAAGTACTTCATTGGTAGTAAGGCAAATTACCTTGTCTGCATGGTATGTTCCAAATTTCACTCCTGCACTTCAGCTTTCTCCTGTGTTTTTCTCCTGGATGTTGTAAAAAAGCCAAGACTTAAGAGCTGCCCACTGTGCTGTCCCTCAGTGCTTAATTCTTATGATACCTATAGCTACAACAAACAATGACAAAAATGAAAGCGAACCTTTAATAAGCCAGCTCAGCCCATTGAAGTACAGCATCCCTGAGGCCATGGCAAAAATGGCAAACTTAGTCAGTAGCTCCACTCTAGTTTCTCTTGGCACCTTGCAGACACGTTCATGGGCTCTGCCTGGCAACTCCCTGGTTTATAACAGCATGGATTTGACTTTGGGGCTGAGCACATATGCATCCTCTGACTAGGGACTCCCTCATGCCATCTGTTGTGTACCAGCTGTACTGTCCCAGCATGCACCAAAAGAGCCCACAGTATTTGAGACTTGCAGGTAAGACAATGCCAACAGCTGCCTCCTGGTGAGCAGATTCATAATTAGAGGAGTTGGGCTGTCTGCAAATCCACATAGCGGGTGAATAGCATGGCTCCATTGTTCAAGTTAATAAATCTCAGGGTCTGCATCCATACTGTACTTAGGAATATATTTATAATTTTTGGCAGATAAGAAATTAGCCAGATGATATCTTAGTCAATATCTCTTTCAGGTATTGGAATAAATGGCAATTTCACTGTAAATCACAGTCTGCCTCTCTTCCTCTCAGCTTTTTTAGATGACAGCTGATACAAACAACAGTTTTAAGAACATCAGTTTTTGTACTCAGGGCCCTCAGCTAGAATAAGGGAGCTGCTTGATTTTAGTTTTTTTTTTTTTTTTTTTGTTTTTTGTTTTTTTTTTTTTTTGTTGTTAATGCCTAGTGGGATCTACTGGAGGAGGGCAAGAAACAGGACTTATTCTTTTCCAGCAGTTATCTGCTCAGTTCTAAGCTCTGCAAGCTGGAGGCATCATGTGCCACTTGGCCTAGCAAGTGATCAAAGAAGGCAGAGCAGAAATACCCTGTCTCAGTGAGTGAGCAGTCATCACTTCACAGGGTCTGCCCAGTGGCAGGGGAATAACTGGAAAATAAAGCTGCAGCTGTACTCAGTAAGGCACGATAGATTGTTATATGAAAGCAACTTGCTAGGGACTTTCACAGTGTCAAGAAAAGCAAAAGTGGCCTTGACTTATAACACAATGGGCAACCAGCTCCTTGAGGTCCTTGTCTCCAGCTCCCTAAGGCATTGTGTCATTGTCTAGGTCTCCATGAAACTTTTCAAATGGTCTTCATTTTTATTCTAGCTCGTCTTTTCATCATTCTGGTCAAATAAAAAATAACAAAATAACAAAATAACAAAATAACAAAATAACAAAATAACAAAATAACAAAATAACAAAATAACAAAATAAAATAACAAAAAACCCCAACCAACCAAGCAAATAAAAAAAAAAGCAGTGCTTAAACACAGCCTAGAACCAAATAGATTCCAAAAATGTAGGAGCTGTTGTATCTCCAGGGCAGCAAAACAGGAGGAGCAGCAAAGCAATCCATGACTGTTTTTATCTGGGTGTCTGTGGTGTGAACAGATATTTGATAATTTGCCTGGAGCATTGGAAAACTTAGCACCAGCTTTGAAAGTGTAAGATACACAGAGAGTGAAGGGAACAATGTGAAATCTTCAAGATGTGGTAGACTGGCCTTTTGCAGTGTCTGATGGAGCTTATGGAGAAATAGGTCATTCAGTTTGCCTCAAAGATGTTTACCTTGCCAGAGCAAGAGGGGGGCTTACACCAGCTCTTGATGTTAACACTGAAAACAGGCATGAGAAAATTATGATTCTCAGTCTATAGGATCTTCAGAAGGACTTAGTTCACAGCTATTGGACTTCTCCAAGTTGGGAGGTTTTTACTCAATTGGTCATATCCAGAAAACAAAAACTTACACACATCAATAAAATTTAGAGAATTCCAGTTCTTTCTGCTAGTATGGAAAACACACAGTCATATACATGTTGTCTTTGCACACACATACACCTAGACACACACATATGAGAAAAAAAGTAGAGCTAATAATGAGTTTAATTTGGCTCACATTTTCCTTGTTTTTAACGAAGTTGTCTGGTATGAGCATGGTAAACCTCAGAAATACAATATACATCAAAGGAACAAGAGGAGACATTTTGTTGGTATTTTGACGGTGTAAATCATAGAAATATGGTTGAAAGAATTCTTTATTCTCTTATCAAAAAAGTCCCCCCCTTTTTTTTTTTTTCCTTTTTGTGCTAAGTCATGTAAAGCGGTGACTGATAAGCACTGTGCTGTTCATTGGGATTAAGTGACCTGCGTGGATGTGTCTTGTTTTGTGGTCTCCAGTTCACAGTTTTAGTGAAAAGGTGCTCAAGGTTTCAGCACAAGGTTTTAAATTGTCCTTTACCATGGGTGCACCCAAAGAGGCAGAGAGAAACCTCTGCTGTCTCCCTCTAGCAGGAAGACCCTGGGGTTCCAGCCCAGGTATCAGACAAGCTCTACCTGCCCCTTTTCCTGAGACACTTTCCTCCAGCAGCAGCCTGCTGCTCCCGAGAAGAGAGTGCAGCTTGGGACGTAGGATCAGCGTGTGTCCTCTCCCGTGGGCAAAGCACTGCAAAGCAACTCTGCTGCATGCTCCCTCCTGCATCCCCATGGGGCAGATGCATACAGGGAGGAGAAGCAGATGAAGAAATTACTCAGAGAGGCAGTTTAGCCCCAGTACCACGCAAAAGGAGAAAACAGTCACATGGAGAAGTTCTTTGCTTGCAGAAAGCAAATTGATTCCAGAGATGAGAGTAGGATCTGGGGCTGCAAAGTGATACATGCGTGCAGAAATTAGTTGGTAGAGGCCAGGTTTTCCAAGATGTTTAGGCATCCACAGATGCAGATAAACATGTGGACCTGGATCCTTGGAATTATCTAGACACCCATCTCCAGTAAAATTAGAGAATCTTAAGTGGGTGTCAGCATCTAACTAATTTGTATGGTTTTGACCCTTGTGAGTTTTGGAGGGGTTTAAGGCCCCCATCAGATTCTCCAGGTAACTGCCTACCTTCACAGATCTGCCCTTACAAGCCTAACTAAAGATGTGAAACACAATCTATGCTGTTATTTTACTTCCTCTAACCTGTGTCAACAAGTCTTTTCTTGACAATTTAAGCCCAAAACTTACATGAGTGTAACATAAATTCTTACTGAATTACTGGTAGGCTGTTCCTTTTTAACCTCCAGATTTTAAATTGGTTCTTATATGAGAGTTACTGGCACTAGTCCATACTTTTTCCTTCTGGATCTCATTTCCTTCGGTAATATTCCTTCATCTCTTATTTTTGCCTACAGTATTCAGGTCAGGGCTAGATAATCTTGCTTCATTTTTTGAAATTAACCATTTATTACATTTTTTAAAAAGCCAACAAACATGCATAAAACACATTCAGACATCTGGCTCTGACAGCAAGAAGCCAGTGCTGCCTTATGGTCACATGAAATTGTCACAGATCTATTTTACAGCACATATCCTAGTGTTCAGCATGTCCTCCAGCATGCAGTAGCAGTTCAGCACCATTTTCTCCTTGCTGTCAGAGCTGCACACAAAATAATTTCCTAGCTAGTTCTCTTCGTGCTCGTTTGGTTTCCAAAATAACTTTGGCTTTCCATTCCTCTGTGATTACATTTGATGATACAGTTTGCCTTTTCTTTTTTAACCGCTGCCAAAACTGGCATTTTGACAGCCCTGGAAACTGAAGTCCTCTGTTAAGGGAACAGCTACAAGTGCAGGCAGCTCTGCGAGTTATCCCAGCCCTGCTCAGCCAGCGTACCCCAACCTACACTGGAGACACCACTCAGCTGTAACAGTCTTTTTCTTTACTCAAATCATTTGGGTCTTGCATTCATCCTGTAAGACAACCTGCAAGCACAGACTGGTTAATGAGAGCTGTAGTGGCATCTATCTGACAGAAGCTTGACAGTGTCTACCATCTCCTTTTGCAGAGGCTGTTGAACCGGTGTCAGATGGCAATGTTATTTTGTCACAACTGCCTTATGCTGGATTTGAACCAATGACTTGGAGATGGAAGGCAGGATTTTAGCCTCTTGAGACCTTCATTACACCTGTGTTATCATCTGTGCTTTTCAGTACATAGTTCTTTAATTATTTTTTTTTTTTTTTTTCCAATTCTACACTCATCCTGCTTGAACCAAAATTACGCTCCTCTACAGACTAGAACCCATATATGCCAGGAGCTCTGTTGAACCTTATGAGTTGTCCCCTCTGTTCTTGATGTCACCACCCTTTCCATGGACAGAAAGAACTCCACATCTTTTCTGTCCTCTGTACAGCTCCTCTTAATACAAAAGGTCTCATAATGCCAGTGGTTTTGTTGCTAATGGGTACAATTTCTTGATCCCGAGTCTGTTTGACAATACTAATAAACTTCCTGACCATGGAGAAGGTCAGACAATATTTCTTGTCCTGCTTGAAATATGCGCCATAAAATTAAATTAAATAAATATTGCCTATGTCAGTAATACATGCTTTTAATGGCACACTTAGCTATGTTGAAGTATAATTTAACAGCAGTGGAAGCACTTATAGCATCCACCTTACTGTGAAATAAATTCATACCGATCATAATGATGTGATATTGAATCCTTTAGACAGGGTCCCCCCTCATTGTATTTTTCTATAAACTCCCCAAATAACAGCTTCTAAACAGAAACAGCTTCTAAAACTCACAAGCTTTCTTTTTTTCCGTATGAACTAAGAATGCAAGCAGACAAGACTATTTTGGCCACTCTTTGTTAACACCCCATTCCAAATTAAGTGAACTGTTGATATTCACATTTTTCTCTATGAGTTACAAGCTGAAAAAAAATAATTCAGCAACATATTTGAATGTTTTCAATCCATTAAAAGCAATTAGTACTCTATCAGTTACCTAGCTATAGCTTGGCATGTTAGATATGTACTTGTGAGTCCTGAACACTCCTTCTGATCACAATGACCTATTACAAGCTGTTAAAATCACCATGATAGGGTGTCAGGGAGCTGTTAGCAATGGAAAAACAAAACCTGTGACATCTGGCTGAACATGCTGTCCTGGTGGAGATAAGTTATGGTTTGTTTTCATTTCTTCACTGAACTTCCGTGATCTAACCTTTCTGACCTCCTATTTATGAGATTTGTGGTAGTTCAAATCATCTTCTGCATTCATAAATGCTCCCACAGGTAATGACAAAAAGCAATTCAATGGGAATTTATTGAGGAATTTTGATTAAAACCAAGTCCTGAAGATGTGAGTGAACAGACTCCCAAAAAGTTTTATTTAGAAAGCAAAGTTTCTTCAGTTGTAAGGCTTCTAATATTTTCCAAAGAATGTGACCACATTAAAAACTTAATTAGTCCCTAAAGCTTAAGAATCATTCACTTGCAGACATTATTTTATTTTTATGCATGATGCCAAGTTAGCATAAAGTACTTTTGCAGTAATTTTCCTTTAGAATTCTATTTTTCCCTTCTTTAAGGTTTTCCTTTGAGGTTTCTGTAGAATGTGGGGGGGACTGCAACTGTTATATCAATCATATTTAATCATTCCTTTTTACAATGTTATGCACACAAATAGAAGAACCATAGATATTAAAAAAAACAACCACTATTGTCTGCAAACTATGACTATCATTATTATTTTACCTATAGAACACATGACAGGAATTATTCATTGTTACATGCTTGCAATAAGATTTGCTTTGTAAGGAGGTAGCCTGTTTCATATCAAAGTTAGGTGGTATTGTGGAAGGATACAGAGAGGTTTTTCAGTATTATATCTTCAAAGATATAAAAATTCCGGAGAGGAAATACGTCTTAAAAGACGGTATTTTATATTTTCATAGGTATAATAGAGTGCTGTCCTTGTCTTGCTTGCTTTTTTCCAATCTAATATCTGAGATTTAATGTTTATATTGTCTTAAACCATTTCTAATCTATTAATATACTGCATTGATCCGCCATTCATCTGATTGTTGAGAGAAGGACATTAATGGTTTCCATTAGTCCATTTTGTAATCTCCACGTGTTCTGATGGTAATAAATCTTCACTCCATCCATTTGCGAGGAGCAGCCAGTTTCAGCAGAATGGGCTGCATTGCAGATGACAGGGGTTTCTGGAAGAGAAGAAAAGCAAGGGGTAATGATTGTCTCCACAGCAGGGAGAACAGGAGGTTCTTTTGCAGGATCCACTCATGAGAAAGATGTGCAGTTAGGCAAGGCAGCTCAAGCTACAGTATGTGATTGGAAACCTGAGGGCCAACATCAGTCTTGTAAAATCAGAGAGGAGAGGGTTAGGGATGAGCTTGGTGTCAGAGGACAGCAATGTAGCTTCCAGGTGGGAGGCAGTTAAAATCTAGGCCACTCCAGCGAGAGACAATGACCATACACCTGCGTGAAAACTAAACCCCCAGGAGCAAGACCGTGATTCCTTGTGTATTTTCACTGCCAACCCATGGCCATGTCACTGACTCTGAATTATCTTTTACTCTGAGTAACACTGAACTCTAACGTTTTGTGGAATTCCTACATAATTTCTGAAGAAGGGTGGGCATGAAGTGAGTTGAGCTAACTATACGAGGATGGTGTCAATTTTATAGACTAAAAGAATAAACCTTGCACGTATTCACAGACATGCACAGCACTGACACCACTAAGAAGTCTTCCTTGCTCTTTCTTTGCCCTTCAAACTCAATGTCAAGTAACTTCACTCTTCAGCTTCCCTGCCAACAGCATTGAAAAGGCACTATTCAGAAATCTTCGTTTCCATTCTGAAACTTCAGCATCCTGAAAAAGCATTATGTTTTGGAGCACAAAGTAGTAACTTTGAAATGTCCTGCAAAGGAAAGCATCTAGGCAGAAGAGTCTATTTGAGACACAGCAAAGATTTTGTTCTGTAAGAAAATGGAGCTGGAACACTGAGCAACAAAGTCCTTGGTTCAGCTGTGGCATCCTCTACCCTCCTGCCCTGAAAGTGGAACCAGCTACCCTGGAGCCCTCAGGGGCACTGAGGAGCCCCTGAGCAGTGCCTCTGGGAGGTCCTGGCTTCACAACAGGTGAGTCGTGCAGGAGCCCAGTGCCCAGGGTTCCACTCACAGCATGACTGCTGGAAGCCTAGGAGACTGCTCCCTTCACCTCATTGCCGGTTGTCAGGAGAACCTCCCAATACAGACATTTTCACAAAAGATGCACATAGTATTTTGAGATGTGTTTAGATATTTATTAAAAAAAAAAAAAAAAGTGTTCTATAAAATTATGTCTTCTCTTGTGGTGATGAGATCCGTGAGATTTGATTGATTTTCATGTAACCATTGCAGGTTTAAATATCTGAATTCTATACGGTTTCATAAATTTACAAAAGAATAAGAGTAATGGAAGCAGGGTGGGAATGAGACTACATGGATTTGACATCTCTTTATTAATCAAAAATCACTTACTAAGCTTACATGATGCAGACCTCAGTTGCTACCCAGTACTGGATCAAGAATGTGTCTGTTTTCCACATGCTGTTCAGAAAAAAATTTGCATATCGTCATGTGAAAAACTAATAGCTCTTGAAGCACCAAAGCTGCTACATGTAACTAAACTTCGGCATTTTCAAGAGAATCTTTCTTTCAACTAGAATTTATGGGTCTGATCTACTCTTATTTGAAATGCAAATGTCACCCACGCTTCATCTGTTTTCACAACATAAAACCTCTGGCAGCACTGAGTAAATTAAAGGTGGGTAGAAGAACTTAGAGGCAATATCAGTGGAGCTATCATTCCTCCTTTAGGAATAGACAGTAATAAAAGCTCATAAAGTTGTTGTCCTTGGCAAGATTTCAAGTATAAGTCTCTAAAACACAGCTTCAATGGTCATGAGTTGGCAAATCATCCTTTTAAGTCTCACATGCTCACATATATTGTGCAATTTGAACTTGTCTTGACATCACCAATTTTTAAGTTGGACAAAAAATTCAGCATTTTGGAGTTTGTTGATAATGAGGAGAAAAAGTAAAAGAAACAACCTGGTCTTTAAAGAAGATGTTAATTTACAAAGAGAACATGTACATATATAAACCTGATGGATAAAAAGCAAGGCGAGGATGGCACAGGAATTCTAAAGGAAAATTTACTTTGTTAAATAAAGCATCTGCTGAACATCAGGTACATGCTTCTGCCAGGATAAGTTTTGGAAGACTTATCCATAACATTGTGCATAGCGTTTTATCTAACAAGTTTTAAAATTGAATGTAGCTTTGAAGAGAGTGAGGAGAGCACAGATGATAAGTTCCAAGAAAACATGGTCATAAACTTGAACAAGTTTTCCACTCCCACCCCAAATACTTTTAAGAAGAAGCTTTTGACAGATTTTCAAGCTCTGAGTACTGCATCTCAGTGAAAAAGCCAGATGAGGAAGGGTAAGAAATTTGTCTCTAAAGAAAAAAAATAAAAAATAAAAGAAACATTCAATATTAAGCAACCTACTGCCTCCCAGGGCAGGTGGCAACCTACAGACAACACCTAGTGTGGTATAAAAGCAGAGTCATCTATGAGTTCAGCCACTGAAGGAACTTACAAGTGGAGCTGGCATGGCGTGCAAAGCAAGTGCTGCATTTTATGAACTGTGCAATAATTATAAAAGCTTTATTCAATTCATTTTAGCTTAAGGTATGAACACATGGGCTTACCAGGCATCATGAACATTGGAGCACCCTGCAAGCATGTGGATGCTGACTTACCTCTTGGGAAGAAATTCCATCAAACTGAATGTATGAGGTTGGGATGGGTGCTTCTAAACCAACCTTTTCAGTCTCATGGATAATTTTGTCCTTCACCAAATAGTTCTGTGTGGCAGTGACACAATAATTATAGAAATGGTCTCTCATGAATGATGCAGTTAATATGTGTTCAAGCAGAAAGAGGAGAACAGTAATTCCAGGCCAAAGGAGGACAGTGATGAGAGACCTCACAGCCTGAGGGTGATTTCTTTCCTGCTGTTAGGGGCAAAAAGGAATTTGCACTTCTCCACTGTTAAAAATCCTCGTCTTGCAGAATGATGTCAATAGCTCTCACTTAATTTAACCTTACTGAAGTCAATTGGGTATTTTACATGGATTCTTACTATTTGTTTCAGATCTGAGTCAATTCACAGTGGAACTACATCTCATGCTTACCAGACTTGGCCTTGAAGGGAAGTGGTTAAGCTCCGCTCTGCCAAGTTGGCAGAGAGTGTGTAGCTCTGCAGTCAGCTGATCCAGTTGAGTTGCTGAAATCAAATAGCACATTCCAGATTAAATTACTGCAGCAGTCTCATATTGAGCAGGGTTTCTGTAGGGGTGGCGGGGAGTGGGTGACCGGTCCAGCCCAATGACATCACCAATAAGGTTGGAGGAAGAGGTGGAGGAGAAGGTGGAGTGGGTGGGGGCAGAGGAAAAGGGATGCTGAGGAGGAACAAAGTGAGGAGATGTGCACTGACACATGAGATTCTTCAAACAACAACAGCAACTGCAGCACCAACAAAACAACAAACAAGCCTCTTGACATCTGTGTTATTTTTAATGTGCCAGAGTCTGGGGAAGGGACAAGCGACAGCAACTTCCACCTACATCCACAGTACACAGTGGAAGGATTAGTTCTTCACACTTGCACATCCAAGCCAAAAATCAACCCACTAATTCTAGAGAAACATGCCTGACAGCCATACTGAGCTAGGTGGTGATTTTATGGAGCAATGGGATGGCAACATTTAATTCAATTTTTTCATATTAGAAGCCACATCCTAGCCTCAGGCAGCCTCGCATCACAGTCTCCAGCAGAGCTGCACCACACATCTGGCTTGTGAGGTATGTCATGTTTTGGGGGAAGAGGGGAAGGGACTTCACACTGTGATGCTACAGAACCATCCCAAGACTCAAGCCTTGCCAGAGACAGGGACTTAAGTCTCATTCTCCTAATTGCTGGTGGTGGCTGTGGGAGGTGCTCTGGATGCTCTGCCCACCTGGCTGTTCCCAGGGAAGTCTCTGCCAAAGTGAATAGCAGAGCAGAACCACTGCTGGTAGCTGGGAGATAAACCGCTGGAAGCAGCACTGGGAATCCAGCAGGACAAGAGCATACACGTGTCATCCAAGAGCAATTCTAAGTCCCACCCCTTTGCACACAGCCTGAAGTGGGGGGCATGACTCCTGCATAACCCAAACTTACACCCTTCCAGCATGTGAGGCTTTGGAAAGGGGTTAAGACTAGAGATGTAGGTTCCCACCTCTGAGTAGGTAAATTCAGTTTCCGGAGCAATTGAAGAAGGGACCAAGATCTGACTGTTTCCCTGATCATTTTATATTTCAGTACCAAAGTAAGGAAAGAAAATTCCAGCAGAACAAACTTTTAGTCAGATTTAGTACTTCTGATGCATATTTTCCTACATGTAGCTGAAGACAGAGCTCATAACCCAAGTAAACATGATTCAAGCCTTGAATTGTTCTTTCCAGGGAAAAGGGGATTCTTTATTCCACCACTTTTTTCTGTTTATTAATAATCCTTTCCTTCTTTTGTGTGTTTACTAGTATGATTTTTCTCTAATAATGAATTCTGTCTCTAACCTTTTTAGAAAATGAGGCACAAACAGTATTTTTCCAGGCTCCATACATCTTAAATTACTGTATCTGCCTGGATGCCTAAAAACCTAAAGATAAAAACCAAGAGACGGTCACGTCCTGCCCAGAGGTATGAGTGTGAGGAGAGGTGACTCAGGTTCATGGGTCCCCTTAGTTGGAAAACAATATACACAGTACTTCAGGTCCATAAACAAAAGGCCCAATTAGCAAATGATTTGGCAGAAGGATTTACATTATTATAGGTTCAGTTGGTAAACCTAAAAAGTCTGTGGCACATGCAACACTATAAATCTTATGTTACCATATTACTTGTAAAATGGAGCAAGAGAATATAAGTATAGGAAAGAAAGTAAAGAGACAGAGATTTCATCATCCTTACATCTCTGCTTGATGTGTGATGGAGTTCGTAGTCTCAGATCCAGCAATGTACGCTGTCCTCTAGTGTCTTGATCAGTTCATGTGATGAGATTGCTGGGTTGAGTGGTCCTCAGGCTGGTGGGTGGGCACCACCAGTGTTAGCACAAGGTGGGCCTTTAGAGCCCTCTGGGTTGCTCGTTTGCATAATATTTGGTCTTTTGCAGAGTTGTTATTGTGAAAGATAGAAAAGTCTGGAGGGGTGATTGTGAAAGACTGTCAGTTCTTCGGCCATCTTGAAGAGACTTGGCTTTTCTCTTAGTGCCATGCTGGGCCTATCCGAAGCTACCTGCTCTCCAACACGCCCCTCCACCCCACCCCCCTCCTGTGTCAGTCAGCTGGCTTTTGTCTGTGGCTCGTTAGCTTGTCGTTGATATGTAAATCTCAGTTCACCTTATACTGAATGTCCCATCTCCTGCTTCTTGGTATGTCCCATCTCCTGCAGCCAGATGAACTGTTTTTGGCACAATGTTTGAGCCATTATTCTTTTCAGTCTCTGACAAAGACATACCATGTAACTACCCACCCACCTGACCATGACTGGGCTTTAATTTTGTTTAAATCATATTTACTAAGCTTAGGAGATGGAATGGTGGGGTTTTTTATCATAATCAAATTTAAAAGTTAGATTTAGAACAAAAAGAGCAAAGAGCCAGTGAAACACAATGATGCAGTCAGGAGGTGTGAAGCAAAGAAGAAATATCAGAGAAGAAAAAAAACATTGGAAATTTTGACAGGTTATTTGGCATTGTAAAATATGGCTTGTTAACTTCAGAGCTGCACCTCTGCAGGGCAAGTTTGAAGAACAGAACATGTAAATATTAGGGGGAAGTGAACCAAAGTTGCTTTAATGCCACTGGACTGCCTATGGCCATCAAGGTCCCCAGGCTGATTTAGTCTCAGGCTACCTGTTCTGTTTAGCAGAACATCCTACAAGCAAATAAAGTAGCAGAAGGCTACTCAGATAAGTCTCAATTTACCCTTGCAATAGTACAGTTTTTGTTTATCCATCTATAACTATTAGGTTGTTCCAACTATATTTAAACAACAATGGATGTCCAGTCAGAGCCATATATTAATTGCAGTGTACTGTTTGGGCTACAGTGAGAATCAAGATCAACACCTGTGGTTTCAGGGACTGGAAAAATACTTACAGCAACTGAAACAAAATTCAATATTTAAATAGATCACTGTTCTGTGCACCAGATTATATGGATTTTATTCTATATACAGCTACACTCAACTTCAGCATCTCTTCATGCCACAACTTGTCCTTCCCTCATTGATGTAATAATATTTGTCTATATCACTTTGCAGGCAAACTGCAAACCTTAGTGCACGTTATTTTTACCTACTGCAATTGAATATACTCTAAGACTGTGGGGTGGTGGGTGGTGCTAGGAGAACTGTACTAAAACAGAAAAAATATATCTTTCCGTCTCCATTCTTTTAAAAATCAGGAATAGGTGGGGTCTGGTGAATAAAAGATCATGCATGACACGCAGAGGCTTTTAAAGTACTAGAAGAAAGGGGTTATGGAAGAAGAAAGAGATATGCTCAGGACTGGTAAAGCTTCTGAAAAGGAAGTCAGAAAAGATTAATTTGTAGGGTCAGTAAGAGAGTACTTCAGAGGAATTGGCTTTCATATCAAAGGTACTCTACTCAAAAGACATCTCTCTGAAAAAAGACTACAAAAAGTAGATCTAGGAAGAATAAGTTTAAGTCTTTGTAGCACTAACCTTGAGGAAAGAACTAGTAGAAATGTGATAAAATTTCAGCTTAATGGGAAACAGCAGTAATTTAGTCAATACAAAAGAGTGCAATGAAAATCCACCTGCTGTAGATAGGTGAGGAACAGAAGCTGTTAGACAGTTTATTCCTGATGGCAAAGCAATGTCACTTAATGTGATAAAGGAAGAAAGAAAATTAAGAGCATATATCATGAAAGGGTATGTTGCTTTGAACAAGAAAAATATCTAGCAGTCATGTGAGTATGCCCTATCTCAGTTCACAAGCAGAATAAGATGCTATATCCACAAATGAAAGCATGCAAATTATACAGACTGTAGGACTAGAACAACAACAACAAAAATTCATACCTGTTCTCTGCATGTTTTAATTGAAATTGAAGGAAGATGTACATCTTCAAGAACAAAAGTTAATATATCAATTCAGTATTCAAACTATGTGGATGTCTCTTGAGGCCTTCCAGAACAGAAAGTTGATCAAGTGTGATAGCTGATGAGTTGTCTATTATTCACATGGAGGTTGTTCAGAATTAATTTAACAATCTCATTTCCCATGAAACCTGAGGCTGTGTTTTGAGCATTTTCCAAAGACAGAAAGGTGCAGCACCTTGTAAATTACTCACAGGGGGCTGTATTTCCTCCTTTCCTTCCAGATTCACCTTTCCTTACTACAAGTGTGCATCGATGGACTCAGAGCTAGTTCTTGAGAGTTTTTATTTTCCCATCAGTGTTTATGATTGTCATACATGGGAAAGTCCTTCTCCTCTTATCCATTGTAACTGTGGCAAGGCCACAAGTTCTCATTTGTGTGAGAGTCTGCAACAGTAAAATCTTCCAAGTAAATAATTACCCACATATTCAACACAGATTCAAGACACACAGGTATGTTTTATATCTAGTAGAAATGCACCACTAGTGACAGAAAAATACTTTTCCTCCACCACTCGCTCAGGGAGCATGGATTTACAACTGGAACATAGCCCAGAACCCTACACAACAGCAATATGAGAGCAAAACCCAACAAAATCTTGAAGCACACACAAAGAACAACAAGCAACTCTTGAACTAGTCACACAAAAAGTAAAGGCCGAAATATTTTTAATATTGTAAGTATCATGCATTTATTGTGCAGCAGTAAATACCATAGCACTATATGAAAAACAACGATGATGCCAGATGGCAGTGACAACTGCTGCTGATATAAGGCAAGGCTTTGTCTGAATTATGCAGCTATTGGGGAACTGCTGCAACTGAAGTAAAGGGGCAGGTCTTCAGGGGAAATCTCCTCCAAGCTACAAGTCATCCAGACTTTCAAGAAAATAAATTGTCAGAATACCAGCTTGGCTAAACAGGAACACATGGCTGAGCTGCAGTGAAAATGGTCTTACACATGAGGTGGAAATGAGGACAGGCAGCAAAGCAAGACCATAGAAACATTGTCTGGGCAAGCAGGGATATTGTCAGGAAAGCCAAAGTTCAGGTAAGGTTGAAATTGCCAAAGGACTCCAAGAACAACAAGATGAGGTTCTATATGGACAGATATATAAAGAGAATAAAAAAGGAACATGTCATCATGCAGCTAAATAAAGCAGTTGAATCAGTGACAGTGGATGCATAAAAGCCCAGGCTACTCTGTTTTTTTGCCTTAGCTAGTTCTCTTTAATATATTATCAATGATCTGAATGAGGTGATCAAGCACACAGTCAGTAAGTTTGCACATGACACAAAGGTGGGTGGAAGTGTTGATCTGCTGGAGGGTTGGAAGGCTCTGCAGAAGGATCTGAACTGGCTGGATCAATGGGCCAAGGCCAATTGTATGAGGTTCAAGAAGGCCAAATGCTGGGTCCTGTGCTTGGATCACAACAACCCCATGCGATCCCACAGGCTTGGGGAAGAGCGTCTGGAAAGCTGCCTGATAGAAAAGGATCTGGGGATACTAGGTGACAGCTGGCTGAACATGAGCCAGCAGTGTGCCCAGTTGGCCAAGAAGGCCAAGAGCATCCTGGCTTGTATCAGAAATAGTGTGGCCAGCTTGACTAGAGAAGTGATCGCTCCCTGGAACTCAGCTGCACCTCAGATGCTCTGTTCCATTTTGAACCCCTCACTAGAAGGATATTGAGGTGCTGGAGTTCATCCAAAGAAGGGTAACAGAGCTGCTGTAGGATCTAGAGAACAAGTCTTACGAGGAACAGTTGAGACAACTGTGGTTATTCAGCCTGGAGGAAAGAAGGCTGAGGGGAGACCTTATTGCTGTCTACAACTACCTGAAAGGAGATTGTAGTGGGCTGGGTGTCGATCTCTTCTCCAAAGCAGAAAGTGATAGGATGAGGGGAAATAACCTCAAGTTGTACCAGGGGAAGTTTTGGATATGAGTCAAAAATTCTTAACTGAAAGTGTTGTCAGGCATTGAAACAGGCTGTCCAGGGAAGTGATTGAGCCACCATCCCTGGAGGTACTTAAAAAATGTGTAGATGTGGTTCTTAGGGATATGATTTAGAGACGGACTCAGCAGTGTTTGGTTAATGGTTGGACTCTATGATCTTAAGGGTCTTTTCCAACCTAAATGATTCTATGTTTCTATGATTCTTGAATAATTTTGGCCTCTGTGAGTCCCTGGGGCCTGGTAGAAAGCATCTAATGGAGCTTGATCTTCAAAAGTTTCTGGAAAAATCTCTTGATGACAGGTGAAAGTAAAATGTTGCCGTCATCTTCAAAAATATCAAGAAAGAAGATGCAAAGAGCTACAAGTAAGGTCAGAGGTGTCAATCAAGGTGTGAGGCTGGAGCCCTTGCCCTGGAAAAAAAGAGACTGCAGGACTGGGGCTGGTTCAGCCAGGAAAAGGGACAGATTCAGAAACAGCCAACAGCAGCTCAGGCATTAAAGAGAGGGACTGAGGAGCTGCAGTCCTTCTGTTTTCTAAAGTGTTCAAGTGGAGGATGAGACACAATGGTCATAAACTGAAACAGGGGAGGTTTTCACTGAATATTAGGAAACGAAATTTCACTGTAAGAATAACTGAGCAGTAGAACAGATTTCTCAGAGAGTTATGTCAACTCCGACATTGGACGTTTTCAAGATCCAACGAGACAAAGTCCTAAGCAACCTGACCTGAATTCAGCATTGACCTCCTTCTTCGAGTAGGAGGCTGGACTGCAGACTTTCAATGTCCCTTCCAGCTGGAAGGACTGTGAGAGTCTATAGAAAGCTGATGTGGGGATGAAGTCTGGCCCTACTGGTTTCTGAAGCAGGAATTAAACAAAGTTTTAGTTACATTATCTGGTGGAGAGCTCTGTGCCCAGCAATCCAGACTTCTCATCTTTGGTTCCTTTTTTTTGTCTGTAACCTCTTTGTAGGACTTTTTTTCTGTCTGTCTTTGGCTGTTCAAAGCAGATTCAAGGTTTCACAGGCGACAATTAGTGTCATAATACGGAATAAGAAGTAGCTGTGTAGGATGCTGAGCAGTGTCAAATTGTTCACATTTAGCACAATGGTATGCTTGAATTTTGACACTGTGTGAGAATCAGAGTGGCTTTAAACAAGAATACAATACTCTTAATGTTCTGGTAGTTCAGCAATAAGAAAAGCACTTCAATTCTAGTATAGAGATTAATTTTGTAGAGTAGGGAGAAAAGGATTGCCACATGATGGATGAAAACAGTGGTCCATTTAGACTAATTTATTCTTTTTGAAAGCAGGAAGTAACAGATGCTTTAGAGCAGAGGTGTCAAACTCATTTTCACTGGGGGCCACATCAGCCTTGTGGATGCCTTCAAAGGACTGAATGTAATTTTGGGACTGTAGGAGTAGTTACATTTATGTGGCCCCCCAGTGAAAATGAATTTGACACCCCTGCTGTAGAGGAAGTTGCAAAAAGGAGGTATTCTGTTCCATCTGCTATAGCTGGAGCTCCCACTAAAGTAAACAGGATGTGTACATATGCATCTTTCCAATAAAGTCTCACTTCAGTAGGGAGTTATAAGTCATAAGAAGTGTAGTCCGCTTCATTAGATCTCACTACACTTAAATCATTTGAGGCTAGCCTTTACAACAGAGTTTATAAAATTAAGAAGCCGGATTCACATGTCTAAATAAATAAGAACTTTCAGATGAAATGCCAAACTTCTGATCCTGCCACCCTCAATAGAACTTGTGTGATTCCAGCTCTTTCGAAGACTCATCCACAACTATATATGTATCAAACAGAAACATAAAAGCCTATGCTTAGCTACTCAGGTTTGATATTTTTGCTTTATTTCTCTAAAACCTGTCATGACTAGGGTTCACCAACACCTGTAAACCCTTTACTTTTTCAAAGTGTGTAGATATTTTCCTGTCAAACCAATCTAAATATTTTAAAATGGTGCTCACTACCACAGCATCTGACTATCCAAGAACTGAAAACCTAATCCACCAAGTGAAGAACTCAGCTGCAAGCGGATAGGTGATACTTTTTATGAGCTTTTATTACTCCCTCCTCCCCTCCCCTCCCCTCCCCTCCCCTCCCCTCCCCTCCCCTCCCCTCCCCTCCCCTCCCCTCCCCTCCCCTCCCCTCCCCTCCCCTCCCCTCCCCTCCCCTCCCCTCCCCTCCCCTCCCCTCCCCTCCCCTCCCCTCCCCTCCCCTCCCCTCCCCTCCCCTCCCCTCCCCTCCCCTCCCCTCCCCTCTGCATTTACAGTGTGGTAGCCATGCAGGCTAAGGTGTGCTGCAGCTAGTTCCTTTGTTCATTTATAAATGGGTCTCTGCAAGTTTATGCTGATAGAGTTGCTACTCCATTGTATGCAATTCCTTAGTATTTCATATCTTTGCAATTGCCTTCCTCACACTCACTCTTCACCTCCCCCTGTAAAACTGCCAGTGCGAGGGTGACTGCAAAGCAGTCTTACTTTGAGGTGAGAAATGACAGACTTTATGCTAAGAGTCTCCCAATTTTCTATCAGTTTGATACAGCTTTATAGAATAAATTCCTCAAGTTAAAAAAAAAAGGGGGGGGGGGAGGGTGCAGAAGAAAAAAGAAAGAAAAGAAAAAAGGTTCATTTCATTGTGCATTTAAGTGAAATCTTTAAAACTCTTTGCATTATTTTATCACATCAGACTTGTCAAGTCACACTCATTTGAATGAGTGAGATTTGAAAACTTCTGAGTGTTACATTACATTTTCCATTGATATATGCCGTGAATCTTTATGGCTGCATGAAAATGAAGCCAAAAGTAAGAGGAGACAGCTCACTTCCAATGAGTGAGACTGGATAGGTTTGTCATATGTTTTTTCAGGTGCTCAGAGGATAGCAGTTCTAAGCAGAGATGGGTAATGCGGTTGACAGGTTTGCATGGGTTTAGACAAAGAAGAAAAACTGAATCAGAGAGACAGAAAGAAAAGGGTATGACTCTTCTATTGGAGACATTACCTTTGCTAACTAACTTGAGCCTCCTCTGGTACTCAAAAGAGGTAGAAATGTCACAGCTTTCTGGAGGCACTCTGGACCTCCTGCAATGACACAGTGCTCTTCATAGGAGAGAACAGGCATCACTCACTCTGCAGGTCATTTTCTTTGGCTGGAAGGGGGAACTATGACCCCATAGCCACCCACTCCCCTGTGCAGTGTCTGCTGTCACAGATGGTCCTAGCAAGAAGATGTTTATGTGGCAAAGAGATTTTGCACATGTTGCTTGCACATCTTTTCAAAAGCCAGCCACAGAAGGACCCTGTTCCTAATGTTCAAGAATATTTACCCTCCATTTGTGCATGCAAAAGTTGACTTTATATTCCCATCTTTGTATTTTAAAGTTACCAGACAGGCTTCTAAAAGTTTCTCTGAGACTTTCAAAGGAGATTTGTTTTTCCACGCAACTGAGAAGAGAATAACTGGTGAAAGACACCTTTCAGATTTGCACTCTGCAAGGATGTACTTTGTAGCATGTGCCTGCAAGTTGATATTTTTTGGCAAATGGAGCAACACACCAACGAGTCCATCACCACGTGCGTAGGGTGTTCAGGAATGCACAGTTCTAGCAAAAAGACTCATGAAAGATGTGAAAGGGCAGTGCTCGCATTTAATAGGTTTACTCCTGCCGTGAGTAAACAGGAAAACTGCTAAATTCGGTGGCTGATGGGACTGCACAGTTGAAACGCCCGCTGCTTTTGGGGTGCCCTATAATGAGGACTCCAGTTTCCCCTTTAGGAGCGCCCAGGCTCTGCTCTCCGCCGTCGCGGTCAGTAGAGGGAGATGTTGGTATGCCTTTCGGTAGCAGGTTTGACTCGACTGTTTTTTAGCCACTTCATTAATTCAATGTTTGAAATCAAACCACCATTTGAAACGCACTGGTATTAATACACAAGGGAAGACGTGTAACATGAAGAATTTCCACTAAACTTTCTACATAGCCACAGATTTCGAGTACTTTTGTGGGATGTTTTTGGAAAGTCAGTGCAGAAGAAATGTTGGCTCTTATAGCAAAATTGTCTCAGGAAAGAGTTCGTGCACCAAGGTGTTTGTTCAGTATTCCTGAGGCTGAAAACAGATCAAAGGTGATGATTTTTAGGAAGACAGAATTGAACCTAAAAATATATTTTTGTTGTTTTGGGCATGTGACTTACTGTAACCATTTTAAAGGAAGAGAAGCATGGGGTTAAGCATTTTTTTAGTGATATTAGCATACACTGGATAAATATATGAGCATACTTAGATGCCGTGGTTATGTTGAGATCAAAGTTGATCAGTTTTATCTTGAAGTGCAGTAATAATTAAAAAAAAAAATAAAAATTCATTCAGTCTGGCTTACCTAAGGGGCCACAGAAAGTATGTCAATTTTGTATCAGCTAAGCATTTTCTTTTTGTGTTCAGATTTCATTAGGAGAGAAAGAAAACCTAGTATTTTCATTTATTTTTCTGTTTGGCAGGAATATCTGCTAGCTTGGGATGCTGGCTCTAGAGCAAGCACTAGCTCCTCGTACTTACCTTCCGTGAGCAAAGAGAATGTCAGATTTAGTTTTAGACATCAGGAAAAAGGAGGTATATGGGACACCTGGTTCCGTTTTGACTGAAAACAGGTTTCCAGAGGAAGGTCTCTGCGGACTGGATCGTGAAGGTAAGTGTGAGCAGAGCGAGGTGCTCTGGTGGCACCTCTGCTGCTCTAGAGGGGAAGTGCCTCATGTTGACAGCTCCCCTTTCCCATTCACTCTGCAGATCTGTTTACCACTCTTTTAGACTCATTTGAGGTAAAACATGGTCACAAATTAGGAAAAAAAAAATGAGATAATTTTGTCTGGAAATTGTTATGCTTCCATGGTCTGAAACTGATGTTGAAGTCACATTCGTTAAATTTTGTTTTGATCTTCCCACTTTTAGGTCCTTGGATTTCTTCTAAATGTAAAAGAGCCAAAAAGATCAGGTGTTTCTTCCCACTAGAAGTTATTCAAATGCTAAGTCTAGATATTACCTGAAGACACAGAGACAACATCTAACACTGTGGCAAGGGAAACATGTTATTAAACACTCAGCTCCTCAGGGTGATGGCACTTGAAGCCAGATAAATTATATCTGTGACTTGCATTTCTGACGCTTGTATGTGGACACAAAGCTGGCTTCAGTCTAATTCTCCCAGCTGCTTCTCATGGGTAAGGCAGGCAGCACAGCTGCACCGGCCCAGATGCCCTCGGCAGGTGACACCATGCCATCCGGCCATCACAGCACTGGCACTGAGGGTGGCTCTTGCCATCAGTTGAAGGTTTGTCAATGGGTCCTGCAGGCAAAGGTCCTTCAAGAATATAAGTGCAGCTGGAATGGCAGGTAGAATCCCCTCCTATGCCATCCTCCATCCTATGTCAAGCTGATCACTCTTTCTGGAAAACGGTGTTTTTATCAGCTTTCGAAGCACAAGATTTGTGTTTTCCACATCCTGGTATTTCACTGACAAGTACAGCAGGTCTAATTTTTCCATTTTGACAATACAAAACCTCAGCAGCTGATCCAAAATTTGTGGAGTTCTTCCAAACTTAATTGTGTTGCAAACAAAAGCCATGGTAGGTCCTGAAAAAAAAAAAAAGTCATTTTTACTCTGCCATAATACAAAGTTTGTTGACAACTTGATACACACAGCATGCAGGAGATAATATGAAGTGACACAAGTCCTAATGTCTAAAAGAAATGTGAGTGATACAGCTTTCAGATTTTTTTAAAAAAAGCTATCTGAAAAGCAGATGCACTTAAAATAGATTTTAAAAAAGTGCCACAGTTATTAAGAGAAAAATTCTCTGCATTTCCTGGACCATGTTTTTAACTGGAAAAAGTATACTCAGGTAACTTTGGGGTAAACTTAGCATCACATAGAGCATTAATTTTAATGAAAGCTGTTTATTTATTTTCTTTTGAATAACAATGTAAAATGAAATTTAAATTGTAAATAGTATCCAGATACCACTAGTTTCCTGGCTCAAATTCTTCAGCACATATGGCAGAAGCATAAGCTTGTGCCAGTCTGCCTACTTTGGGTAATTTTGCATGCAAATAATTTAGTCCTTATACTGAGGTGCTAGAATGTGTTTAGTACACTTTAAAATATTTGCATTGTAAAAGGAGAGCTAATCTCCTGAGGAAAAACAAATTGATATTTTGTATTAAGGGACTACTTTGGACATTGTGTGTAACTGTTATATGGAAGATTATGTTTACAGTACAGCTAGAATTTTTAATTGACCTTCATAAGAGAAGGACCCACTCCTGCTTTGCCAAATTCATATTAGGACAGTCTCTAGTTGTCATTCACCTCAATGCTCTTTGCTACTCCTGAATCTTTTCTCTGATAATTTCATCACTTTGATAAAGCTATTCCCCATAAACAGGTTTAGCAGTGACTGCAATGTTTAATAAATACTCAGGAGGCAGGTTGGCTGGAAAGAAGAAACAGCTCTTATTAACAGCATGAATAATTAGCACAGCTGGGTCTGCTCTGGATTCTGGAAGTGTCTATTTCACGTTGGACATGCTTAGGGACTCAACTCTTGGCTGCTTCATGGCCTTGCTTCCTATCCATAGCAATGCTAATATATCCATTCCCGTACCAATAAGCTGATATTCAGACTTACATTTCCAACCTTCCCCTGCCATGCACACACACACACATCCCTTTCTATTATTTAAATTCCTCTCTGACAACATTAATCTTTGAAACAACATGTAGCTGGTGAGCTCTAATGTAGCTCTAATATAGTACTGGTTCATTTACTGTGAACCAATTCATTTCCTACGCTGCTTGCATTCTGTCCCTGTTGTATGTGGCTGGCTGTCTTGTGGCACAGAACCAGCACAGCTCAGTCCAGTTCTATTATGTTAAACTCAGCTGGTATTAGCTGGACACTGTGTCAGTGGTGATGCTGGAGTCAGCATTGACTCAATACCCAAGACTTCCTCTGATACCAGATTCTCTCAGGACACTGGAGACAGATCTGGATTCCCATGCATTTTGGGTCCCACAAAGTGCATGCTGTCTGTCAAGATGGCTTTTGAAAGGTGTTTTTTCTTAAAGTGTAGTTGTGAGTTCAGCCACTCATTTCTATAGTTTCAGCATCATGTGTAGGAGAGTGGACCACTAAAATATTTTCATAGTGTTTTGTGATGGAGGGAGGTTTTGGAACTATTTCGAGTTAGTTAATGTGATTATGATACCTATGTGGCTATTGCACTTAGAGAAAAGCTAATGAAGTTACAAGTAGGCTCCTTTCTTTCTCTTTTCTTCTTTTTTTTTTTTTTTTTTCAGTCTGAACACAGATTTTCTTGGCCCTGTTTACTCATCCACATGCAAATACAGCTGGCTATCTCTGCTGCAGCAAAAGCTCATCTGGGGCCTATCTGAACGCTGCCTTACACAGCTGCCATAAACACTCAGAAAGAAAAGTGTAAGTTCCTTGGGAAATTCCTGAAGCAGCAGCCCTTGTTGTGGTGGAGAGCCTGGGTCAGAGCAAAGGGTAAGGGACTGTGCAATCGACCATACAACAAGGTAGTGGACTTCAGGGCCTTTTCAATGGAGCTGTAAGTTGGAGCAGAATTCCTTTGTGATGACCAAAACTGTCCTGATTTATTTTTTCTGAGGATGTACGGAGAAAGAAACTGATTAATTAAGTCTTAATAATTTCTAAGTGGCTGTAATGTCTGTCTAATACCAGGTGAAATAATCTTCCAGCAGGTCCTGTGAGGGCCTGTTGACTTTCAACATATGGAGAAAGAATTAAATCTGAACACAAAATTCATGTAGATGCACTCTGTATTGTTCATGGAGTATTTCAATTGTGGCTTTTATTTAATTTGAATTAGCAGCTACATTATTTTGTTTTAGTGTATGTCTAATAGATATAATGGCTGCTAAACTGATTTTCAGACTTTCTAAAGTTCGGAGGTTTCCATTATCTTTATAAGAAACTTCTATAGGCTTTCTTATTCTGTATCATTCACAATCCAGATTAAGTCATCATTCATTACAACTTCGGGTCCATGTAATCCTTCAAAAATTTGGGAAGTTACTCTGTGAATTACCCCACATACAGAACTAATATCAAATGGCAATTTATGGGTTTACAAACCTTCAAATGGTGTATTTGAAGTCATCTGTCTTACCTCATCTAATTTGCCAAAAGGCAAACCTTACACACAAAATTACAAATTGATTATTTATGACATGTTATCTGTTGCCTTATATTTTTTCTTTGAATAATACTTAGGTGTTTGTTTTGATACTGTTTCTGGGAGGCAGGATGTCATGCTTATTAAACTCTGGTGAGGCAGGCTGTTTGGGAGGAAAACTTTCTAGTAACTACCTGATTCTCAATGGCTGTGCATTGAGCAGGCTTCAGAACAATTATGCATGACTCTCAGTTTACTCAGAGGCCTTTTGGATTCTGGATTATTTGGCAAGAACCCTGTAATGCTACAAGTGAGAACATCCCTTCTGTTGCTATCTTGTCCTCAGAGACTTTCTTGTAGGATACTGTACTACGAGTGAAATAGTTGCTATCTCACATTACTATTTTTTAATCTTTATTTCTATTTGTGTATTTCTATGTGTTGGTGATTCTGGGGAGGTAGCTGTTTTAAATATGCTATATGTACTTGTGTGGTAGAATAAGCCACTGGGCAATTGTAGGGCTCCTTGCCCTCAGAAAGGCTTTAGAGTTGGGTTAAATTTCCAGGTACTGAAAAAGCATTAATTACCAGAGACTCGGTTCAGCTTGTTGAGCATTTTTTATGTTGGATTTTGATGTTGGAAGAAAAAATTTAATTTCTGCATTAGCCAGCAAACATCCCCTTATCAATACCAGTAGTGCAGCTAACCACATGCTTACTAGGACTATCAAACTGTCAGTCTCTAAGTAGTATCAACAATTAAAGAGCCACCAATAGTGTTCTGAAGTGAAATGGTAGTGACAGCAATGAAGAAAGTTCAAATAGTCTTAGAGCTAACTGTGGACTCAGGCTCCTGCTCTACTCATATTTCACTAATTCATCATCCAGCCATAAGGCAACCATTTAATATTTCTGATGAAAGCTGAGATTCTAGAGTACAATTATTCAGCAAGCTTAAAAAACAAACACACAAACAAAAAACCCCAGCATTCATTTGAGCAGCTGCATAATGATATGATAGGTCTTTGTGTGAACACATCTGTTAGCATAGATACTTCCATAGGAACATTACCTCATCATCAGTGTATTCAGTCCTATACTAATAATATGATACCTATCTGTAGAGCAAGGTGCCAAACCAACTACAAAGACAGTTTGATGAGAAGCAGCGGTTGCTGATTTGTGAGCACTCAAACGCTTTCCCTGATTTGCAGGGGACCAGCTGGTTAGAATCTGAGCTGAATCAAATAATGTGCACTTTGGTGCAGGCCATCAGCTGTGCTGCTTTTTGTTCTTCCATTATGTCAAATCAAAGGAAGCACAGTCAGTCTTAATACATATCTGGGATCTCTTCCTGGTCTCACAGCATCTTTTTCTTTTGCTGTAACCTGACTTCCTGATTACAACCCATCTATGAAGTGGTCTTTGACCTATTTTGCAGAGGATTGTGAGACTTACTTAGGTATGTTTGTAAAATACTTTAAAGATCAAACAACAACAGCAAAATGATCCCAGGCTTTTCTCAGGGAAAGAAGGAGATTCTGATTCAAACCCCATGCCCCAGTTCATTTGCTTTGATTTTCACCCACAACCCTTTCAGTGGCTTTAGTGCTTCCTGTTGTGTGGGGCAAACCTTCAGAGGTGTTCAGCCAGCTGGAACCACCCGCTTAAGGAACGAAGTTAGAAATGGGGCCAGCCGAATCTGCAGCTTCGACATTTGCACAAGCACAGTTCCATTAATGTATTACAAACCCTCTCCACTTTGAAATATATTATGATCCACCATGAGGTGATGGGAGAAGAAATAAGGTAATTTGCAGAGGTATTGGTAGTGAGGACAGGAAGGGTGGAGGAGGAGAGAAAGAATTTATGATACTGTATAAGCACCTGCTTGTGTCCTCCTGACTTCCCCTTTTCCCAGCGGTTGCTGCCTCTTTTAGCAGGGAATATGCAGTTCAATATTAAAATGAGCTAGATAAATAGTTACACAAAGCAGCAGGCAATGTGAAGGCTCCATTTCAGTAAGCCACGATGTAGTCCACTGTGCCTACAGGTTTCTCATCTCCAATAGGCAATACCAGATGTAATTGTAATAATTCCCATTGTTCTAAAACAGTCCTGCTTCTTTTGGGAAAGTGCTGTCTGAGAGAGCAGCATCCTCTGAGCACCCAGGCTAGTGAAAAACACCGCTTGCATTCCACAGCCTTTTGCAGTGTTTTATCACTCAGTGCTTGCCGTAGCTCACAACTGCCTAGTGTGGGATTCTGTTTCAACGGATAGGCGGTGACAGGTACTGTATGTGGGCCAACAGGAACTTATTATAAACACAGAACAATAAGGAAGGTCTGACTTAGCGTGTTTGTGAAACTCCTATCTGTTAGCAATTCACTTCCTTTGAAAAAAACAGAAATGGGGCCTCTGCTGCCTGAGGGATGCTGGCACATCAATCAATCCATTAGGTAAGTAAATAAAGCAATATCTGAAGAATAAATCATTTCTGAAATCCACCAACAAAATCTTCAAATATATAAATTACCAGAATGAAATTACTCACGAACAATTTTGAGGCTGCAGTGCATATTCAAACATGGAGGAAAAAAAACAAGGAGGAGAACAGCAGGGCTAACTGTGAAACATTCATCTCTCTTTGATCCTCCAAATCTTTCTTTTACTCCTTCTCGTTCACACCCTATTGTGAGGGGAAAAAAAACCAAACCAAAACAACAACAACAAAAACACAAACAAAAAAAATCCCCCCCTGCAGTACATTTCCTCTAGCACAGAGTGTGGGTAAAACAGCTGCCTCCACAGCTGATGACACCATTAACTCCCTGTGCCTTCTCCACTAACCCAAAAACAGATGAGCCCCTGGAAGGCACCACGCACAGCTCTACAAGCAACGCGCCTGGCTCTCTCCTGGTGTTGCAGCATGCTGCCTCCTCTCCAGCAGGCACAATAGGTATATGAAATCAGGCCTTCTGAATAATTAATCCCTTATGTTGGGGGAAAATAAAAAAAGAAGAAAAAAAAAAGAAATAATACATTTAATACATTTGCTGATAGAGAAGTGCCCAGCAGGTTTTATTTTGTTTTTTTTAAGGAGGGCAGCAAATTTAAAGTTGGAGCTTTTTATTTCCATATATTAATCATTTATTGGGGGGAACAAAAAACCTAGCAATGATAGCAACTTTAGTAGGTATACTTTGTATGCTGAAAGCTCTGGTTGAACCCTTTCAATTAATTGTTATTATTATGATTTAGGGTTGTGAATCTCGTGGCATGCTTTTCAACTGGACTGTGCATCCACAGTCCCCGTGAAGAGGTCCAGAGACCACCTACCTGAGACTCTGCTCTTATAGCGAGATGGGATAGTTCTCAGGCAATGTACTTAAACCAAAAGTGATTGCCTGCCACAAAGCAATGAATTGAAAAGCCTAAAATTGAGTTTTACATTGATATTAGAATATTCTGGAGCCAAGACTTTTGTGGATTGGACTCTAAATTGGTTTAGTGTCACTTAAATACTCACTAATTTAACACCAGTTAAAGTGGCAATAAAACCACCTCCAACTGTGTTGAGCTGTCATCCTGTTTATGCAAAATAGCTCCAAATCTTAATACTAACTATGCTGAGCAATGCCGCTGGGATGAAATTGATGGTGAATGTGCATGGCTTTTTCGTTTTTTTAAAGATACGATGAGGCAGTCTAGCCAAGGGTTTTTAATTACTATTAGTACTTTAACATCACATAGTTATTTCTGCAGAACAAGCACTGGAGGGGAAAGTGATATTTCTGTAACAACTTTGAAGCAAGAAGTCTTTGTGAATAACTATTTCCAATTCAGTCTGTGCTTTGCCAAGATTCAAACAATGCCTCTTTACCACCTTGTAGTTATGTACCTTCCTTTGCAATTTGCCAAACAAGTGTGTTCTTGTATAATTGCTTTCTTTACAATCTCACTTGCAACTTAACCACAAATCACCTAATGTTTAGGACAGGGTCGGCATTCAGTGGATAAAGAGAGAAGGTACAAGAAGTGTCTTCTTTTGTGCCCATCCCTGAAAATAAGCCACTGAAGCAGTTAATGGAAATACCCTCCATTTATCCATGCCTTACTTTGCTCATGTAGGAAAAAGGTGCCATGAGCCATAAGGATGTGATCAGATCGAAGAGGGTCATTTAAGGTTAGTGTGAACCTAACTGCTGTATCTGGTCAGCAGACAGCCATCATCATGGGCAATTCTGGGTACAGCGCTGGGAGACAGAGTGCTTTGTGGTTCTCAACCAAAGCGGGAGGACCTGAAACCTCAATTCTCAAAACAATCCTGGTGTCTGAGTAATTATGCAGGTGGGAACCTTAATAATGAAACACATCTTGACATTTCAAAGTGTCTGGAACCATTTGAGAGAGGAAAGATAAGAAGTACTAAAGGAAACAATCCACACTTAGCAGTATACTGAAATATAATTGTTAAGTTTCTTGCTAATTCAGATGCCTCACTGGCCCATTTTGAATAAAGGGAAATAGATTTTGATGTTTTAGCAACTGAATGCCACCACACAGAAGGCATGTTTTCAGCAGCTCTGGTTAAAATATGACTATTCTATACTCCCCAGAGACTGGGCTGGTGCTCACTGAAGCCACTTTTGGGAGCACTAGGTTGATATCTACTGTATCCTGAGGCAGTGGTTCCATTTTTGCCAAGTTTTCCATGAAAGAAAGTAATCAAAGTCTGAGATAAATTAACAACTGAATGCTGGGTATTGGTGGCCAATGCTGATCCCATCCTGCTATAACATGTTTACAGGCACATCTGGATATTCAGAAAGAGCATGAGAAGTGCCAGAGCCCTGGGAATTCTCAAAACAGAGAGACAAAGGGGTGTATCAAGAGAGAAAAGAAGCAGTATTTATTGTTGCATCTCAAATGATCTCTTTTAAAAATTTTCCTATCTGCCTGTTTTCTCTAGTCAGGTAGTTTCTTAAGCTGGAGTCGGGGGCAATTAAAAATGTGTAGACAACTGTATCTTTCCTAGTTCCTAACCAGATGATCTAAAGATATAAACAGGTCTGGCCGTGAGTCTAAGGACAAAGAATTACAGGACGCTCTCACAATTCCATTTTCATACAAACAGTTTCTGCAGTGTTAGATAACAGTACAACCATGGCCAAAGAGACCAGCATTTAAATAGTAGTAGAAATGGTTATCTGCAAAACCACCACAATGCTTTTAGGATCAGCTTCTTTCACAGACAGAATATGTATACTGATGTCATTGTCAACAGATGACATCAGATGACAGATGACATTCAACCTGTTCTTAAAACACAGTATTTTTTACAACTCTGTGTGTACCCTGTTTGTGTCATCTCCTCATATTTAAGAAAACATTTCCTGATGTTAATTTCCACACACAACCCCACCTCCCCCCAAAAATTTCGTACCCCAGTAGCCACAGAAAGCAACTGATGACAGCCTCCTTTGTAAAAAAACCATTTATGTGCTGAAAGATTGCCATGGTATCTCAGCTGCCTTCCAGTTTCCCTAGCCTTTTCCATTCCCTCTCATTCCCGTTACCTTTCTTTGGACACACAACTTATCACCTTTTCTTTCCTCATCAACAGATTTTGGCTTCACATAATCACTACTTTTACCCTTCATTGGGTTCATTTTATACAGTAATGGCACCATGTAATCAAACAAGATAAATTATTTCTGCATAATCTCAGATAACAATAAACAGAACTAAAATTATTATTGTTTTAAAATGTTAGTAGTATCAGCCCAGCATTTAGATTAGGAGTAGAATGTAAAGACATAAAAAGGATTTTCAAAAATGTGCCAGAACTTTTCAAATGGCAGTAAGGAAACAAATTTAATCTTAAATTTCTAATGCACCATTAAGTAAAATATTGTCTAATGCAGATGTTTTAGGTAGCTGCGACAGTGGAACTTTAGGAAAGGGGTACCTGGACACCAGTACCTTGACATGTATCTCAACTCTCTTTCCTAGAGACAAGGAATGTTTTAAAAAATGTTACCTAGGAGAAGGTAGGATTGAATTAGGTTCAGTTACAGATTTTCTGTTTCCTAAAATGTTTCATGTTTGTTTAACCAAATGCTAACATTGGTCCTGTGTCACAAGTCTGTCATAACCAGAAGGACCATGATATAACTTACAAAATGTATTAGCACTTCACACTATCTGCAATGAAAATGTCCAGCCAAAATCTGTCCTAGCTGAGCCATATTTATTCTCCAACTCCTCTTGCCAAATGTGGATGACCAAATCTGCCTTTGATCAGTTTAGCTTCCAGTTTCAGACCTCCCAGAATTTATGCAGGAGAAAAATTCCCAATCAGAGGCTCAGCTGATGTGTTGTCATGAGGTCTTATGAAAACATGATTCACAGAAAAGGGTGAACGAGTTATTTTGTAGTAGCTCACAGATATGACTGCATTTGTGATGCTATGCCTCCTGGAGTACCTACTCAGATTGTACTGCTGTATAGTTTGTCATGACCAAAGACTTTATATTTCTGCAGAGCTCAGCATGTCAGCTCAGTGACATGGTTCCACCATCATGGATTAAGGGGCGGTGGATTCATACACCCTCTATTGAAAATGCATTAGAAATATTGCATGCAGTTTATTCTCTAGATTGTTGTGATTCCTTCTGTATGGAGGGAGCATTTACAGGTTTTTTTAGAGGAAGTTTTCTTAATTTCCATTTTTTTCCTTTTGCAGCAGCTCCTAATTCATACTGCCATAGCCCAGTAATGACTTAATTTTCAGGATGGAGTATATCTGTGCAGATATTGTGAAGATAAGATAGTGCTACTTGTTCTCATTCAGCCACTTTTAGAGAAAATATTAGTGACTTACTACAACACAATTACAAGATTGCCATTCAGGTGTGTTTCCCATCTTATAACTGCCATTTTAAAATGTGTTTAATAATTAGCACCAATAAACCCTAACTGGCATGGAAGTAAGTCTTGCAACAACCACCAGACAGTAGGTTTACTTCTGCACACCCACACCTTGTCATGTGAAAATTACTTCAGTGCTTATCTTATAATTGCTGCATTTAATGTTGTTTACATTGTTTGGAACACTTTCTGACTGATTTTTTTTAACCACTGAATTTGTATATAGAACAACAAACATTACTCTTTTGCTCAATAAAGTTGAAGTTAGAGTGAATTGTTTGTAGTTCTAAATGGAGGGGGATATAGTTGATATACATTTATCTCCTGCTAAATTCATGCCTTGGAGATATTCTATATGGACAATAAAAAGCACAGATGAAGATACACTTTCTTCACTACTCTTGGTCTTCCTGACTACAGTAGGTTCTCATGCTCCTTCTGCACAGTGAGACAATAAAAACATAATATATTTTGTTTCAGAAGGACATGTAAATATTAGCGGGATAGATAATCCCCAGTCTAACACCACCAGTAGTTAGACACTTCACTCTGGTGGAAGTGACATATTTGGCCCAAGAATCAATATTTTGTCTATACCTGTTTGCAAGCATAGTACAGTCACAGTTTTCTGGATATGACAAGATGTCTTAAAGAGGTAATTCTTATGAAATCTCAACACAGAGGACTAGAAACATTATTCATCTAAAAAACAATACTTAGCTATCCACTGCAATATAGACACATGTATTAAAGGACAATCTGCACCTTTATAAACCACAGTAAAGCTGAAAAAAAACACCCTAAGAATGAAACAGATGGCATTGGTTTTATACCACTCTATCTACCAAGTATAAGAAAGATTTCTGCACAATTGTCCCTTCATAAGCTATGGATGCAATATTTTTTATACCTCTTTCACAGAGCAATCAGTGGTACAGAATTTCTACTTCAGGTGTGGAATTTTCTAGTTGCAATTTTTTAATCCTTCCTGTCTCCATAAGACAATTACTACTGAATCAACAAATGCTATCCAATGAAAAATGGCGATGGACTCTTGGGAAATAATGTAGCTCCTTACTGATTTGCAAAATAAAACCTGATTGTTGAGTGGATGGATCAACAATCTCTATTTTTCTTTCAGTGACTTTTAGTAAAGAGTCAGGTGGAGTTATATTTTCTTTGAAAAGGCCACTGTAAATTGTTGTTCACCCAAGAGTAGGATTAAAAGAAATAGGGTTATAGGATATCCATCTTTAGATAATGAATATAAATTGATCTGTAAGACATGGGGCAAGGTGAGGGAAGGGGAATCTTTCTTCATCCCTCAAGCACTAGTTCAAGCTTCCATGACACCTTACTCTTTGTACGTAGAGTTACCACTTCATATGTGTGCTAAATATCTATTCAGAAGGTGTAAGAGATTTTGCAGTTGGCCTGGTGTAAACATAAAATGCATGACCCCTACCCTGAAAAGTATTTGTTGCTGCTCTTAATGCTTTTCTACTACTGTAGAGCCACAGAGAAATTATCACTGTGTAAGAGACATTACAACAGGCATATTATGCTCTAGAGAGAACAGATTGAAAAGCACTGTGTTTTCCCCAATAGACTGTGATGTCTAAAATCAAGCCTTTTTGGCAAGATCTGGGAAGGGTTATTTTGTTTTGCAAGTCAATGATTCCCTTGTGACTAACATAATACAGTAATGCTATGTGCTTTAGGAAAGCTGATGCAATATCATTGAACACTGAGATCATCAGGGCAAAGCACACCCTATACCTTCAGGCTTCTACCGTTAAACTAGCTATATCTCTGATTCAAATTTAATTATTTCAGCAAAATTATAATAATATTCTGTGATCTTTATATTTTAGAGGGAGAAGATCAGTAAAGAAACAAATGAGTCCACCATCTACATGACAACTTGTATAATGCCATATATTTGTACTTAGGCATCTGCAATGGCAACAAGCTTAATGTTTGGTGGGAACTGATCCAGCAGTCTTCAAAAGAGAATACCTAAATGAAAAGGGAGTGATACTTCCCAGATCCTCAACAGAACTTTCAATCCTTTGTAAGGGCCTGAGGAACATATATTAATATCTGTGGCAACAAATATATTGACAAGTCATAATCTGATTAACAATCCAGCTATTCTCTTTTACATGGTAAAAAAAGCCAATTTTTCCTCCTCCTGTCCATAGATTTGGACTTATGACACTGTGATAAGCTCAGGGTAAGTTCAATAACCAGGTGCTCTTGGCAACTGTGTTAGGATAATTCATTCCATCATGCAATGCAGCTTCCTGAAATATGTGCCTGTACTGTGAATATAACACACATAATTTCTGAGACAGAGTGAGACCAGTATTCTACCAAAAGTTTTAAAATTTCCATAATTATTTTAAGTGAGCAAAAGCCTAAAGAACCACCTAAAACAAACCACCAGGACAGAAAATTCAGTCCTTCTGTAAACAAATCTAAAGCCACTTTTATTAAGGTAGACTAAAAAGTTTAAACTAAACTAAAAGACTAAAAGTTTCCATTACAGAAAGTCTTCTGTCTTTCTGAGGTGCTTCACAAAATATGTTTTGAAAAACATTAAGCTTTAAAATAAGCAGTGGTCATCTCCTACCTTTTCACTGAGTACAGTCCAAGAGTTGATATTTAAGAAGTCATACTGATTTCAATCTATTTCTGTTTTTCAATTCTGACAATTCAGTCCCCCATCTCCGTTTGTTTCCAAGCTTTTCTAGCTTGAAGAAGGTCTAGAGGACAGTGTGAAAATTTCATTGTCATCATCTCAATATACTCTCCACTATTACTATAAACACCTTGCAGCTTTCCTAAGTTGTCAGTTTTAAAGTGTATCAAAATGGAAAAAAATGAACTAAAAGCAAATGAAAAACATGCATACAGCAGCTTCATCCCCTGAAGGTTCTGAGTGAAATTCATCATCTTGCATTCAACAAATAACATAAGATAAAAAGGAAAACTAGAGTATAAAATGTTCAGTGTTGCCAAAAAAAGAGAAAGTTTTGAAGCACTGTGGTTTTTATGTATGTAGGTTTGTTTTTTTTTTTTTTTTTTAAAAAAACCTATTTTAGAAGAAATAGAGTTTAATTTGATTTATTACTTATGTTCTGAACATTTCAAAATGGAGAAAAATGGTAACGGAAAAAAGGTAAATCTTGCTTTCAGACCAAGAAGATTAAAGACTTTTGATCTAGTACTCAGAAGAAGAGTATAAACTCACCCATACATGGTCATCTTTCTTGAACCACCTCGCAGCCTTTGTCGTGATTTCTTGCTACCTGTAATGCAATGAGAGTAAAAATGCTTAATTCAGTGTGAAAACATATTGAACTACAGAATATTTCTTCACATTAATAAACCAGCCTATTCTGACTAGTAGTTTGTAAGTTTAAAGATGTATAACAGCACCACAAAACATGGCAGAGCATTTTCCAGTATTTCCACTGCTTAATGAGCAACAACATACATAGGTCTCATACATCCATGACTCCCAGTGCTGAGCTAAGAAAGGTCAGTGAAGATCTCACATTCATGGGAAATGTGCCGTTCCCCTCCCTGATACCTCTGCAGCTTTTATATGTTCCTCTGCTGACCACTGACTGCTCTTCTGTCATGCATTTGTCCACATTGGTCATTGATATTGCTGTATTTGTGACAAAGACCTTCAGAGGAGACGTACTGTAGAATAAGCCTCAATCTGCCTCAAACAAACCATCAAAATTAATCACCCTAGTAAAATCAGACATGTGTGTACTCCCCACTTCATTCTTCCTAGACAGATCATCTTTCCAAATTCTTTGATCAAAAGACAGTGTCAAAGAGAAAGAACATTGAAAAGAGTCTTCAAGTTCAGTTCAGCTTCCTCCTGATGCAGATGCACTTTTAAATTAAGTAGGAGTTTAATGGGCAGGGTTAAAATGTTCCAAGAAGTGGACCCGAAGATTAACTCCTTTAAGCTTATGTCCTTCTACTGATTTATAGAAATTTATACTGGAAGAATTTCATGTAAGTTTGTTTTTCATCTTGTAATGCATCTCTGAATTTCAGGTTCATCAAGGACAAGTAAGTATTTTCTCAAGATATGAGTGAATAAAGAAAACAGGTTATGAACAGAGAGTTTGAAATCCATTTTCATCTAGCAATCTTTATTATTTCCCACACCTCTACTCCTTGTTACGTACACCTTCTTTTAGAAGTCACTTTACCCACCAAGTCTTCTTCCATTAGTAAGTTGGATGAAATGTACAGGCAAACCATGATTTCCGTGTTAATCAAACCCTGACCTTGCTGTTCAGGATATGCTCCTGTACATATCAGTTGCAATTTCTGAACAAATAAAAACAATTCGGCAAATTCTGTGTATGTGGTGCACAAATTCTGTGTATGGAAATGGTAAACATCCTAGGGCTTTTTTACTCCCTTTTCTTGTGACCTTCCATGATGGCAGGCCAGCCATTCCTTTTGTTCAGGTGCTTCCCTGGGGAATGCAGAGGACAAGCCAGTATCCCATACTCCAGTTTTGGAGTGAGTTTTACCCACAAATTTTGGAACATCTGAATCCCCTATTGGCACATGAGCTACATCAGGGAGCTTCCAGCTCAGGAAATCTCTCCCTGTTTTCTTACACATGTAGGTGTATTTGCAAATGCCCTACAGAAGGGAAGAAACTCCAAATACTACACTTTTCACTGTAAAAATACAGACTTTGAGAGTCAAATTACACCAGATTTCCATTTCATGTGTGTCTGTGTGAGATCTGAAAGCATACAAAAGCAAAACTGTGGGGGGAGAGGGTCGAGTGCATCCACTGCATTGGTAGTGCCCTGCTTACCAGTGAGTTCAGGCACAATTTCAGGAAAGAAGAGGCAGGGAGGGCTCTGCCAGGTGATCTCTGCACAGTCAGTGCTGCTGTGCTCCAACATGGGGCAGAATCAGAGCAGAGGAAACCAGAAGAAGAAACAGGGGTTATCACAAGGTAAAGAGGATTCAACCAGTTCAACCCAAATCATGTTGATTGCAGCTTTGCATCACTATAATCCACTTAGATTTCATTCTAAGGTTCAGCCATCATGGGTGCTTTGAGTGGCTGCAGCTGGTCAAGGCCATGGACCCTGTGGCTTCCTCCCACAGACAGCCAGGAAGGACATCTCATGTCCCTTCCCTTGTAGCCGAAGGGCAACCAGGAACGGGACAGTCGCTGGCAAAGACCACCTGCAGGCAGACGCTGTGCCCACCCTGCTGCTGCCTGCCTGCTCATCCCATCCTTGGCAGGAGAAAGGGCTCCCTGTGCAATTGACAGCAGGAATCCCAGGAATCTACTGGGAGGAGGCCTAAACAAAAAGCAGATTTCCTGTGCTTAAATCTGCTTCAGCAGGAGGTACAGAGGGGTCTGTGAAAATGGTTCATAATGGGCGGTATGCTGAAATGAAATCCAAGTGGATTACACTGCTTCAGGTGGGAGGAGGTGGACATTTTCTTTAATTTATTTGTTCAGGTAGCTGGTGGCATGCCAAATCCAGGGGAGAATAGAGATCTTTTTTACAGATCATTAGAATTACCATGATGAGCATTAATGTGGTTATCAGATTTCTCCACTTTTTGCTGGAATTCTCCCTAGTCAAGTTGGGTTTGTATTTTGTGGTTGGGGTTTTTTCAGGAGAAAATAACTCAAACCATATACTGACTGTCTTGCCATGCATCCCTTAAGATTTTTAATCTATGTGTAACTGCTTAAATCACCATGACATTTATAATAGAAAGGGTTTTACTATTTAAGACTTTAATTGGCACAGTATATTAACAGCGCTGTTGTCACAGTGGCACTTAAGACTGCCTCAGCATTAAAAAACAAGCCCAACTTGAATTACACTTGTATTTTTTCTTACTCTTCTTCAGCAGAAATGTACTATACAAAAAATGAATGAATGAATAAATAAAAGAAAATAAACTCAACCCTTTTATTTTGCAGTATTTCAGTTAATTCAGCTTTACTAAACTCAGATATTATCTCAATCCTGATATTTTCCAATGTATGCTATGTGTTTTTCTCCAAAGACTATCATCCCCAAAAGAAAATACTTCACAAACTTCCCCTCTGCCCAAGGTTTTTTACTCTTTGGCATATTCTTATTGTTCCATTTTTGTTGCTATTTACAGTAAAAGCTCATTTAAATATTATGAAGCTCACAGCATAACCATGTGGCAGCACTTGCCAATGAATAACATCTGCAGCAACGTGTATGTGTATTTATATTACATTAAACTTAAACCCACTCATGTGGGTGATTTTGTTTTTCGTTTTTTGCCTTTTTTTTCTTTTCTGCATTGCCTCTGTTTTAAATTCTTTGTCCCAAGTAAAGCACTAGGCAAATGTATAAACCACATAGGATACAGTGCAGCCATTGTCACCGGGTGCAGTGCCAAATATAGTTTCATCATTAGACCTAGGTTCATGCCAGTGTAAACTACTCTGTGTTAGATGTCAGTAAAATGTTATTTTCTCTTTTTATTATTTTAAACTTATCTGTGCTGAGACTGGGTTCTTTCTGTGTGTCTGTTTTCAGTGCTTGATGTCTGTGCATGTTGTATTCTAAGCTGAACTGCATTTGGAAAGCCAACAGAGTTTACTTTTGCAGTAAAACAGAACTGGAGTCCTCTCATAATGAAAATTTTGTCAATAATGAGATACAGCGTAGCCTCCAAGTATTTGGGTAAGCACACTGTGTCACACACAAAGAGAAAGCTGTTCTCTTATTAGAAAATAAAGACTTGTAACATGAGAGAGAGAATTACCAGAATCTGTACAGAGACAACAGAGCATGCAAACTCTTCTGAGCTAAGCAGATTGGTCTAGCTAGTTTGTATAACACAGCCTTTGAAAATTACGTGTTTTAAAAAAGACAGTATAGAGACATAACAAAAATGCCTAGGGAAATGATCTGCAATTGGAATATTTGTGGTACTGAGGTCTTTTCAGGACTGTGTTCCTCCTTCCTTCCTGACACCACCCAAGAGCTGTAACTCCAACTATTTGCCAAGAATCTGATATGCACCCACCATGCATTTAAAGCTGACAGTCATTCTCAAGTTTATAAATAAAATAAGTCTCCAAAAGAATTTAGATCCTAGAACAACTGTTAACAGAGCTTGAAAAGGTTGTGACTGTAGTGTGCACCTTTCATTCTCCCATGTTGATCTGCCTATTATTGAAAATATTGTCCTTTTGGAATGTTCTTGGAGCCTGCACAGTTCTCAGTTTTTTCCTCCTTTCTCTGCCAGTTGTTTCTAGATCAAAACCATTTTGCTAGACAATTACAACCACATGCATTTAAAAATATACATTTTCTTGAATTAACTATTAACATAAAAGTTATCAGAAATACAGGTAGCCTTTAGGAAGATTTGTGGGTCCTCATGAAGTACAGCTCAAAATCTTTATTAAGCAGGGAGAAAACCACAAGGCAGCTGTGATTCCTTATTACATGTGTTTAGAAACTCTGAACCATGCAACTCTGACCTAAGTTTTTTGGTATTTTTCAGCCAAGCCCAGATCAGACTGTGCATTTCAGAGGTCCCATCACCCCGTTTTCTCAAAAATCATCACTACAGTTCTCTCTTTGAATTTTGTCTCTCAGAGCCTCAGGTAACCCTATTTCCTTCTCTTATTACTAACACGCCTCTTCCTACACGCACTTAGATTATGATCATGTTTAGTGTGAAAGAATGAAATCAGAGAGCTCTCTTTTGTTCCAGATATAGAAGCTTTGCAGGCAAAAAGCAATAAAAAGACATGGAAAATTAATGTCATAGAACTCTGCAGAGAAAGAAAAGTATAACTTGCTATTCGTGGGCCTTTGAGAATAAGCTGATGAAGCCATCAAACTGTAATTCTGTTCCCTGCTAGCCTAATCAACTCGAAGCTTGCCAGGGCATGAGACCTGAGTTTGGAGCTGGTGAATAGAGTGAGAAAGCTATTTTGTAGGTAAAGAGAATTGTCTTTCCTTAGTGATCTTGTACAGAACTGAGAATGCTAATTGTCCCTCTCTGCTAACACCCTATAGATATACTGTCCTGACAAAATAGGGAAATAAGGAACGTAATGTAAGCACCAGCCAGCAGTATTCTCAGGTTTAATGATGGTACAAAGCAGAATTCATTGTCGGGTTTGTTTGGATAGTATCCTACAGGTTTAATACTAATATGACAAATTTGGACCTCTTAATATTTCTGATTACTTTTTTGTATTACATCTTTTAAAGGCTGCTCAAAGAGAGATTAAAAGATTTTGTGATGCTTAAAATAAGAAAGATTAAACTAAATAAAACACAAAAAATAAAGATCACTGGCAATTTATGTTAGTGAAATAAAGGCTTAATCAAGAGCAAAGTAAATTCATCTTCCATTCCTTCCTTCTCCACTTTCTTAAAATGGTTAAAAAAAAAAAAAAAGAAAAAGATAAAGAAAAAAGTTTATGCTGTGTATGCTGTGTTAGGTAAAAATGAATGACTTCTATCCTTTCTTTCCGTCTCCTTTTTTTTTTTCTTTTTTTTTTTTTTCTTTTTCTGTTTATTTCCATGGTTGGGGTTTGTTTTTGTTTTTGTTTTGTGTGTGTGTGTGTGTGTATCCTGTACCTTCAAAATGTACAATTTTTCCAGAACCACATAACATCTACCTGTGCCAGATTGGAAGCAATTTCAGTGGAAATGCCTGGTTAGGTTCTTTCACACACCTCATTTTCTTAACAAGACAAAAACCAACAGAAGTCCACCATATTGTCCAGAATTCAAAAAAAACAGAGGTCTGCCTCTTGTCTGCTAGTCCAAGGTGGCAAAATGGGAACAATTGCAAATTTAGAACTATAACTGGAAAAAGTATAAAAATAATTTTTGATAGTCCACTGGATTTTGCTGCTCATCTCTTTTTGCTGGGATGTAACTCAAGCAATTAAAGAAAGCTACATGCTAAAAATTATCTTCAACAGCCTTTCCTGATCTTTTGGTCTTCAGTGGTTCCAAATGGATCCTCCTGCGAAGTGCGATAGCAGTGGGATGTTTTCAATATTTTTCCAAGATATGGACCCAAACCTTTGCAGAGTTTGGAATCCATGGGCTTGGCTCCAGCTCTGTGAGACACCAGAGAGATATTTCCTGTCTGTGTGTCAAATCTAGTGATGTCTCCCTCTCCTTTTATTAACATGTTGTGTTAGAGATGTGAGGAAAAACATAGTCTGTACTTCAAGACTTATTTCCATGAGCCAAAAGTAAAGAATGAATTTGGGCTGGTTATATGCATGCAGCCATTTCTTGATAATATATCCTCAAGCATTTGGGACTTCACAGTTGAGTAACTGTCAGTCACCAGTCTTAGACACCCTTGAAGAGGAGAAATGAGAATATTCCTCCTTTAGACTAATCAGAAAGATGCATAGAGAAATTATTAGGATGGTGCAAAGGAACTGTGATTTTTGCATTGTTTAAAATTAGTGTTTGATATTGGAATATGTTCTTAAATAAATGTGGTTATGTTATACATAAGTTTAATGCACTTTTCCTGCTTTATGCTTTTGCTAATGACTTATTACTTGGCATTTATTCTATATTTATTTTAGACTATGGAAATGATGTTAGAGAAAATGCAAATTTGGTAATTTTTTTATTCAAGTTCAAAATGGTTCATAAAGCAGACGTTGGAGACAACTCACAACATCAACAACACATTTGGCCCAGGAACTGCTAACAAACATTCAGTGGTTAAAGAAGTTTTGCAAAGGAGATGAGAGCCTTGAAAATGAGAAGTGCAGAAGCTGGCCATCAGAAGTTGCCAAAGACCAATTGATAGCAATCAGCGAAGTCAATTCTCTTACAACTACATGGGAAGTTGTCAAAGAACTGAACATCAACTATTCTACTGTTGTTTGGCATTTGAAGCAAATTGGAAAGGTGAAAAAGCTCGAGAAGTGGGTGCCTCATGAGCTGACTGAAAATCAAAAAAATCATCATCTTGAAGTGTCGTCTTCTCTTGTTCTACACAACAAGAAGGAACCATTTCTCAATTGGATTGTAACATGCAACGAAAAATGGGTTATATACAACAACTGGCAATGACCAGCTCAGTGGCTGGACTGAGATGAACCTCCAAAGCACTTCCCAAAGCCAAACTTGGACCAAAAAAAGGTTGTGGTCACTGTTTGGTGATCTGCTGCCATTCTGATCCACTACAGCTCTCTGAATCCTGGTGAAACCATTACATCTGAGAAGTATGCTCAGCAAATCTACGAGATGCACCAAAAACTGCAATACATGGAGCCAGCATCGGTCAACAGAAAGGGCCCATTTCTTCTCCACGACAATGCCTGAGTGCACATCACACAACCAGCACATCAAAAGTCAAACAAATTGGGCTATGAATCTTGCCTCATCCACCATATTCACCTGAACTGATGATCCTGAGGGTCTCTTCCAACTGAAATGATTCTGTGATTCTAATAATGGATGGCAAGTATTCCCATTATATCTAGGATCATGTATTTACAGACAATATTAATTAATTTATTTGTCACCTTTCAGTCCCTTTTTTAGAGGAAGCATTTGGGACAGAGTTGACTAGTGCATATTCCAATATCAACCACAGGCAGCAATCTCGCTAATTCAATTGCATATGCCATAAGAACAGCTACTGAAGAGCCCAGAAATTCACAACTTCCCCCGCCATTAAGAGAAAATGACTGGTGAGATTTTATCTTTCCCTAATAAATTTCAGTTAAAACTTGATTTTAATTATAAACCCCAGGAGAATTAGGTCCAATTCATTCTTGTTTTGCATGTGGTTGAACTGATCACAATCCAAGGAAGGGAATAAGCCTGAACAAAAGACTACGCAATAAACGTGTGCAGTCAGCTCTACATTATCCATGGTTAGAATATCTGGACTAGTCAGTACTTAGTGCCACAATGTAATAAGCAGGGTGCACTATTCTCCTGGGCTCTGCTCTGGACAGAAATCAGTTTGAAAGTGGTAGGGGTTTTTTTGTTTGGTTTGTTTTTTTTCGTTTGTTGGGGGTTTGTTTGTTTGTTTGGGAGGGCTGTTTGTTTTTTATTTGTTTTCCTAACATTAGTGTACCAAAAATGTGTTTGTAGCCTAACTTAAAATGATTCTGTATTATCTATGCCTTTGTTTTTACACATGCTCTTCCATTTCACCCCCGTCCATATTCTCCAGGATGACTGAATCAACTGTTTCCTTTACAGTGTTACTTTAATTAGCTCAAGCCTTGTTTCACAAGTGAATCTCTTTCACAGTGCTAGGTACTGTCCAGGTTATTTTTTCTGAAACTTGACTGTACCATTCTGCACTATCTGAAAAACAGAGACTAATGCTGAATTTGGACTGTCGCTGATGTAGGATTAGCATGCATTTTGAATATTATTCTCCTCAGCCTGTCTAAATCAAGGCTACATCCACTTAGGTCAAAGAAGGTAAAGCAACATAGGTAAGAGAAACAGGACCTTTGTGTATATTTGTTCCTCTCCCACATCAAAACATGCTGCAGTGAGTTAGTTTCCCATTGTTACAAGAAAATGGTGTGAAAATGAATAATGTTGGTGGTGCACAGTGCAATCACATCTGCTGAGAAAAACAGAAAAGAGAAAGTGGTAGCCAGCTGCCACTGCCGGAGAGATTCATTCCAAGGGCTGCACATCTGGATCTTGCATCTGTGAAACTCATAGTGACTGGCTGCTTCCAATCCTGGAGTAATCAGAGATGAAGTAAAAGAATCAGCACCATCCCAGTACAATCAATGATATGGAAAAGATACAGGCATTACTCTTTACTAAGGCACTAGTGCATCTGTTTTCTCAGTGTTCATAAGATGTAAACCCATTTACTAGCACATGAATACCTAAACCTCTAGAAATGAGAATGATGAATAACGCTTTTCAAGGGCCATTTTTTAAAATAACATTCCTGCTGTTAGCACAACAGTGTTCTCTACTATAATACTTTCCAGTTAGAAGAAAATATGAATCTTCATTCTCTGTTTGCTGTTTCCATTGTTAGACCTGGCCTGAACATGTTCTCCCTTTCTTTCCCTCCCCTTCTGCTAATTTTCTTATGCCCTGAAAAACCCTAATAAACCTGTACAGGTTTCCAATTATAAATCAGCATTTTTCAGCAGAGGCAATTACAAAAAAAATTAAGTAAAATTCAAAAATTATTAGAAAGTGTTGGGTTTTTGTTGTTGTTTTGTTTGTTTGTTTTTCTCAAAATTCAATTTAATCAAAAGTTAAAGCAAAAGAAACAAACAAACAAAAAGGTTTTTTGAAAACTATCCAGTTGTTAGCACACTTTTTTAGTAACTTCTGTTTTATACTGAATCACACCATTGGAATCATCTTGCAGATATTTGCAGTATACACTCACATTGCTGTTTCACAGGAGTCATGACACATGAGATTTATGAAGTTTTTCTTTCTTTTCTAAATCAAGGTAGTTACCTACAAATCTACATTCATCACATGTGATGATTATAAACATACTTCGATTAAAGAGTATGTGCTTCTGCAAACCAGATATGCACTCTCAAATGTTCATGTCTTCTTTTCCTAGTTGGATATGAAACAGACAAGTGGTCTCAGTGTTACTGAAATGCACTCATGCCAGTGTATTGTCAGAATTATACTCAAAAAGTTATATGCACATTTTGAAATGAGGGTACAGCTTTCAGTAATAGCCTGATTGACTGCAAGTCTCATCTAGGAACCAACAGGGCAACACACTAGTATTGTGAGGTGGATAAAGGTAATTGCGAATGCTAACTCTGAACATAACAAGTCATTAGTAATTCTCAGACTTGGTTTAAGTAGTTTGATATTTCTCTCAGTGATATCAGCAACTACAAGATCCTAGTCTAAGGATTACAATTGTTCCATCTAGCTGTGATTGTAGCCTTTGCAATGTTACTACTTTATACTATTATGTCTATCATTCTCTTACATATGCACTAAACAAAATCAAACTTTTTCAGTATAATTTACAAACTGTGTACAGTGACAGATGTACAGAAGCAAAACAAGGATGGTGACATTAGCTAGGAACCAGTACAAAGTCCAGATCTGACTTAACCATGACTCTATACTAAATCAGTGGCAGAGTTCTCAAAATAATACTAGGTACGGGGACAGAACTACAGAAATTTAGCAGGGTATGCAAGTAGAAATGTAGAATTATTTTCAGGCTGTTTTATGTACTCATGCAGTTAGAATTTTACCTCAGTTCATTTCATTTCACTAGACTGTCTGATTCCCAATATTCAAGAGAGTAGTAATCTTTAATCAGTTTATTCTCACCACACTCACTTGAGGTAGAGAAGTATTATCCTTGTTTAAATACAAAGATTTGTAAATGAAGTGACATACCTTATATCAGCCAGAATCTGTGGCACAAGATGGGGTTTTCATCATGCCTTCAGAGCCTCGATTCAACAATTTGGCTATATTTCCTTCCTCAGCCACATTTAGGTTGTTTATTCACAGTTTTATGATGAATTAGTAGAGAGAGTGAAATTTCTGACTCATCTGTGTAAGTGATTTTCTATATTTGTGGTTTAAAACTGCATATAGAGCCTGAGGTGTGCAATCCATATTTATTCCAGTTTAACTAGAGGAAGACTTAGAATGGAGGAGCATCTCAAAAATTTTGTAATCAGAAAACAGAGTAGAAACATGAGGTACTGCAAAAAAAGTGTATACTATGTGCTGCTGAACTACGCATACTTTGGACAGAGTTGGGCCTACAGCAGCAGAGGTTAATCACAAACAAGGTATATGAGCTCCTTTGGGTATAGTGGCTAGGACAGGGATATCTTTTCTCCATCAGTGGAATATACACAACAGATTACTTGAGTCAGCACCCATGCCCATGGCAGGGGGTGATTTTTCTACTGACCACAGTGTCTCAAGCTAGGTCAGGACTGCGAAACCAGTATCTAAGAACCCTCACTTATTTCTGAACCGTGACTACTTGTAAAGAGACATCTTCAATTCCAGGATTAAGATCCTAAGAGACCAGACTAGTGCTGTCCCAGCGATACCACTTTTCAGTTGTGTTCATACTGTAAGGCATAGCTACTAATCATGACAATCGTGTTTACTTTCTTTATATTCTACCAGACATATATTTTTTTCCTATGTAAAAGATATGACCCTATAAAAGCTAAAGAACCTGAGGAAGTCAATATTTAGGATCTCAAGCAGTTTTCCCTATTTGATCCAACACAATAAAATACAACCTCTTGGTGACCAGTTACATTGTTTTTTTTCACACTGCTGTAGACCACAATGAAGGAAGTATCTTTGCTAGACTTAGTTTTTATCCTGTCTTCACCCATGGGAACATATGGAGTTGACAACCAGACATGATCAAAATTGTGTTAGCTGCAGTTGCCTGACACCATATGCTCTCAGCTACCTTGCTCAACAGCACAACCTGAAGCAAAATGTAGCTAATTAGCCCCCACGGTTTCCTGTCTGCTTCAAAGGCCACCTACTCAACACATCTGATTAAGAGCACCACTCCCCATATCAGTATTATGTTCTTTCCTTCTACTTCTTTCTGATATTTGTTAGTGTCAGTACCCGTACTGCTGCAAACAGATAAGAAAAAAAGGGATTATTTTGAAGAGGTGACCATCACAGAAAAAAGTTATGAACCCACTTGGTCATGTCATCATCACCCAGTTTTGGTGATCATCTTCTCCATATAAAGGTCATCTCCTGTCTTCACCGACACTGAAGCAGCACCAAATATATTGGCTCGGTGACTTTAACAAGAATGTTGTAATCTGTTTTTTTTTTTTTTTTTTTTTTTTTAATTTATTAGAAGATAGAGTTTATCACTTTTCCTCATAAATTACATCTCAAAACATGTTTATGGTCAGAAGAATGAGTGTAAAAATGGTGTGTATGCAACAAAACTGCTTCATGTTTGCACTGACTTACATATGCTTTGTTTTCTGAACACAGATACACCCTTTTTTCTCTTTATTTCACAGAAATTGATCTAGCTGGGGGACAATAAGCTTGTTTCTTTCATGATTCATGCATTATCAACACAATTGTTAATTGTTTACAGTTGCAGATCTTTTTTAAATACAGATAAAGGAATGAATTTCATCATAAAAAGAAAAAATAAAAACAACAAACAGCTTCTACTTCAATTTCTCTTTCATACAGAGAGAGGGGTTTTCTCTGGTTATACCTCTTACCGTTGGCTACAGAACACATAAACATTAAATAGTAAGATCTTACCTAATGTCTAGATGGACACCAGTGACAAGTGGTGTCCCTCAGGGGTCCATACCAAGACCAGTACTGTTTAACATCTTCATCAATGACACAGATATCGGAATCGAGTGCACCCTCAGCAACTCTGCAGATAACATCAAGCTGAGTGATGCAGTTGACACACCTGAGACATGGGATGCTATACTGAGGGACCTGGACAAGCTTGAGAAGTGGGCCCATGTGAACCTCATGAGGTTCAAGAAGGCCAAGTGCAAGGTCCTGCATCTAGGTCAGGGCAACCCTTAGTATCAATACAGGTCTGAGGATAAAGGGATTGAGACCAGCCCTGCAGAGAAAGACTTGGGGCTACTGGTGGATGAAAGATAGGACATGAGCTGACAACGTGCACATGCAGCCCACAAGACCAGTTGTATCTTGGGCTGCATCAAAAGCAGGATGGCCAGCAGGTTGAGAGAGATGATTCTGCCCCTCTACTCTGCTCTGGTGAGATCCCATCTGGAGTCCTGTGTCCAGCTCTGGAGCCCTCAGTACAGGAAAGACATGGACCTGTTGGAGAGGGGCCAGAGGAGGCCACAAAAATGATCAGAGGGCTGGAACACCCCTCCTGTGAGAACAAGCTGAGAGAATTGAAGTTGTTCAGCTTGCAGAAGAGAAGGCTCCAGAGAGACCTTACTGCAACCTTTCAGGACTTAAAATGGGCCTATAAGAGAGATGGGAACAGACATTTTTGCATAGCCTGTTGCGATAGGACAAGGGCTAATGGTTTTAAAGTAAAGGAAGGGACATTCAGGCTAGACATGGGGAAGATATTTTTTACAATGAAGGTAGTAAAACACTGGCACAGATTGCCCAGAGATGTGGTAGATGCCCCATTCCTGGAAACATTCATGGCCAGGCTGGGCGGTGCTCTGAGCAACCTGATGTGGTTGAAGATGTCCCTGCTTGTTGCAGGGGGATTTGACTAGATGACTTTTGAAGGTCCCTTCCTACCCAAACCATTGTATCATTCTATGATTCTGTAATAAAATACAATACTGTGCTACCTACTGCTCTTTCAGACATGTTCATTCTATGATTGTATGATTCCCATAGTCAGCGAGAAGAGTGTGAATGCAGCTGTTTCCTCACATAGAATAGATCTAAATTAGGAATGAGAGAGGGACAGTTTTCACCATACTGATTTTTAGAGCAAATTCTGGTTTTTAGAAGGATTTGGTGAGTACTATTTAGGATGTTCTTGTTACCCTTTAAAACCTCTTGGACTAACGGTGCCCATGGTGAACAAAGAGAACCTCTGTGTAGCTCAAACACATGTATTCCTTTAATCCAGCTCTAGAGACCTTTTTTTTCTTATTACTCATTGGTGCTCACAAGACAGCAATACTTAAAACAAAATCGTGGAACATCAATGGCTCTGTAGTTGCAATACTTCATAAGATACTGTGCAAAATTCATGTGCTATTTCTTTGATAAGGGAGGGAGTTCAGACTGGCTGGTAAGGACATCTAATCTGAAACAGATTTCCTTGCTGTTCAATACTCGTTATAGAATGAGCTCACATGAATAATCTAATGCTGCTTGATTACTCATTAGTTCCAGCAACCTGCTTTCATATTTATTTCTGTCCCCAGTGGCCCTCCTTTCCATCAAGTCATTACTTGCTGTGGCAAGCTTTGCTGCATGGAACACAGTACAAATTTTAGCAATGCCGGCATGACATACTAGACCAACCAGTACTATGGCTTAAAACCATAAATGCCAACTGCAGCAAGTAGTAGTTGTGTTGGTATAAAGTGTGTAAAAAGTTCTTAGTTTCAATCATGTTTTACATAATAAGCACTCATTTTGTTGTTTGTCGGTTAGGAAAATACATTAGGAAAAATGTATTCCTCTTGGATTTGCATTATCCCAGTTCTGTTATGAAAGGCAGTTTCAGGATTCAGGAAGGTATCTGTAGTTTGAATCATGTGCATTAAGCCTTGTAAGCCATTTAAAAATGCAAAACAAAAGAAATCAAAACTCTGGTAACTTGAGGACTGTACAGAACAATCCTTCTCATGCAATGCTTCAAGCATTTTTTCTTTTAATATTTATCCCAAGAAAGGGCATGAGCTTTGTAATGATGATTACTTAATATCCAGAAAATTTATTTTCTTTTGTCTAAAGAGAGACTTACCCAAAATCAGCATTTTTTCTGGACGTTCTCTGGCTCTTGAAAGCCTCCAGCATATAGTGCAGGGGATGTGATTTCTGGCTTGATTAGGTAAGGCTCTACCTTTCAGCAAAACTGTTTAGGTGTGTGTTATTACATTTACCTTGAGGCATGTAAACATCACACCCAGTTCCTTTGCAACCTGAGCTTTAACTGAAAAAGAAATAAAACATCCTTCAAGGGAGAAGGGAGCTGGATGTTTACCTGAAAGTAATAACTTGAGGGAACTCTGCATATTAGTAACTTTCCATTCTTAAGGCAACTACTGTCTCACTTTGACTATATGAAGATATAAAGCAGTAATCAAAGCAGTAATTAAATTTGGGGCTTTTTCCTCTTAAAGTGATTGCAACTTGAGCATCAGGGTAGAAGTGAGTTCGTATTGATGGAGTGTTTCAGTCCACCATTATTATGATACATCTTTAAGACCAGCATTTCTGCAAGCATTTGCTCTTGAATCCAGTATGTAGTCTTATAAAATAATAACTGGTGTAGTTTTTGCTGCAAGTTGGGGGACGTTCATCTTACAAGCAGAAACAGTGGCAAAAAATACCCAACAATGTCTCCCAGGAGAAGAGAGATGAAAACTCACTTTAGAGTGGGAAGAGAGTCAATAATGCGATCCAGCAAATTTTTGATACCTGAAATATTTTTCCTGCATGTTTTTAAACAGGAAAGAGTTTTATATTTGCCTATATACAAGAATGCCAGATTGAAAAATACTTGATTTCCTTCCCAACAGAGAAAGATACAATCCAGATTTATTAACTGCCAAATCAACTTTATGTTCACTTTTCTTGTCACATTCCAACCAAGTAATCTGGTGTGTTAAGATTATATATAACCAGGGACTCCATCAAAAATAACTGTAAATACCTGGGTTTGTCCTTTCTTCAAGTATTTCAATGAACAGGACTGGTTTAATGAGCACTAACTAAAAATCTGCTAGGAAGAAGCATAAAAGTGACCTCTCTGAAACACAGATCAGGTTTAGCAAACCCATTTACAAATTTGCTTGTCCTTCCCTCAGCATTACAGAAAACAACAACTCACTTTCTTTTTTTTTTCATGTTTTTAATTTGGAGGCTTCTAATTAGTCACTAATTTAGTTGTTTGGGCAGTAAATGAAGCAGCCTGATTTAGGATGCTACAAACATCTAAAATATCTGATTAAATATAATGCTTTATATTTTTATACCTATAATATATATTTATATATAATTTATAATTACAATATATGAATTCTCCATCTACTCAGAACAATTCTTGGGGCTAACTGTAAACATCCATAATTATAAATGTTGACTCCAGTTTCTTTGTGACAGATTTAAACACAGAATCAGTCACAAGTTCTTAAAATACCTACTAATTACTAAAAGTCTACTAAATATTTATGAAATAGTCACTGAATCTACTCAGTAGATTTTTTAGCAGTCTTAAAACTTGGTAAATTTTACAACACGTGGTTATCAGGGAAAACCCCAAACATTATTTCGAAGCCATGAATTATGTATGACTATCCTCATAAAGGTACAATATTTTTTTTGAGAGCTTGAATGTTTGAAAATTAGCAACATAAAAGAAAATAGCAGGACTGCCAGCTTCAGGACAAATAAGTCAAGCTCCGCTATTACTAACAAATGTGAGAATATTTTTTCTAAAGAAAAAATAGTACATTTATTTAGTAGTTTAATTTTTTTCAAAAAATATTTTGCATGTGTCTGCATTTTTATTAGTTTATATTAAGACATTTCTTTAAGTCATGCTCTGTCTTTTCATTTTAGCAGAAGTTAAATTATGGCTATTCAATTTTCTTCTGGGGTTTTAATAACATGTAAGAACAGCGAATGAAAGACTCTGTCCTGGTATTATTAATTTTTATGATTTCACTACATTTTTCTGATTTTAAAACTGAAGCTCACGAAAACAATTATAATTACTTTCATTTTTACTAATTAATGTTTCTACAGTGTATTACAGTGAACTGCTATATGTGTATCTGCCTCAGAAATTTATTTGTAATGGGTGATGCTTTGGGAAATGAAAGGGAGAAGGGAGGTTGGATTGGTATTTCATTTCTATTTGCCATTTCTTAATGGCAAAAGCTGTTCCTTATAGGAAGGACAACTGTGGTTTGAAGCCTGGCTCTATAACAACTGTTTTCCCACAGAAATAATTTGAAAATAATTACTCTTGATTGTTTAGGGTGAGCTAGAGTGATTTTTAAATTAATTCTGAGAATTGTCATAGTTCAGGGGTCTGGCACATAAAAACTGGTAGAAGAATACTTCTCAGATATTAAGAATGTCTTTTAAAATCCTTGTGAAATTCCCATCCAGGTTTGCCAGACACTGTCATGCACATTTGCACTTCGCAAATATTCCCTGACATTAATTCTCTAATTTTTCTGGTATGTGCTTCCAGAGTAATTCATGTGCATCTGAATAGCAAAAAAAGAGCTGTAGTGCTGAATCTATCTTGGTGTCACCTTCACAATCACTTCTGTAACATCACCAGCTGTTTTTCATTTCTGCTTTAGTTCATAAGAGAAGGATAAAAATAATATAAAAGAAATTGTGAAAGGTGTATTTCCTCTCATATTTCACAAGAAACACACACTGTTCCATGTCAATCATATCTACAATGCACCAAATCCTTTTGCAGCAATCAGGCAGTTTTTTGCCCATTAATATTTCTGAAAGCCAAGTCACAGTGTCAGCTAATCCTGGTCATTCTGTAACACATGTACAGATTATGCACGCTTGTCAACTCTACTAATATCTCACCTTTGACTGGTATTGTCTCCTCACTTCTGTTCCAGGTGGAGGCTTACTGTCAGTACAATCCATATTGTGCAAACTTTCTCTGGTTGTATTTTTGCACTCTAGACTACTTATTTTATTAGGAGTTGTTTACATTTAGGTACTAAATTCTATCAGCTGTGATAGCAACTTTCATATATACACAATCTGAATGTTCTTCTGATGGCAGCTTATTTGCTAATGTGGTGTTCCATAAGAAGGGTTGTTGGTTTAATACGTCCTGGACACGTAGCACAGGTAATAATGAGTTTGTTTCCAGTTGACTGTAGACCTGTCTACTGTCCTCCTAAATCAAGCAGTTCTTTTTATTTTGGGTGCTTTTATTGACTTGAGATCCACTGGGTGTGCAACAAAATAGCAAAATTTAGTTAGCATGCAGGCACAAGTTTCTTTTTTTTCCTTTTTTTTTTTTTTTTTTAATTAAGCACTCAGACTTACTTCAAAAGTAGCACAAATATGCAAGTCAACTTCATGATTAATAGCTTTAGACTCAAATGCTTTTATTTTTGGTCTTCATGGAGAACCTACTATTTCCACTGAGATTTTTTCAACAACTTCAGCTGTATTTAAAGTTAATGAGCTTTTTCAATTACATCTTCAGATATTTAGCCTTTGGATAACATTTAGATGAACTAGGGTGTATCTAATTATGTTGGGTGAATTCTTAAGAGGATCTGCATATACTTCATTCATAACAAGCACATTTTATGTTGTGGGCACGTACTGGATTTCATTGTAGTCGGAATGCAAATCACCCTTGTGGAAGCAGTATTACCAATAGGTCTGAGAGTTTCAGGAATGACAGCCCTAGCAAAACCCCTTGAGACTAGGTACAGCACCAACCACTCTAACTGGCAGAAAAATCAGGACTGTCATTAGGGCAAAAACTAAACACGGAAAAGAAGGCTAGGTAAAAATTTAAGAACATGATCTTAACTGGCCAAAACATGTCAGAACAAGTATATTGAAATCTTGCTGCTTGCTTATGGAAACAAACTGTGAAATCAACAAAAAGTGGAACAAAAAAACACCCCACCACTTTAAAGCAAGAAAAAGCAGGGAAAAGACTGTGATTTTAAAATTGCGTGCTTTTGTCCAGATGCACGTGGGGAGGAAACCCTGCTTTACACATTGACTTCCCCAGAAGCTGATGTTCTCTGCCTTCCTTTGGGAGCCCTTTGTTTCTAATCACTTTACCAGACACCTGAGGTGCAGAAGTAACCACAAGAGGTAGCCTGGCTGGCCCAGAAAAACTAACACATCAGATCAAGTTGTTGACTTGCATTCAAGACGGACATTTTAATCTGTGTTGTGTGTGTCCTGTAAAGCGTTGGTAACATCACTTACACTGTCCCGTTCTTGAGGTACCACCTGTAAAACGAAGATGGCATTATATCCCTATTTAAAACAGCAGTTGTGAGGATATTTGCTGAAGCAAAAGGCTGGCCATAAAGAATGAGTGAGATAAATACCTATCTAGGTAAATAATAAATAGTTTAAGCTCCTAAGTTCATCCCCATAGTTGGATTTTAAATATTTCAGACCTGGAGACCTGCTGAGCACCAGCCCATGTATTCATGTCCCTAAAGTCAGGAAGCATAGCAGCTTTGGAATGTAAAATCTGAGCTCAGGTTTCAGTTACTTCTTAATGCAGGGCTGTCCAATTCAATGGTATAGAAATGCCTTCAGAGAACATATTTAGAAAAACTCAGCTCAACACTCTGTGTTTTAAATTAACAAATTCAAATCTCTCAATACTCTTAGCCTTTTTTGATATTCCACATACATGCTTTTCTCAGCTCTGTTCTGTGCCTGTTTCCAGATTAGTTGGATAAACTTAACACATTCCATAGCAGGTTCACAGTACTCTCTGACTTCACTTGACCAGTCAAACTTGTTGATGGGGCTGCCTCTCAGTACACCTGCAATTGCTTATCCTTCAGATTTAAGATTTTAATTCTGTCTTCCCCATCCAATTGTTTGTTTTCAGAAAAAAATTTATGAAGACATAATATCCTTGATACTCCTCTTCCTTTCTCAAATTTTCTGAAGTTGACCATTTGCTGCAAAACTGTGAGAGGTGATGGCACATACAGACCAACAAGCAGAACAGTGTGATTGTGTAGGGTTTGTTTTTTTTTTTTTTTCCAGGTACTCCTGATAAGCAGAATTTAGAGGCAGGGAAACAATTTCAAAGGCTGTAATTGGAGATCTGACTGAAAGAACTACCACTGAACTACATGGTCTCATTTCTCTCCTCTACCCCATCCTACTTCAAGCAAAACACTATCAAGAATTTACAAGAGAGGTCTTAAGTCAAGACTTGTACTGTAGCTTTCTGATACTATACTCTTGTGAATGATAAAAAAAGAAATTGCTTTCTTTCTGACTGAAGCCTCAGACTAAACCAGAACAGAACAAAGCTGACAGCTGTTTCTTCAAGATTACTTCGAGAATATATCTGATCCAAAAGAAAACGTCACCTTTCTCCCCAGTGAATGTGGCATTATAGGGGAAAAATGGCAAAATTCCAACCAGAACTTGCCAAAACTATGAATCTAAAGGTATTTGCCTTAGGAAGAAAAATATCCACCATGTTCTCAGCACTGAAGTATAAAATGGCTGTTTTCCTTCCATCCAAATTTCCTGTGTTTTTTATTAGAAACAATGTAGCAAAAACCTTATAGAGGCCACAAAAATGCAATTTCATATTATTTTTGTTTTGAGAATTTTCTTTATATAGCATAGTACAAATCCAACCTCACACTTCATGGAACCCTTCTTGCCTTTTATCTTCAGAATACAAGAACCAACGTCATTACAACTGACTTTTTATTTGCCAGGTAGCAAAGACATTTTTCCTTTGGCAGACACGGCCACCAGAGAGTCGTCCTCAGGGATGGTCCTGATGCATAGGTAACATATGCATTGTGCAAACCACTGACATGGCCAGTTAAGAAACAAGATGCAGCACAGAACGCATACTCGGTGCTAGGCTAGACTTAGCTGTCAGGAGCAAATTCCTCACACAACTGCTTTTGAGAAGGCACAGGCCTTCATTTGTATCTCTAGTCATAATCACTGATTTGGCTTTTGAAATGCTTTGTGTGACTTGATCACTTTTAGTAGCTACTTGGCTTTGACTGGCTGATACATGCACTGGAACAAAAGTACATTAAAACAGCAAGCACAGTTGGAGCTACAACAAATTGTAAAAGATGCCTTAGAACTTACCAAGATACCTTTGTCACTCTTTTTTGGGCTCCTGTCCCAATGACTTCAACTTGAAAGCATTAAAATGAGTTCCTTATAGATGCTTTGCAGGTGAGGGGTTTTTTGAGCTTTAATTTGCTGTTTGATTCGCCCCAGGATTTTCAGGTGTTGCATGAGGGAGTAAAGAACAGAAAGTACCTCAGTTCTTGGTTGTCAGCCATTGGATGATGGCCACAACATTATTAAAGCCTCCAAGCATGCTGGGTCTCAACCACAAAATTTAATTTTCCCTACTGCAGGGACTAATCAACTACCAGAGGCACTAAGTCCTGAGGAGACTGTTTTTATCTGTATTTTTTTCTTTCAAGGACTGAAGCACAGTTAATTTTACAGTTTTGTCTATCCTCAGGCTTACAAACAATGACAGAAATGCAGCTTGATGAGAAACAGATAAAAAGTGGAATTTATGCTTACACTATGACATAAACTAAAGAAAGATGAAAGGTTTAACTAATTAACAGTACCTCTATAAGTCAGACAGAAAGACCCCAGATTCCCTTAAGTGAAGGAAAAAAAAAGACTGAAAGGGAACTAAAGCACAATGAACAGTATGAGCAACTACCTCTTGCTTTGTGTGAAAATGAGAAGGAAAGTTGTTTCTTACTGCAACTCCCTGTTCCCACAAAACCGCCTCTGCCCACAAACTAAATTTGCATTTCTGACTCTTCACAAGGCCTTTACAGGACACACATGTTTGTATCTCAAATTTAGCATTCAGAAAAAGTATTTATCATGGTTGCACTGGATAATAATCCTTTAACTTCTTAAGTAGTTGCTAGCATACTGTTTTTTCAGGAACTCCATGTGTATGTTCTCCACCCTAGAAATATGACTACGCAATTGAACCATTTGTGTTTCATTTACTGAGAAGTATAAGGTTTGATGTTAAGAGGAGAAAGCTGGGAGTGAAGTATAGAGAGCAAAGAAAGGAGAGAAATACTGCAGCTCAGCACAACTGCAATATTCATCTGTATTGTTTTTAATCATAGAAACTGTTTCTTGGAGTTCTTCCAAGAAAGACTGGGGGACGGTAGGGAACTTCACAATGAAATAATAATACCTTAAAATGTACCAATACTGGAGATAAAGGCTGTACTATGCACATGTTAAATTTATCAGAAAAAGATGGTTGCAAGCAGCAGTTCACATGACTAAGACAAAATTCTTTCAAAATGACGGCTGTTCGGGCTTTATAGGAAACATTAACTTAAAAGAAATTTGGAAATAGAAGAAAGTTCCAACCAAAGAAAACAATTATAAATATTCATAATTGCCTGGAAATAATTTGTCATACAAAATTGGACTGCGATACGTTTATACAAAAGCTTCAGATGCATTGATGTTGTAATACCTTTTAGGAGCCCGGCATATTTTTGCATGGTGTTCCAATAACACATTAAAGAAAAGGACATGACTTTTACTTTTATCCTCTACCTCTCTTCATCACTCCATTTTCTCCCTCATTTTTTTCACTTCACTTTTCCTCCTTTTTCTTTCTTTTTCTTTCTCTTTCTTTCTTTTTACAGGGCAGGGGGGAGCATAAAATAACTGGAAGACTCAGTAACTGCTACTCAGTGTATTTTATTATTTCAGGAATTCGTTCCAAGCTGGGCTGCAATTACATTTAAAACTGGAGAATAATGGGCTATTGACATGTATATGGTTTTAGAAATATAAGGCCTCATTTTCTCAGCTGGAATTTCCCCACAATGTGCATTTGCATTACATTAGAGATGCTCTTTTTAAAAAGAGCATAGCCTGCATTCAGACATTTTGACATTATCTGGGTCAGAGGCAACATTTAAAAGCAACAGCCCTACATCTACTGTGAATCTCTTACAAGCACACACAATGCATTAGTGAAAATGAGGGAAACACTGAGAGGTTCTCCATATTAAACCATGGTTTATGACATACCTGCCTGCACCAAACATTAATCCGCAGGAGATAGATTGTCATGGTCATGGTCCCCTGCTCCTCTCCAACAGCATATGCATTACCTAAATCAAAATCTGCACTTCTTCATGCCCTGTGCAGTTTGATGTGACCAGAAATGGTAGGATGCGTAAACTAGCAGTTTTCATGGTGCATATAATTGTCTCCCTTTTCTATATATGTACCTACAAATATAGCAGCTGCAAGTTTTTCATTCTGGCTTAACAATGAGGATATTATTCTCCCTCGGCTTGACTGAGTTCTAACTAGCTTGTCAGGCTCAAAACTGCATGGCACTTGTTAGGTATGTAAGCAACTCAGTACCTTTCTTGTTCCCAGAAGTGCCTAAGACATAACGAAAAAGGAATGCAGAAGTTTTTCACCTGTTATAATTGTTTTATAAAGCCTTATACAATGAATTCTTTGTCATCTTCCAAGAATGGGTCATTTGTGCACGGTAATGCTTACACAAGTGTGTTTTATGAATAGAAAGATCTGTGTAATTGGTGTGGTATTGCAAGTGAAACCCCATGGAGGTTGCACAAGATGTATTTAACTTTCTAATTCGCCACTTGCAAGATTTGCAGATACCAGATGTTTAATTTATCCTTCATTGACATACTACCTTCTAAATGGAAAGGACTCCAAATTAGTACCATCCCACTGTGATTAGTGAGAAAGAAAACTGGTGTAAAGTATGGGGTTTTCTTCCTCCTTCTTTTCATGTCTCATTTCTAACTTTCCTCCCCACTCCCACTCCTTACCACCATCACAAATTTTCCGCTTTCAGAGTTTACTATTTTAATGCTGTTCCTCTCCTTCCTTCTCACGAATCTGAGATGCTTCTTTTGCTTTCCTGTGCTTGAATTCCCAGCTCTAGTTTCTCTATAGCTACTGAGCCATTAACCATCACAGAAGTAGCTGCTTAGTAAAAACACAAAATGTGTCCAATAACAGATATTTGTCCCTTGACTCTTGGAAAAAAGAAAATCCTAAAATCAGCAGACTCATGAAGAATCTCTTAAGATCCTATAAATAAGACATTCCAGAAAACTGAGCCTTGTCTTTCTTCCAGTTCAATAGGGAAGGTAGATAGGACCTGAAGAAGACAATTTGAAATATCCTTTGCCTTGCCTAAATTCTAGAAACTATCATTCTTCTTCCAGCCTTTGCTCCAAAGTTTCACCACCTCTCACTGGGGTTTGGACCAGTCCTAACAATACCCTAGCTAAAAGTGTGTGCTTTCTCTCTTTCCTAGTGAAGCAGAGAAGGAAGAGTTCTCTACATACAGGTTTGGATTCACTACCCCACCAAAACATGAGAGACCATATCACAGTTTTCTTCCCCCAAGGCAAAGCAACTCCCAAAGGTCTCTGCCTCCTAAATGGAGAAGGTGTTAGGAAGTGGAAACAGATGCGGTGATATTATTTTTCCACAGCAAGCAGGCAGTTCGTGTTCTTTTCTTTCACTGAATATAACCTAGCTGGGTGGAAACTGGCCTGCTTAGAAACAAGCATTCCTACCTAACACATTTGCTTCCTGTACCACATTCTATCAAACAAGACAAAGTGGTTTCACCTCGCTCCACCGTAAAATATCAGGAGTCATGCTGCTAGGTAACTCGAGAAAGGACAAGCTTCCAGCCTTACTTTGATCCTTTTTTCTCACAGATGAAGTTAACACCTAGCACCTCACCCAGGTCTGGGAGAAAATACAATGCTTACATGATTCTGTTAGCAATACTGCTTATTCCAGTACATTTGTGATGGAATTTAGTCCCTTTAAGAAAATTTTTCATTTCTTAAACGTGATTTTATGGTTTTAGAACATGGCAATGAATGCTCTAAAATAGCTAATCTGAATAAATACTGCAGTGATGGACTAAAAGATGTGAAGGTGGAAAAATGCAAGGAAGTGTGTGTTGCTAAAAAGCAGCCACGAATGAAGCGGGAAGTGACAAAAGGGTATTAAGCAGAGACTGATTTTAGAAATTATATTGCTATGTCATTTTAGTAAAATTCTTTGTTCAGTCTGAGAAGGAAACAATTTTATCTTATGACTGTTTTTAAATCTTTCTAAAAGAAAAATGAAGTAGAAAGATCTGCCCGTGAAAGTGTATATAACACAATGGGAAGGAAATTCCTCCAAAGTTGTAGAATCTGTCATGTAAAGAGATATATTTCAGCATTCCTGGGATGAAGAGACATCCCAAACATTTAACCAGGTTTTAATTTGCTGATAAGGAGTGATAGGAGATGACTCTGACAGTGGTATAACGAGTAAATAAATATTTCAACAGTTTTGTAGAGTAAGCAATTTTGCTTAATCAACTAACAAGACTATTTTAGAAATTAATACGACCTGACAGAGCAGAACATGAGTTCTTTGGTACATGTACTATCTGATGTGGCAGCAAAGAAGTACTCATCAGGATTAAGTAACACATCACAGAAGATCTGTGAGGCCAAAACGGTGGACAGGCTGAGAATCAAGTATGACACTGCTGCATTACGTTTAGGGGGTATGCAAATCTTGCAAGCATTAAAAGCCAGGATGGTGCAGTCTGCAGTCTACTTTGAGCCTAAATAAGTGCTCCAGGATTTCTGGGCATCTTTACTTCATCGCACTTTTCTTCAGAAGCAGGCATAACCCATTTAGCATATGACCAACGATTCCTTTTCCACCTGATAAAGTATTACTGATATTAAGGATTTTTCCAAGTCCCTTCTACCCTAAGATGTTGCTGAAAGTTCACTGACAATTTTGCTTTCAGGACTTAAGCTGGCTTGGCTTGATATACCTTTTCCCTTGCCACCTTCGTTGCCTTTTCTACAATGGCACTTGGAGGTTTTCTATTGAATCATCAATAATTGCTTCTTTTAAAAATAGAAGCTATTTCCTATATGTAGAGATCAAAAGTATATTATGACCCTTCCTTATGGAGGTTTCTGATCTAAAACTTCTGGTAACATGGTTCAGGGCATAGTAAATCAAAACAATAAATGCTCCAGCAATTAGAATTTAGGCAGAGATTTTTTTGGCTATAATTAAGTGCCACAAGCACTAACACTTGAGTCTGGTTACAGTAGAATTTGAAAACAGAAATTGTCATTTCTACAAATGCAAATGTTGTTGCGGTAGGAATACTTCTTTTAAAAAATTGTTTTTTGATAAAGCCATGTTTTACAGGAAGAGTCCATTCAACAAAACAAAAAAAAACTTTTCCACAAGAATGCACCTGTGTCAGTGAAGCTGCAAACACAGGTTGTTGTTTGTTCTTCAAATAATAAGGAAAGGTGACTCAAATACACCTAATGAGAAAGAAGGGTTGCATGGGCTGGTCATTTACCCGACAAAGGGAGATGGGAGAACTCAGCCTATGTTTACCTCCTTAACAGCCCTGTTGCATGTCTGAATCACAAGCAGCCAACAGTTTCCAAAGCAGTTTTGCTGGGATGTGAAGTCTGGAAAATGGTGTGGGAATCAGCAGGTAAATTTAGTTGCTGGGAAAGAGGGAAGGGAGTTGTTTTAGTCTCTTTTAATGATCACATTTCAAATATATTGCTGACTGAATAATCACAGTTATGAGTCATTTTATAAGTCTAAAAACACACATATATTAACGTGGAAAAACTATCTACTACCAACACATCAATATTTGTTCCTGTTGAAATAACTGACAGAACTCCAATATGCATAAACATTTTGCCAAGCAATTATTCATCAAAATTAATGTGAAAAGATCATTCTGTTGCATTAGTGTAAACTGTAACCACAAATTGGGAGTACAAATACTTTCTTAAGGCCAAGTTCCAGTAGCTTTGTTTAGGTGAGTTTTTTGGGTAAGCATTACAGACATCACCCAGTCTTGTAAGCTGTATAGAAACTTTGAAAAACTTTGCAGACAATGGTTTCCAAGCCCTGGTTAAATCACATTACAATAGTCACCACTGTATGTCTAAGGGCTAATAGTAGAGTAAAATCTTTGCAGACGCTTTAGCCGAGGAGATAAGCTCACCTTCCTACCAAACATAATCCTGCAAGTCTTCAGTGTCCAGAGTCAAAGGCTGCTGCCTTCTCCCATGGGCTTGCCTTCCACCAGGACTTGATGGTTCCCATCCAAGACAACACATGCAAGCTGAAAATCAATTGCCAAGAAATAATCAAGCACACTTTTGAGGCTATACATAGAGAGATGATATACATACCTAAATAGCTATATCTATATAACTAGATCTACATACCTATAACTATATCCATATGCATGTGTGTGCACATATACACACGCACACAGAGTAAGGAATACAGCTTGTACTTTGGAAAATGTCCTACGGCTTTTAATTTTTGCATATGATTCCACAACAACAGCAGCTCCTGGAACTGCAAGGAGTAACAGGTTACAGTCTACTGAAGGTAAAGAGTCACACTGTTAAGTCATACTTGTAAAACTTCCCATGCAAACACTTGTGAAATCATCTTTAATCACCTTTTATTTACTTTACAATGGGTTGCAATGAAAAGGTATTTTATACCACATTAGTTATATGCTATTTCTCATAAGAACCTGCAAAAATCCTTGAGCTTTATAAATGTTGACCAAATAGGGAGCAGAAAATGTAGGAGCCTAGTAATACAATTATTAACACGGGTAGCTTTAATTGCTGAAATTAATGTTCTCCAGTGATGGCTTGCAAGTAATAATTAATAGTGCTTTAAAAAGCAACATGTAAAACTTATTTTACTGATATGTTTGAATAATTAGATAAGTGTGAAACTCTATGAGTGCAAGAGTGTGTGGCAAATAAGTGTTCAGACAAGTTCATCTAAAATTCTTGTTTCAAGAAATATCGTGCATCTCCTTACACACCTGCTGTGCAAGGTGATTTGATTTCCATTCATTTACTTTACACCACCTTAATGACTGCAACAACAAGAAAAAGGTAAACACAGGAATCCTGCATAACCATAAGTGCATTTCAATGAACTTTTGTAAAGAGGTCACATCTCTTTGGGGAAATTGTGGATTTGTACCCAAACATAAGAGAGCAGAGACACTACTGTGGAATCATAACATAAATCTCTATACTTACAAGTGTTGGGCTGATATATTAAATGAGACCAAACATTAAACTTATAAAGCATTATTTCACAATAGCATGATGTGGCCTTCATTAACAGTAAACCAGCCCAATATAATGTAAGTAATGTAATTCTATGTAAGTTCAGTCAGAAACTGGTGGAATACAGGGTAGATATTCTGATCTCCTCCATATTTATGAACCAGTTTCTTACAGAGTATTACCATTAGCTGAGAAATTTGAAAATTATATATCTATGAGATTATTATATCGGCCAGACTTTTGTAAGAACCATACACTAGATCTTCTTTAAATTGTGCTATGGATGAAGGATAGAACCAGATGGGTACATGACAGCAGGTCTATAGTTGTGGTTGGTTTTTGGTTTTGTTTTTGTCTTATTTTGTTTGTTTGTTCGTTTTTGAGGGGGAGGGAGCGTTTTTGTTTTTGCTTGTTTTTTAGTTTGTTTGCTTTTTAAAAAGCCTACAGTTTAGTCCACAGCTCATATAATAAGGACTAACAGCAGAAGGGATCTTCAGCCAAAGCTCATGATTTGGGCCCAGAGTGAGGTTTCAGCTAAGCATAAATTTTCAGCCAGTGATCTGGAATGAGAGCTGGATCCCAGCTGGGGCATCAAGCTCAGAATAGGCTGATAAGCCACTGCAGAAACTGGATCAGGCAGAGGGTGCCACACTACAGTTAGCAGACAGAGACCAGAAGCAGGCGTGGTCCAGGTGTGGGTTTGTTAGATATATAGATTCAGGGCTAAGTTTGAGACTAAATGGACAGATAAGAGGTGATTTTGAAAGTGAAGCTAAGAGCCAATGCTAGATTTGCCTTGTCATGAAGGAGTTATCATGTGGAGTTCACTTGCCCTCGTAGCCCAAGAATTGGAATTGAAACTGCTATGGTCCACCTAACTTACTGATCTGGCAGGAGCTAGGCGAGGGTGAGTCTGGCCCCTGGAGGATGTCCATGGCTGGATTTGACAGGTTTCATCAAAGGGGCTATTGCTTTATTGTCAATGTTGACAATGTTTTTGGCTGTCGAGTCCACATGCAGAAATTGTGAAACAACGGCAGATTAGATTCTGTGCATCAACTGTCTCTGCTTACTGGTTTTAAACTGATATATTTCTAACTAATTCTTTTTAAAACAGAAGAAAGTTGACATGAAAAAATAGCTATTTTAAATATGCCAGGCAACCAAATAGTCAAAATAGCAAAATTCAAAACTAGTATTCATTTTACTTTTTTTTTTTTTTTTTTTTGTCCTGGGCTGTCTAAGTGCATTTGCTACTCTACTTGCCTAACAGTAGAGATATAATATGTGTCTTGGAGATCAACCATCTAGTTGTTATCTATGAACACTCTGGAAACAGAAAAAGTGCAGAAGCGGGTGGTCCTTTGAGCCTTTCTCCAGGAGTCTCCCAAAGGATACATCATTGCACAGCTACGTTTTTTTTCTCCTTTCCTTTCCTTTCCTTTCCTTTCCTTTCCTTTCCTTTCCTTTCCTTTCCTTTCCTTTCCTTTCCTTTCCTTTCCTTTCCTTTCCTTTCCTTTCCTTTCCTTTCCTTTCCTTTCCTTTCCTTTCCTTTCCTTTCCTTTCCTTTCCTTTCCTTTCCTTTCCTTTCCTTTCCTTTCCTTTCCACTCCCTCTCCGTCTCCCTCCTTTCCCCTTTCCCCTTTCCCCTTTCCCTCCCTGCATTTTATTTTTTCTTCAAAAAAAGCAAAATAATTGTGATGTGCCATGAAGCTCTGCTTGTGTCCTGTTTCCATTTCCCCAAAGTAGAACTCAGTTTTCTTAGGTAATTAAATAAATCTTTTAAACAAGGGCACCATTTTGTCAAAGACATAGAAAGGGAAGGCCAGGTCAGCAGAAAATCATCAAAAGCTGGTTTTCTGTGTTGAGCAAGTACGTGGGAAACCAGCATTTGCATCAGGGCAGAATTTGTTTCAAAAGAACACTGTGTTTGTCACCAAAAACTTGGGGATTTGTAACCCCAACCAGACCTTCAAGGTGTTATGGAGTCTGACAATAAGAAAAAGAAGTACAGATAGCTAGAGATGGATAAAGCCCTTACAGACATACTGTCAGTAGACATGAGTGAAATGCAGAAAATACAAAGCAGGCAGTGACAAAACACAACATGTACAGAACTTTGCTCTTTCTACAGAGCTGCAGCCACATGGGATGGGAGGGAGAGGGGTAACATATTAACAATGCTGAGCTAGACAGTTACATTTTTCTGAAGTAGTTGTGACAGGTTCACCTATTTGGGCAGTAAAAGCTGTGAAGTAGCTTCATGAAGGATCAATACAGATCAATAGTTTTCTTAGTTCTTTTCCACAAGACTAAAATTTCACTCTGGTGTAATGAAAAACTCCTTTTACAGTCTAGCATCTATGTTTTTTTGTTCTATGCCAGTTGTGGTTTTGGAACAATTATTCCTTCGTGATTTGGCTGGAAATGACTTTTCATTTGCCAGCTGCACTGCAGCTACTGCTACTGTCGCTCTCTATATCTTTGCTGCTGCTCTATTGTGGAGACCTTTTTTCTTCTATCAAAACATTTCCCTGGAGTCATCTGCTGGCTGTCTCTCATCCAGGCATCTAGAAAAATATTTCTCTAGTAGACTGTTTATTAATAACTAGGAGCTCCTTTACAAGCACTCTGTGTGCCTATCTTGCCTCTGGTGGGAAGGTGAGTAGAAGATAAGTCTTCACCCATCCCACCCTTTTAAGGTGGAGCTGGCTCCAGGCTAGATAACTTCACTATGTAATTTAGCTTTTAGCAACAATTTCAATTTGGATGAAGTTCATATTTTTCATTAGTTATTATCTAACTTCAAAAGCAATAGCTTCACAATCCCATCAAGACATAAGAATTGATGCACAATTACAGAAGCTGTCACAGTGGAGACAAGATATTTAGCAACTGTCATCTGCTAAGAATTTTTGGGTTTTTACACTGTTTTTCTTCAGTGAGGCTAAGTCTTGCCACTGAGTGAGTAATTCACAGTCAATATGTCCTCAGGAACAATTAGTCCTCATTTTCTACAGGCAGGGTAGCCTATTGAAGGGGTTATCAGTAAACAGCACAGAATTGTTCCATTAGGAAATTACTGTAAACATGGAGAACATCTTCCATTTCTTTCCTTACTGTACTTACTGTGTTTTTCAAGTGTGTGGATTGGCAACCCTGACACTCTAGCCTTTATTTCTAGATATAAATCAGAGAACTGTCCAGTTATGTTGACAGTTGCTATAAAAAATCTTATTCTTTCAAGTTTTTAAGTGGTTCAGTGTATGAAATTTATGAAATTGCAGAGCACATAAATCTAAGGTTTTTATATTAAAGTCAATGACTTGCTTTTAACATAATGCAGACAGGATACTGAGGTGCCAAGGTTGAGAATGAAGGTAAAGGACTAAAAATTATTGCCTTTTTCCCCTCAGTTTTTTCAGCCTGCCTAAGACAGTACTGCAGAGATGTGTATGGCTAGTGTGATAGAAACATCTTTAAAAACCTAATTAAAAAATCAGAAATAACTTGGACATAAATGATATTTGTGCATGGATTTGCAAATGGAATACCAGTGATCTGGTCAGGTTTATTAAAGAAGCTATAGAATTTGCCAGTTGCAGAGGCCAGAAACTGCTCCATATTTGAGGATTCACAATGGTGCTAAAGAAGGATTAAGGTCAACATGGGCTTTCAGCAAGCTGCCTCCCCATCAATGCCACTTTTGAAAATGTGAACCCACTGCACTGGAAGGACAGCATTCCTCCATTCAGGAAGACTGTGTCACTAAAATGTTAGTGTGACTAGAGACATTAAGAAAGATACAGGCTAGGATAATGCATCTGTGCAAATAAACAAGAGTTTACTTCTACCAGCAATGATGGAGTTCGCTGGGGATGTAATTCCTCATAGGCATGAAGCATTTTATTGTTAATATCTTGTTTTTCATTGCACCTGAACTTCTGACTATCAACAGCTGGGAGCCCAGCCATGCTTTCCTCTTCTTTACTTACCACCCACAGAGGAGAAGCCTATAGAGGTAGGCACTACCCAACCTCACTCCACATCCTAAGAATGAGGACAGCGTTGAGGGTAAGTATCATGCTTTTGCTGTGGCCTTCTGTCCTGTTACCCTCAGGCCGTCTTGGCTTCAGAAACACAACCCTATAACTGACTGCTGGTTGGGATCCTTGTGTTGATGTGTTGTCACTACCAGGTCCCAGTTCATCTTCCTTAGGGTGCCATCGCAGTCTTGGTGCTTCCTGACTCAAAAGGGTTTATTTATCTTCTGAGCTTTGGGTATAAAAATCTTTCAATGGAAAGAACAACTCAAACTAGATTATTGTCCTCTCAATATAATTCACTAAATAAGCTAGTGTTTTTTTTTCTTCTTCCCAAAGAATAACTGTCTTGTCACAAAATCACAACTTCAAATGTCAGTCTTCTCATCAAGAAAGATAGATCTGAAAAATCTCAGAGAGTGAGGTGCTATTTCACTGTAGTGGTCCATAAAAACTGAGCTCCATAAAAGACATGATGGTGGTCTGGCATTGTAGCACCCCTGCTATACCCAGTCTTTGAATATGTGAGAGGTTGACAGTCTCTGAATACTTCCGTTTCTGACTGGAAAGAATGAGAGATATTTTTAAACTTATGGTAGTGTAAACTTAGGTCTATTTCTCTCTACCAAGTAGCTTTGTGGGCTATCATGCAGGTCACACACCTTATATAGGTTTTTTTCCCCTTCCATGCTAAGGTCAGTCGATAGTATTGTATGATGACCACAGAAAAGCCTTTGCCCAGCTTGTGTGTACTATCTCAATTTAGCATTTCATTGCCTTGGCACACCACTCCTACAGACTGAAGCAGTTTTATGAAGCCTAGACAGAGGACATCTACAGAACTGTTGTCTCTGAAGTTTCCAAAACTTAAAGGGCCTGTAAAAGGAAGAAACAGAAAATTCCTAAAGTAGATTGCGAAAGAATGAAAATGCAGAATATTTCAGTCGAGAATTAGCATGGACCTGTATCTATTTATAATTCTATAAGTGCATCTTAGCACGTTTCAGGTTTTATTCAGTATAGCATTAATATTCAATCAAATGAAAAGTTAATGGTCATCCTGCCTGAATCTCACTAGCTTGATGGAGTAAGTCTCTAGATGATATCAAAGGGTTTTATTCCATTCCCATGAAGTTATTTATTTCCTTCAATGCAACCTCAGTTTGTGTTATTAACATGTTCTCTCTGGATGTAATTCTCTTTTAAAAACTACTAGCACCAATTCTATATAATGCTTCCTTAGTGGCAAGCCCAGAATTGCAAAATGTTGTGCTACAATCACCTAGTAGGAAGCTTGCAAGTTATATACACATAGCTGGCATTATTTGCTGTATAAACATTATACTGCAGATAAAAAGTTTGGTCAACTGTTTGCAACACACAAAAAGGGTAGGAGAATAACAGCACAGAACTTCAGTAGTCATGTGTGTCTATGGAAACTTTCAGGTGAAATTCTGACCCAGTTTATGGAATTGCTAGCTATCTAGTTATATGCAGCTGGTTAATATTCCTATAATATACACATACATACAAATGATCCTACTTTTTCTGTTATGAAATCCTGGGTGAGAGAGCTTAATAATTGGACTCTAGTCTCACTGTTATTCAAATTGTGGTCAAATTGAATATAACATCAGATACTTGTGTGCTGTTTGGTTTCAGTTGAATAAAATGTGATTGAAATTGATTTGGACAGTTTTCTTAACTACAGAAAAGCCAAAAACATTTCGTTGGGGACAGAGTTTGGATATGGTACTATTATTTTTTCCCTCTGGCTAGAAAAAAGCTTCATTAAGAAGTGAGGATTGTTACAAGATCTTAACAAAGAGCACAGTCAACCGCTTTATAGCTAAAGTCAGATGACTGATGTATTTATTATAAAGAATAAATTCATCTAATAACCACACAAATTTTTTTTTTCACATTTTTATATTAAACTCAGCTAGTGTATCAAGCAAAGAAACTCCATATCCTTCAATTTCTTTGATGATTGTTGTTTTCTAGTTGCCTTGATAGTAAGAGTTATAAACAGAACTTTTTAGCTGGAAATATGATTACACTTCAAGCTAAGTATCAATGCTAAGAATTTTTCCTCACAAAATCCTACAGTTCATGCTCTTATAATAAAGAAATTTATGGTACTTTCCATTTGCATTACCTTCTGAGAGCCTGATCCAGCTCCTGTGTAACCCTACAAGAAAGTCTCCATTGCCTGCACTGAACTATAAAACTACCTCAATGTCAGATCCAAACATCCCTAAGCTTTGAAAAAGGTTAGAACTTTACCAAGCCCTTTGACTCAAATCCATCTGCAATTAAAGTACAAAGTATAGCTTTGATTTCATCTTGGACTGCAATGCGTAGCAATGCGTATTCTAATTATGCAAAATTTTAGCAAAGAAAATTAGGCTTAAAATGACATATAGGGAGCTGTTAGTATTCTGATGAAAATAGTATATTATTTTAGAAAGCCTATTGATATATTTTGACACCAGTGGATGTTTCATTCTCAATTTATTTTATTATTTATACTACTATTAATATATATGTTGATCATTTTAGAGGGTTTTATTGGAAAACAAACAAACTAACTTACAAACTCAAAAAAGCTAATTGCAATATACTTCTACTACGAAAAACAATTATCTACAATCTGTGCTTTTTTCTTCAATAATTGTGTTCCTTTGGTAGATTCAGGCTCACATTTTCTTATCACTGACAACAAACCACATTTCTATGGTTTTTGCTTTCCACCTGCCGTGCAGAATCATGGAGCTTACAAAGAGCTGGAATCTCTCTTTTTCCATTCTGAAGACCAGAAAAAGGTATCACCAGTTTGATTCCTGTGTGTCTCATAGCAGCCTTCCCTTATTGCCCTTCTTCCCACTACACATCAGACCAGACCACGACTGTGCTTTTAGTGCTCCATCCAGTCCTCACAGGCTCTGGACAGCTCTGTCTAGGGTGCTTCCTGTAAGCTTGCTCAAGGACAGGAGCAGAGTATTTCTCACTACATTTATGTTTCAGCCTGGCCTGTGTTGCGCACAAAAAGACATGGGACAACTTCGCTTTGATTCCTAATGAGATCCATTGACTAGTCAAATCTACCCATGCACAGCTAAAACAAGGCCACAGGACTTAAGAAAATCCTGTGTATTAAGAGTGTACACATCACTGCAAGTTTCCTGTGGAGGCACTTTCAAAGGTAGAAATCAGAATTTCTTTTGCAGATCATTAGTAACAATGATAGGTGAGAAACTGATCAGCTTATTTCTCAAATCGCTGTTTAAGTTTAGAGAGACAATTGCCATTGTTGTTGTTCCAGTTGTTATATTTATTTTTTTCTTGAAAACTCAGCATACACTTAAGTCCCCACCTTGCCATTTGTTTTCTCAGCAGAATCACTTCTTAATTAATCTGAGTTTGAACTGATTTTATTGATATGAAGAAGAAAGATTAGATCTATCTGTATTCACACAAAATATCTAGTGCATGGAAAACTTATGCTTTCATACTCTGGACTAAACTCATACTTTATATAAGACGGTAAAAACCCTTTGAAATATTACATTCCTTGACCAGTTTGAATTTGATACTTTCTTCTGAAAGTGTGAACTCACTGAAACAAGCAGAAATAACTGAGTATTTATAAGATAAACTCAGTCTAGCTGTCATGATTTTGAAAATCCTTTCTTTTGCCAACAAACACAAATCTTTAACACAGGGAATAAGCATGTTGAGTGAGTAGGAGTATTTTTCAGACTGTTTTTGTTCTCATTCTGTCCTTAAATGCTTGCAAATGACCATCAGTTTTGTTTCTAAAATGAATCTATGGTTCATGCTAAAATAGCCCTTTATGGCCATAATTTCACCCCTGCATATGGTTTACATTTATGAAAATAAAAGAGTTCCAGTGATTTATGATAGAGAACCTATTAAAAAAAATCAATGCTATACAGGTCATCATTAAAAAAAGCTTTTTTTTTTTTTTTTTTAAATTATTCTTTCTCACGCATTTTAACATCCTAAGTAAAGGCCTGTCTCTCATTTTCATCACCCATCAAGACCCCTACCTGAACAGCCATGTTAGATATCCTGAAATGAAAAATTCCTGTTTGGCATGGAGTTACTGAGTAAACTTTGAAGACATTCCCTTGTCCTATCAAATTGCTACTAACACAAGTTTGTGCTCTTGCAGATATGGCATGTAAAGATTATCTTTGTCTGTTCCTGTTTTCATTTAAAAATTACTGGATACACTGTATGTAAAGAAAGTGTCATTGCAATCCCAAAATTTTTAACATGGCAGCTGATCTGGAACCACTACCTTTTTGAACTGCTACACATCTACTGTACAACCAAAAAGCAGTTGAAATGCTGTCTAAGCTCATGGACAAAACAACATTTGTTAGAAAACAGGACAATACATGGAAAATATTGTTGGATGCCTCAAGATAAATGTTTTCTAAAGGAAAGAAATATTTATTTGCCTTCATTGGATTGGTGAAGTTAAAAAAACCCAAGAAAACTGTTGAAGAAAATTCAAAATATTCTGGATAGAAATACACCAGTAGAACTGGAGAGAAGTCTTTCCTCAGGAAAATTTTCATTTTAGGAAAAATTTCAACAGGCAGAATACATATCAAACAAAACCTGATTAAATAAGTTATTTTTACAGTGCATGTGCTTTCCTTTATAACTCATTGTTTCACTTTCCCTCAGTACATAGGCAGTGTTTTCAGTATCTTAGCACATAAAGATTAGGTTTACTTGGATTAGCCTTCAAAGTTTGTTTGTTTTATCCAAATCAAACAGCTGAACAGTTTTACTTATCAATGACGATAGGTGATTCCTTTTGATATTCAGGTGATCTGAATTGTTGTCCCAGAACTGACACTGAGTGTCTTACTGACCTCATACCTGCCATAGTATCCCTGTTTCTTATTTTCCCATCCATAAAATCGGAATAATGTCTCCTTTAAAAAAAAAAAAAAAATTACTGATGACATTTGCTTTGTTGTAGTATTATCATTATTAATTCAAAGAATAAACAGAACAAAAATTGAACACCTCCCAGACTCTGAGGGAAGACTGGAACCATATCCGAAATTGCGGTTTCTGACTCAGCTGTAATTTGTAAATTGTAATTAACACTGAGCAAAAAAATTACATAGTACAATGATATATTCCACTTTCCATCCAAATTTGAAAACCAGATGATTTTTTATTCCTTTGAGCTAAACAACTCTTCTACCCAAAATAAGAAAAACAGTGGGTTTAGATACTTTTATCCTTCTCAGGTAAAGAAAAAGACTGACTTATTGAAATAACAAAATTTGAAATAATGTATTTTCTCTCTGTGGGCCAGTGATCCTCTGAAATTCCAAAATAGTTAAAGAAACCTGAGAAAAAACTGTTGATATTACAACTATGGAGCAGAAAAATTAAGCAGGAGCTTTCTAGTGAACAACAAAAAGCATGCAGGCAGTCAGCTTACCAACTATTGTGGAAGACAATCTCACCAGAAGTGTATCCATATTTTATTCTTTGCCAATTTTAACCCTACTAGTGACAGTTGTTTGACCCACAGGTCATGAGAACTATGAAGAAGCTTTCCAACTGCTGAGTGCCCTCACTTCCAATTGACTTCAATGTAAATTGCACAGTCCACATTAGATGGTGCTCTGACAAGTCAGAGTGATCAGAGAAGTAAGTAACACCCAAAGAAGCCAAGTAACACCCAAAATCAGTTCCCCAGCAATGCTAGGAAACAAACTTGTTATCTCCCTGTTTCCACAGTGGACAAAAGTAGTCTTTGCCAAACTTCATGTGAAATAATTCATCATTGCTGACCATTGACTGGCTTTATCAGGAAGCAATTATTGTTGACCAATAATAAAATTGTGTGATTTCTTTGGGTTTGCCTTTAGCTGAACCTTGTTTCTAGTGAGGGTGAGACCCCAGTTAGTCTCCATTTCAGTCCTGGTGAACACCCATTTCCATCTCAAAATAAATTAGCGTGATACAAATTAGGCCCTAGGTATCCTTTCACTATGAAAATCCATGAAAATAATAGATTTATAGCATTAGTATTAATATGTAAGGCAATAAGATAGGTCAGTTATTTTTCCAGTACAGATAGGAAAAAGAGGTTTCTGTGTGTAAAAGGTTGCACACAAAACCTATCAAATAGTTGAAAGTATCTTTTAGCAGCAAGAGGGAGTTAAATAGTGCCTTCATTTTCAGGAGCTCTCCACAGAGGCCATCTTCACTCTGCAATGCATCCTCTTCTCTACTCTAGTATACCACCTACCAATAACTGTCCAGTTATTTTTACAGTTGCTCCTAATATTCTGAGTCTTCTTTATGTAGAAGCTGTTTTTCTGCTCCACACAGAAAGCAGTCAGAAAAAAAGGTATTCATATGATAGCTGAAAACGACTGCTTTCTGTGCCTTTAACAGTTCACTTATCATTCCAAAGTTTTGGAAAAAGAAGCTGTACAACAAGCTGAAACACTCTGTTGTGTTACCAAGAAGTTAGCAAATTTTGGTGCATGTGGACAGTGAAGAAAGGAGGAGGAACTGAAGGCAGAAATGGAGCATGAAGAGAGTACATTATCAAGGGAAAAATGTGTTTCAAATGATAGAATTCACCTTGGGATAGAGGTCCAGTATCCAGTTTGGACATAATTATGGCCCGCTTGAGCCCTTCTTCAAGATTTTATAGCAGACAAAATGTGTGTGTTTGAACAAGGAAAACCTTTTTTCTTTAGTCATCTATATTTCATTCCTCTCAGCTACAACATCTATAGGAAAACCCATTTAGGTCTTAGACCAAAATCTCTTCCAAATACTGAGGCAAATGCATACTGTACTAATACACATTACCTTTCAGGTTTTATTTATGCACAGTGATGAGTTATGAAAACTTTTAATTTCGTTTGCCATTTTCATTAACGTAATAATCTGGAGTAATATTATTTACTCCATTTTGGCTTCCCTTCAGTTAAAACCACAACTCTCATTCTATGTATCTTGGCTCACAGAGATTCTGTTTTTGCAGATTTCATGTCCTGTTTGTGTTCTTTCGTTTCGCTGCCAGACCTCCTATTTGCTTACATGGGACACCCTCCTCTATTTCATTTTTCATAACTATATGAAATGTGACAATTATCAGGTCCTGATGAAATGTTATGGGCTCTAAGAAACAAATGCTCAATTTTAATACTGTAAAAGTAACACAAATAACTGTAAGGTACTATGCAACTAATAAATCAGAGAACTGACGCTGTCCAAAAGGTGCAGAATCAGAATGACTTTTTTGACAGGTCTTAAGTGCAAGGAAATGCACTGCACTGTAGAAGTATACTAATGAGTACAGCCATTACGAAGCTTTTTTCTCATGCCGTGCTTAGTAGTGAATAAATATTTTGCAAACCACTTAGATGGCAGTACTTGTTTCCTCACCAAAGAAATCACAATTAAAAAGATACTTGCTGGAAAAAGTGCTGAAAAAGAAAATGAAAGAAGTGCTTTGTTAAGGGAAATAATTTTTGTGCCACAGAGGAACAGTCCTGTTGCAACTTACAAGAGATAAAGCAAGAAAAAGTAAGGCTTTCATTTCATATATTCAAAACACACCAAAAGCTAATGACCTAATATTGTGATATGTTGTAGAAATTGAGCCACAAATATTTGAGGATCCCATCCTGTAAGGTGCTGAACATGTCTAGGATATTGCTGGCACTCTACCAGTACGATATATCCAACAGCAAACATGTTCATTTCTAATGAGAGTCATTTGTCCTTATGCTGAGTTATTTAGTCTTGTTATTTTTATATTCAAGCTTGCCTGACCTTCAGCTATATATTTTCTTTGTAATTATGTTCTTAGATACACGACACTTAAGAGTTCATTCAAGCAGCACATTATAAAAGTGAAGATCATTAAGTGCAGCACCACACTAACAAAAATAGTATAGTTCAGAAACTAAGAAACCACAGGAACACATGTAGTCATGTGATCCTCAAGATGCACTGAATTTCATTACTTGTATATACAGATCACAAGGAATATGGAAATAAAAATTATTTGTTTTAGATCAGAGAGAACATTATTTCCTGTAGAGTAAAATAAAAAGGAGCAATTAGAGCCTTGACATTGCCAAACACTAATCTTCAGCAAAATGGCTAGAAAATTAAAAGAAAAGAAAAAAAAAGTCATTCTCCATAAGCAATACGATACAGTATGTGATATATTTACAGTAGGATGTGAATGTTTGAGACTACATGTTTGTAAAAGGGAGATCATTTCTCCTTTTCCACTGATATAATATTTCAAATAGTGGATTATAATTTTTGGATGGTGTTCAAAATGTACAAAATTGAAAGACTGATGACATAAGTTTGCTTCATCTACGGTTTCGTTTAATATGCCTTAGCTGTATTTTTTTAATATATATGTAACTACAAGCTAGTCCAGTTTATAGCAAATGTACCCCTTTAGCAGTTTTGTGACTTTATAAATGAGCTATTATGCTTTTGTTAGAGTCCGGGCATGTTTCTGTGTATACCTATCTATCCATATACACATATACATATATATATGTATTTATTTCAGAACACTCATTGTTTTAAACTTTAACATGCACAAAAACTGCAAAATGCTTGAAGTTTCAAATGTTTTCCTGAGTGCTGCAGAAATAAAATCAGAGAAGTTAATGCAGTGTTTAGCAGTGATCAAATGCTTAAAGCTACAGTGTTCCATTTTGCTGTCTTGATTCTTTGAAATATAGCTACTCTTCCAATCAATTTAAATGCTCCTAAAAATAATTTAGGAGAATGTCAGTTTGTGCTGGTTTAGCTGACATTGAGTTCATTTTCCATGCAGTTAGAATCTCTTCTTAGTAGCTAGCACAAACTTTTCTTTTGGATTTAGTTTGAAAATGAAAAGATAGCACCCTGGAATAGAGTTAATGTTTTCTTCCAGTAGATTTCTGGTGTTTGGTATTCGGTATGAAAATAAAGTAATAACTTACTTTTGTTATCAGGGAAACCCAAGAGTTTTTCAACTGTCCTGCTGTAGGTGTAAATTGGTGGGAGGGGGGACAGGACAGCACTTTGATTGACATCTAGGCTGATCAATGAGTTATTCCGTACCATGAATGTTACACTCCAAATATAAGCAGGAAGTTGCTGGAGAAGGCCGTTCTTCTTTGCTGGCTGCTGTCCTTGAGGGGTCCTGCTCTTGTCCTTGCTCCTACTCCTGCTCCTGTGGTCTCTGCATTTGACTTGGATTCACTGTGCTCTCAGTATCCACTCTCTGGCCTTCATTGCTGGGAGCCTGTCTCCAGCAGCCAAGTAATGCTTTGCATCACTCTTCTATTATTATTATTCTATTAAATTTGTTTCTATTTAAACTCATGAATCTTTCCTCCTTTTCCCTTCCTTCCATCTGGGGACGGAAAGGCAAGAGAGCAAGAAACTGTTTACTGTTTTAGCCAGCCACCATCCAGGTGGTAATGGAGTTTAAGGATTAAAATGAAGAGCAGAAAGAGATGACTTTGGTTTGATTCCTCTGAGTTATCCATTGTCTACACAGAAGCTACCAGTCTGTAGCACTTCCCATTGTACATCACAGCAGACCATGAATGCATATCATTACTATTGCTGCTCCATCCAGTTCTCACACGCTCTGGACAGCTTCATCTAAGGTACTTCCTGGAAGGTTTCTGAAAGACTCCTATGTTTATGTTCCAGACTGGCCTAGGTTCCATATGAAAAGACATGGGACTTACATTGAGAACAAACTTCACTTTGACTTCTAATGAGAACGGCCTGTCAAAACTACCCATGCATACCTAAAACAAGGCCTTAGGACTTGAGAAAGTCCTGTCTGTTAAGAAAGTCTTGATGCTCTAGCACATGTGGGTACTCTAGTATGTAATGGTGTCTCTTAGAGAACAGAATAGACTTGCTCATGTTTATTCTTCTTTTGAAAAAAATTATATACTACCACTTAATTATTTTCCAGAAATTTTGGTGCCTTTTTAACAAACTCTAGCTACTGGACTTGTTCTTTTGAGAATCTCAGCTTTCATCAGAATAAAGACTATATCTCCACAGGTTGTAAGAGTCAGAGGAAACAGCTTGAAAGCCTAGGTTAGATATTTTGAAAATCCTACAACATCCACGTAAATTTTGTTAATTGAAGGACTGCTTACATATACTGAGCAATGTTCAGGCTCAGTTCACTGCAGATTTGTAAATTCTCTTCTGCATCATGCCATGTTCTATACACTTTTTATCCTTAGACAGACCGAATGTCTTGTGTTGAATCCAGGGAAGTGCCTTAGCACCTTCCAGATGAAACAGCATTGTAAAGAAAAGATGAACAATGGATGGAAATATAGACACATCTGTATATCAGTGCTTAATTTCCTGGACATTTTCAAAAGAGGGAGAGTAAGAAGTAGTCAGATATTAAGGAGGAGTTAAAGAGAAGAAAATGCACTATCAATATCAATGCAAAAGGGGCTTAATAAGCAGTATAAACCTTAAAAAGTTATATTATTTTCCTTCAGAATAAATAGTTCATATAACTGGAAAAAATAGGCATTGTCAAGATAGTGCTACTGTGAAACAGACACTGACCAAATTAGTTCCAAAAATCTCTTCTGAGAGATACAAGAGGACAAATAAAGTCTTCGTTAAATCACAGTTTGTGATTTAAAATTGTGATATTGAGTATATGGGAAGAGAATGATTTTTAAAAGGGAGACATAAAGAAGTGCTCCTGTATGTGCTCAGTGCTCAGTGTGGCTTTAGCTATTGCCTGTTCTTTATAGGAAAAGCAAAGCAGAAAGTAAAATATTTTAACTCAGAATAGCAAAAGTTTCCTAAAAGTAGAGAACAATAAGGAAGCTGAAGTTCAGGGCTCTGATTAGAAGGCGGCACACCTGTTCTCTTGTCTGTGGGAGCAGTAACTACTAAATGATTTAGTAAAAATCATTTAATACTACTAAATGATTTAGTAAAAATCAAAGTTCTTAGTGAAGGACTGAAGAAAAGCCTCCTACCTTCTGCCATGTACATTTCAAGGTTTTGGGGGTTTGCCACTGTAAAAGTTTTGTTTCTTTGTGATTTTTTTTTTTTTTTTTAATTTTGGCCTTGTTTTCGTCGTAATTAGGGAATTTATTTCCTCTTTGAGGTAACCCAAAGCTAACCAAGACTTCTCAGTTTGTTGCAGAACTTACCCTTACCCTACACTCAAACCCATACCTGTCTTTCCCTGCCTTTTGTAACTGCCTTTTATAACTGTGCTATTGGCACATTGCATTATTGTATTTAAGAACATAAATTCTTAGCACCTAATGTTTCCTGCTATGCATCTTGTCAGACAGCAGGGTAGTAAGGTCCTGAACTGGTGACATGGCACAGTGAAGACAGAGACTTGAGCTGGGGAAACAGCTCTGTTCCCAGGCCCTGGACTAATGAGGGTGGGAGTGTGTAAAAAGCAGTTTGCTTGGGGGCTGGAACAAGGGCATTAAGAAGCAGATGCTCTCAAGCTCCAAAGGAAAGCTGCTCTAACCAGAATACAGCATTCTCTCAGACAGTCCAAGGCTTCACAGGGGGAAAAAAAAATGTTTTAGTTCAGTGCATAAATGCAAGAGGATTGTCAAACTGGATAGGCAGGAGTCTATCACACTAAAAATTATTATTCAAGTTTAAAGTAAAGCTTTGTTTAGGTTTTAATGAAAGCAACAGAATTTTAACAACAGAACTTCTGTTCTTTCTCTTTTTTTCTCCATTTCCACATTCAGTTCCAATGCCCCTGCACCTGCTACCAGTTTTGGCTTCTTGGCAGTGATGCTTAAAGGGACATCAGCTGGCAGTAGCAAACTGCTAAAAGCTCCCCTGCAATGCAGCTTTGCAAATGCCAGCCATTTATTCACTGGTGTATGCCAGCTTAACACAAGGTTTCTTTCCCTCTCTCTTCTGTGCTCTCAGGTTTCACCTCTGAACAACAGTAGGGAATCTGAGTAATGGTCTAGCTCTTTGAGTATTTATTGAATGTGGTCAGTTCTATTTGTTGTTGTTGTAATATTTTGATCCAAAGTGTTGCATAGAATTTCAACTATAGCACTGTTTCTTCTTTGCAGACATAGCTGTTGGACCACAAGTTTTGTTCCATTTTAAAGTTTAGTCCTTTTAAACAGATGGTGGGGTAGCTAAGCTGCTGAGATCGTAGAGTTATTTGTTGCCTTTGTATTTTTCCTCTTCTGTTTTTCCAAGTCCAGAATGCTACCCTGGAAAAATAAATATAGAGAAAGAAGACAAAGAGGGTGGCAAACAGCTTAAGTACTCAACACAAGTGGGCTGTTCCCATGCTGCCTTACAGGTCACAGTTCAGTCTGATCCTCAGTAACCCAGAGCAAATTTAGAGGTATTAAAAACATTAGATTCATTAGACTGATTCTAGAATTCTATGTGTGGTAGGTTAAAAAATCAGCCCATATAAGACATTTGTCAATTCATCACATCATTTCAGCAGAGACTCAGAAAATGTCACAGATGTACCAGAATTCTACAGCATATTTTCCTTGGAAAATTGAAGCTTATCTTTAATTTGTGTTGCCTGAAGGTTCTTTTTAGCCACATGGGAAGATTATAAGGAATGTGATTTTCACAGTCTGAACTACTGAAGCTTCTCCCTGTATTCCAGATTCTTTCTACAGATAGTTCTGGGTGGGAAAGAATCGCCTCAATGCTCTAAATATGGATAGGTTAAAAAATAAAGTTCTACTGCAGCAGCATTTTGGCATGGGGCAGGAACCAGCAGCATTATGGACCTGTTAACCTCATGTTTTCTTTCAATAAGGCCTGAGCGTACTCTCATTTATTGAAAGATTTGACTTTCACCAAGGTGGAACCTAGTCCTTCTGCAAAGAGTTAGGACTTTTGGAGTAAGGAAAAGGTTTGTTGCAGAAGAGTTACTTACCATGAAGCCATGAAGAATAAAAGCAGTGTTGAGGATGGAGGAATACACAGCTCAGAGAGCACTGTGAGCAGTAGCCTGCTCCAGACACTCAGGTGGATTAATATTTCTTTACTAAGATTTGAAAAAGCCTAGATGCAATCAACACAATGTGGGTGAAGAACAGACACATTACTAGCCAACAGAAGAGTAAAACAAGTCCACCCTAATACCTACTTATCCATATTTGTGCTGGAGGAACTGTGACACTAAGACTGATGCTGAGACATCAGATATGCTAGAAAAACTTAACAAATATGTCTTTCTGTGTTTTAACTCTGTTTGCTAATGTTCATATGGACACTGCAGCAGTTTACAAGATGTTCTCCCTGTTTTATGTGAACATCAGTCATTCAGCTAGATGTTAATGACCGGGCTTAGGTTACACTATCAGGATGAAGGTCCATGAACAGAACAGCTGACTTGCAGGTAAAGAAGACATTGAGCTCTGGTAAGTACATTTACAACTGAAACAAACATGGTCCTTGCATCAATGCAGGCACTTTCTGCTCCCCAAAGCAACAGTACAAAGTGATTCAGTGGGAGTTCATTCTCTGAAGGAGCAATTCCCTCAAAGAAAATAGAAAAGCTTGGAAAGGACTGCACACGTGAAGCCTGACCCACAGAAAATGGATACAAGAACAAGCTTAAACCACTTTCAGTGTGAGGTGAAAAAGGGTTTAAGTTGCACATAAACAGCTATCTTCTTCTTGATTTCTCCATATTCAGTGAAAAACAATAATTTCTATCTTCTTTGTGAATAAGAAAGGTATCTGGCTTCATGCCGTGGAAAAGCCTCCAAGAACCTGATTTTTAGCTAAGTACTTGGGTCACAAGAGGAGAGAAGTAAGATGAGATCATTAAGCACATTTCTGCTTGCAGCTTTGAATTTGAACCCTAATCCATGGTCCCATAACCTTAAGATTGTGAGGTGACTCAGAGAAAAAAGAGGAAGAAATTATACCTAACTGAAAATATTGGCAAACATCATATGATCCTTTATCTAAATGAGAGAGAGGAGAAGTGCTCTAGCACCATTTTCAATTGCATGTGTTTCAAAGCTGTAGGTGCCCCAGAAGAGAGCAGTAGTAAATATGCCATACTCCTGCTTTTGGAAACTTTATTTTGTAAGATAGTTGAAGCAGATAATTTTCTTGCTGTCTCTGAAAATGAGGAATAGATTTCATAACAAAATATGGGCTTGGTTCAAGTTTGGGTTGGTACCAGAAGCTCTTGGTCACATATTGGGTGTCCTAGATAAACCCAAATAGAGTTTCTCAAAGCACAAAAACCTTCAAAAATTCAGAGGCATCACAGAAACCTGAAAAAATGGCTAATTTTGTTACAAAATATTGTCTTTGTCCCAGCTCAGAACAGCTTCAAATGTTGAGCAGAAATTACAGAGCTCGGAATCCCTGTGAACAGATGACTGGAAAAGAACTTCTGCAAACCCCATGTGGACCACAGTTCCCAGATTTAAACTATTTTCGTCTCTTCTGCTCATATCCTTAGTGAAATTTACACTCTAACCAGTTCTGATCTCACAGCACAACAGTGATCCATTGGCCCACAGATCCCAGTGCTAAACTCACATCTATCTTACAGTACCTTTGGTAAGGTCAAGAAAACAAGCTCTCTAATAGCAGCACTAATAGTAATATCGCTTTCAATAACAGTGCAGGACATGCCTGCAGGCCTAAACTGTTTATGCTGTCACTATAACAGACTACAGAGGTTTGACTGCACCTTTTTTTCTTTGTCTTTTTTTTTTTTTTTCTTTTAAATAAAACACCATCCGTTGAAATTTGCCTGTTAGTCTGCCTGTTAGGGACTTAGTCACATCTAAATCCCTGTCTAAAACAGCTATATGATCTGTATGCCTAAAAATATAGTCTTTCCAATCTAGTGTGTAACCTAGACGCTTTTACTGGAATAAAGCCGAGCACAGCTGAAGCTGAAAAAGTCTTCAGTAGATAGAATCTTTAATTTTTGTTAATATCAATTAACCTTAAAAAACTAAGCAGAATATTCTTGGCCAAATCCTCTAGACTTGAAAAGTCAAAAAGTAGGAAGTTAGTCAGTTATGCTCCGGTGTCTATGATAGGCTAAAGAATAAGAAAACTTCAAGAAATACAAATTTATTAATAAATGAGACCAAACAGGCACAATCCACAGGAAAATGATGCAGCGATGGAATGTTATTTTCCATAGTCCTGATTTTGGTGTCATACTGTATGTATGGGACATGTAGAATTATCTAACAGGAAAACAAAAATCAAATGCTTGCATACTCATACACACATATATGTACAAATTATTGGCAAAAATTTTGGAAGACTTCTAAAAGTCTTTCCAAAACCAACCTTATATCTTTTGTTACTCAGGGTATTACTTCATTGGGTAAGTCAGTTATGCAGGGCTTCCTGGGCTTCCAGAGCTTCATTTCTGTTAACACAGAAAAAATATAAATCAAATTCATCACGATGGGTTTGAATGCAATAACAACTTTGGAAGACATGTTGAGTCTTTAATCCTCAAGTGCTACATTTGGCTGAAGAAAAAGACAGAGGAGCCTGAGCCAGAGCAGCTTCCAGAGTAGTACTGAGTTCCCAAAATGCTTTGAGGGAGAGAGAATCTAATAGCAGTTAACATTATGAGATAACAACACTTTATACCTGAAAGGCAGCATGCAAGAAGAGTGAAGTTTAAAAGAATCTGCATATACAGAACTAATTTGTCACTGTTTGCTCAAAATCAGATGCCTTCATGCAGGCAGGTGAAAACCAAGGATTTTGGGAAGGTGCAAGGAAGGCTCAAATGAGCTCTCAGGAAAAGAAACATCAAGTTAAGAGATTAGTAAAATCTAGAACCAGTTCTGTAACACTACATTATTCTGTAAAATAAACTACTGTTCGGAAAACAAAAGTTTCAGAAGATAGGAAAGACTTAACCAAGACAGAATATTTATTAGTTTTCAGATCCTTAGTGAAGTTCCTTAATCCTGAAGTAATACCTACATTTTAGTGAAAATCAATAGAACCAGGGTTCTAATCTAATTTCTTGATCAAATTCCAACATAAATAACAATATTACATCTAAAATCCTATTTTGATTTGGATATATATGTTGTGTCATTCACTTCTCCAAAACTGGATTAACTGAGTGCTGGAAAACAGCTGGCACATTTCACATGGTTACACTTCAGAACTGTCTTCAAAGTGGAACACAATGCTTTCCGCAATGTTTATTTTTAAACTAATGCTTTTAAGAAGGTTCATGAGAATATACAATGGTGAGATTCGTTTTCAAGGACCTAGCTGGGTACCTTACATGGGTACTAGATTGCTCAGATATTTTGGCATTAGATACATCACTTATATTTGCAGTCGTTCAGATCATGTTGATTAATTGCATTCCAAGTTCGCAAGCAAGAGCATGTTGATTTCATTCCAAACATATTCATAGCATTTTGCTCGCATGTGCATTCAACCTACATTGATAACTGTCCTACATTTACATAGTCCTTCATCTTGAAGAGCTTTGAAGTACTTTACAACTTCAGAACAAGTCAGTCTGGGGGAAGCCAGACAAACAGATCTCCCTTTTTCTGCATGCAGACAAGGAGAGGGAATGGTGTCAGCCAGCTGTAAAGCATTGGTTTTTTTTGTCTCTGAGACTCTGAAGAAGCCTGTAGTCTGGATGTGATGGCCATGAATGGGGAGAGTGTAATGAGAACCTACGTTCCTTTCCTACAATATATGCAGGGAATTCACTGCAGTTCAGGCTGCCTGGGACTCCAGACACAGTCCTGCCCTGATTTTTACCATATGTCCCTTTCTCCCACCCACTTAGAACTAATTTTGCACTTGTGCTTCTGACTACAAGAGCAGATTAGAGCAACAGGTCTCATTCAAGCTGCCACCAGTGTGGTGCAGCACATCCACCAGCTGCACTTTCCTTCCAGAGAGATGGGGCCACCTAAGCAGAGACCAGCACATTTCCACACTCTCATTCTTCTTGGGAATAAATGTAGAGGCATGGAAAGCAGGGCAAACAGCTTTCAGTAGCTCCTTCATAGATCCCCTGCTTACATATACCCTCAGGCTGGATGTTAGTAGTTTTCCAGATCAATGACTGTAACCCTTAAAAAAATACGGACTTTGTATCTGGCATTTTAAAAGGTTTCAGACTAAGCAGCCTATAATAGTGTCCTATGGCCTCTGCGAAACCTCACTTCACACATGGTTGGACTCTCAAGGCATTTTGCATTCCCTTTGTTTTTTTCTCCTCCTGGAAGTCAACAGAGGATGCAAAATGCTAACATCATAAATTTTCTTGCATTATTTTAAAAGAAAAATATATCACGTTTTTTACTAGGGTCCAAGGATAATCTTCTTTTAAGAAGTGTTTTATGCAGATTTCTTAATTGTTGTATTTCTGTGTCAGGCACATGTCATTCCATATCTTTTTCTTTTAAATTTGTTTCAAGCACAGTTGAAAGTTCGTCTCAGTTCAGCTATAAACAAACAATCCATCATTTTTCTTGTAACTAAAACAAACTAATGTTCACTGACCAAATGTTCCTTTTATCAAAATCTCTTTCTCTCTCTGCAAGTGGGTTGTCTTTTCCTGTGTTAATACATGCACTTAAAAGATACTATTATTTTTTCTAAACTGTTTTTCATCTGAGCACTTCAGAGAAGTTGAATTCTAGAGTGTCTTGTTTGCTGTTGATATTTTTTGATGCAATACTGTCCACTAAGTGAGAAATTACTGTGCTATCTTCTTAAAATATATACATTTATGTATGCATTTATATTTAATATTTATATTACATTTTTACGTATATAGACATATAATAATAAACTGACCTATAGGAAAGTTTGACTTCTATGACATACGGAAAAACATAGGTTCACAAGGAGGTAGAAATATAAGACTGACTCTACCACCATGAAAATGGCTTGTCCTAATCTTTACTGCAGTGTAAGAGCTTAAATAACGTGGAAATGTTGAACTATACCCATAAATACAATATTTTGAAGAGGCACAACAAAAGGTGTTACTGACAAATATCCATGTAATAATATCCACATGGTTACTCTACTGTACGTTTAGAGTGGCTCCCTTAACTTGAAGAGAGGATTAAAAAGCATCAGATCAGAAAGTGGCTCAGATTCTGGTATTTCTAGCTCTTTCGATAAGAGCCTAGAAATACTATCTGCTTTGTTTACACCAGAAAATAGTTGCCGTGTCTACAGATCTTGGTTTTCTTTTCCGTTTTCATATGCAATCAAAGCGTATCACTTCAGAAAACCCCTACATCTTTCAGTTCACGTTCTCAGCACTGGCTGGATCATGTTACAGAGTTCTGCAGACTCAGGAGACCCACCAGCTGTAGACAGTACCAGTCTCCTGCAGAGAGGGGAGTACCACTGATCTCTGAGTGTTTTGTTTGGGGTAGATTTGACAGGGCAATGTCGGGATCAGAAACCTGTAAATGAGGGAAGTAAACACAGCAGACACAAGCCAGCACACAGGAAGGGAGATGAACAATTCCTCCAAGAATTCTCCTCTATTTCCCTTACTTTGATATCTCAATTGAGTTTCTTTCCTTGGTTACATGTAATCACAGTTTGCATGTTTGTTTGTCTCTTTCATATGCTCCTTACAGGTGGAGTTTTTATTCTAGTGGGAGAGGAGCAAAACAAATTACTTTATTCTCTGAATGCATAAAGCCTGACCAGAAATCCACTGACATCCATGGAAAGATTCCCACTGATTTCAGCCAGGCCTGGACTGGCCCAGTCTACTCCTTTGAAAAGTCAGTTCACATTTGCAATCAGCCCAGGATCATCGACTCACTCCCTCATCACTTTGTTTGAATTGTCTGTGTAGAACAGAGTTCAGCATGGGATATCGCTTCAACAGAGCATAACAGAAGACAATAAAAAAAAGTGGCCATTCACTAGTACAAACATTTCCCTGTGTCTCTGGCTGAAGAAGCAAGGCATTACACACTGACAGTAGCTGGAGCAGAGCATATTCAATCTCTTCTAAACTTGTTCTTCCAAAGTTACAGCAAACATGAACTCTTAGCTCAGAATCTAAATAAACTGATGAACAATATGTTGCATTTTACATTTATGGTAGTCCTAATTTATCCATAAAGCACTTTTTCTATAAATGTGGCCACAGACACAGTGATGCAGTATTATCCTGAAGGAAAGCGAGACTCAGCCTCAAAATAAAACTGGAGAGGGGAAGGGAGGAGAAGGGAGGGGAGGGGACGGGAGGGGAGGGGAGGGGAGGGGAGGGGAGGGGAGGGGAGGGGAGGGGAGGGGAGGGGAGGGGAGGGGAGGGGAGGGAACAAGCTACTCAGATAGAAATGAACCAGAATGATTTGCTACAATACAAAATTCTTAAATTACAAGTTTTCAGCATCAGTCTAAAGCTGCCCGGAAAATGCATGCTATGGAGTATTTTTGAAGAAAACAACCCCTGACACTTAGATTATCTGCTCTTCTTGAAACAACATAAGGGCAGGATGCATCAAGAAACTCATGATATTCCAGGAGAAAATGATAGAAAATGAAGAAAATTATAGGAGAGGAGGAGGAGAGGAGGAGAGGAAGAGTGGAGGAGAGGAGGCGGAGAGTAGGTGGAGAGGAGGAGGAGAGGTCGAGGCAAGGCGAGGAGAGGAGAGGGCCCCATCATAGTCAAAGCAGGGCAACAAGGCTGTGCAAGACCAGAGGAAGAAGACCCATGGTCCTCTGCTAAGGACAACAGCAGTAAACCCTGGTCATAGTCCCAGCAAAAGAGGAAGAAAACAGCTGGGCTGAGATAGCAATGCCACATGTTAATAACACCGACAGTTTTTCTGTGGTCTTCAGTTCTTTATTTTGTTTTACTGCCCTGCTAAGTAGAATTAGAAGGCCGGGAATCCTCGAGGGCCAGCGCACGCCCCAGCTGCTGGCCCAGCCCTGCTTTCAGCAGCGCCTGGGGCATTCCTCTAGCGCTGCCCGTGGGGCGGCCTCTTCTTGGCTGGAGTAGAAGCCTCGGATCTGCCGGCCCTCCTCTTCGGGGCTCGCCTTGGCTGCCCAGGGGAGCGTTCTCTGTCCCAGCTGGAAGCAGACGGATGTGCCGCAGCCTCCTCGGTCTCCTCCTGGGGCTCTTCTTGCTCCCTGTGGACAGGACCAGCGCCAAGGGGTGGGCTGCTGGGACCCCCACTAAGGGCAGCTGTTGAGGTGCTGGGGAGGTCGTCCATGTTGGTTCTCTCAGGGCTTCTGGAGGGGGCCGGGCCAGGTGCGGGAGACCCTCCTCGCGATGCAGAGGGGCTGGGGGCAGCCACGGGGCTGCCCTCCCGCCCACCGGCAGCATGGCCGTCCTCCAGGCCCAGCAGGCGGCGGGCCTCCCCGCTGCACCATTGCACAGCGACGTCAATAAGCCGGTGCACAAACGTCGCTGCATGGTTTTCCAGGGTGGCTGCCAAAAGCTGGACCAGTAGGTCTTCGTCCAGCCCAAAAAGGACCAGGAGGGATGCGAGGAGCTCCTCCACTAGGCCTGCCCGCGAACGCCGGCTCCCAAAGATCAGCCCCAGCTCCTGTCGCGCCCAGCTCAGCAGGGGCTGGAGGAGGGCTGGGTGGTCCCGGAAAAGGGATGCCCAGGTGCTGGGCCGGAGGCCACGCAGAGGAGCCCCCTGCACCAGTCCCACGGGCTGCGCTGCCTGTGCTGCTGCAGGGCCACGGCGGCTGTGGGCAGCTGGACGGCTGGGATCTCCTGCCTGGCGGCTGGCGACCGACGGCACCGCAGGTGGTGTGATGACGTGCTCCTCAAAGTCGTCGTCCGCCCGCACCGAGTGCACGATGGAGAGGATCCGCCTCTTGCAGAGGGGGCACTCGGGCTTGCTTTCAGCCCACTGCAAGATGCAGGGGTAGCAGAACCGGTGGAGGCATGGTGTCACGTAGCTGGCCTCCTCCCAGCTGTCCTGGCAGACTGGACAGAAGTTGTCCATCTCCATGGCCATGCTCTCCACGAGCTGCGGTGGGTTGCAGGGAGCTGGGGATGTCGAGTTGCTCCCTCTCACGGGTGCTGCGGCAGTGGGCGTCACGCTAGAAAAGAGAGAGAGGTCACGGTCACTGGCTGGCTCCGGGAGGGCTGGAAGCAATGCCCAGGTCCCTCGAGAAGGAAACACTCCCAGCTCCCCAAGGCCGTGGGTCCCCACACAGCTCACCTCTGCTGCTGCGAGCGCGCCTCCTGAGTGCCCCGGCTGCCTGAACCTGGCAGGGTCGGGGAAAATCCTCTGGTGGCTCTGGGCTTGGGCACTGAAAGCTGCAACAAACAACTCTCTGAGCACAGCACCAGCACCGAAGGCCTCGCTCAACGCTCCGAACCTCGCGAAGTCGCTCAGCTGGAGTGCGGGCACCAACTGGCTGGGTGAGACTCAGCACCCAGATATGAGCAGTGAGGGAGGCATGGTCACAATCCAGTGTTCCAGGATGTCACAGTCCATTGCTCGGGGACGTCACAATGAGCTACCCTCACCCATGAAGCTCGGCCTGGCAGCGCTGCAGCCCCAGCACATGCATCTGGCATTTCTGCAACGCCATGGCCCACTCTTTGTGCCTCCCTTGGTGGCTACAGGACAGAGTCCCGCAGGCTCTCCCCACACTCCAGCACTGCTGGCCAGCCTTCTGGGCCCCCCTGCTTCCTCCCACGCTGGGTCACAGGCAGCACTTGTCTCACTGTCACAGCTTTCTGCTATCTTTCTCCCCCGGCCAGAGGGCACAAGGGTGATCCCCCTCTGCTCAGCAGTCCTCAGGCCTCATCCAGGCACTACATCCCATTTGTTGTCCTGGAGAGGAGGGAAGTCGACAAAGCAGAGGGGTTCAGGGGACGCAAGGAGGGTCTGTGGGGTTGTTCCGCCATGGCGCAGAGAAGGCCTTGGGGCACCTCAGGGCACAGCCTGGTGCCCGTGGGAAAGGCATCAAGGGGATTGGGACAGGCTCTTCCCAGCACTGCCTGGCGGGAGGGCGAGAGAGGTTGACAACTCTGGAAATAGAACAGAGAATCAAAACCAAAACCCCTGTGAAGATGATTAAGCACCAGAGTGAGTGGCCCAGAGAAAAGCTGGGCTACTTGAGGCTGGAAGTCTTTGGGACCTGAGTGACCGGAATCCAGGGCACAACACTCACAAGCTCTTGCAGAGATGCTCGCTGAAGACCTGGAAGAGAAAGCATTGCCAGTGGGAAATAAAGCAGAGGTTTCCAAAAATGAAACAGCTTCCGTAAGTTCCAATGTCAGAAGGGTTATTTTGTTTCAGCAGCTTTCTGATGCCATGTCCATAATCAGTATGACTGTGGAGGCAACTAAAGGATTAAGGAATGAACTCTTCTAGCAGTTATGAAGAAATTAACAAGTGCTCAGTCCGGAATCTGTAAAGGCAAGGTATTTTTATTTCCAAGGACTCAAATTAAGCTTATCATAGGTTCAGTGTGCATAAATCCTCCCCAATGAAAGTCAGAGGCACACCAAGTCAAGAAGTTATTTCCTACAATGAAGCTAAAGAATCAGGCCTTCCTGGAGCTGTAGGTTTGGCAATTGGTGACAAAGGTCTTGACAAAAAGTCCAGACAATTCTTGAAAACTATCAGAACCTACCTTGAACAGGCTTTTTTTGTGCTACTCAGATAGAAATGAACCAAAATGATATGCTACAACACAAAATTCTTAAATCACAAGTTTTCAGCATCAGTCTAAAGCTGCCCGGAAAATGCATGCTATGGAGTATTTTTGAAGAAAACAACCCTTGACACTTAGATTATCTGCTCTTCTTGAAACAACACAAGGGCAGGATGCATCAAGAAACTCATGATATTCCAGAAGAAAATGATAGAAAATGAAGAAAATTAAAGGAGAGGAGGAGGAGAGGAGGAGAGGAAGAGTGGAGGAGAGGAAGAGTGGAGGAGAGGAGGTGGAGAGTAGGTGGAGAGGAGGAGGAGAGGTCGAGGCGAGGCGAGGAGAGGAGAGGGCCCCATCATAGTCAAAGCAGGGCAACAAGGCTGTGCAAGACCAGAGGAAGAAGACCCATGGTCCTCTGCTAAGGACAACAGCAGTAAACCCTGGTCATAGTCCCAGCAAAAGAGGAAGAAAACAGCTGGGCTGAGATAGCAATGCCACATGTTAATAACACCGACAGTTTTTCTGTGGTCTTCAGTTCTTTATTTTGTTTTACTGCCCTGCTAAGTAGAATTAGAAGGCCGGGAATCCTCGAGGGCCAGCGCACGCCCCAGCTGCTGGCCCAGCCCTGCTTTCAGCAGCGCCTGGGGCATTCCTCTAGCGCTGCCCGTGGGGCGGCCTCTTCTTGGCTGGAGTAGAAGCCTCGGATCTGCCGGCCCTCCTCTTCGGGGCTCGCCTTGGCTGCCCAGGGGAGCGTTCTCTGTCCCAGCTGGAAGCAGACGGATGTGCCGCAGCCTCCTCGGTCTCCTCCTGGGGCTCTTCTTGCTCCCTGTGGACAGGACCAGTGCCAAGGGGTGGGCTGCTGGGACCCCCACTAAGGGCAGCTGTTGAGGTGCTGGGGAGGTCGTCCATGTTGGTTCTCTCAGGGCTTCTGGAGGGGGCCGGGCCAGGTGCGGGAGACCCTCCTCGCGATGCAGAGGGGCTGGGGGCAGCCACGGGGCTGCCCTCCCGCCCACCGGCAGCATGGCCGTCCTCCAGGCCCAGCAGGCGGCGGGCCTCCCCGCTGCACCATTGCACAGCGACGTCAATAAGCCGGTGCACAAACGTCGCTGCATGGTTTTCCAGGGTGGCTGCCAAAAGCTGGACCAGTAGGTCTTCGTCCAGCCCAAAAAGGACCAGGAGGGATGCGAGGAGCTCCTCCACTAGGCCTGCCCGCGAACGCCGGCTCCCAAAGATCAGCCCCAGCTCCTGTCGCGCCCAGCTCAGCAGGGGCTGGAGGAGGGCTGGGTGGTCCCGGAAAAGGGATGCCCAGGTGCTGGGCCGGAGGCCACGCAGAGGAGCCCCCTGCACCAGTCCCACGGGCTGCGCTGCCTGTGCTGCTGCAGGGCCACGGCGGCTGTGGGCAGCTGGACGGCTGGGATCTCCTGCCTGGCGGCTGGCGACCGACGGCACCGCAGGTGGTGTGATGACGTGCTCCTCAAAGTCGTCGTCCGCCCGCACCGAGTGCACGATGGAGAGGATCCGCCTCTTGCAGAGGGGGCACTCGGGCTTGCTTTCAGCCCACTGCAAGATGCAGGGGTAGCAGAACCGGTGGAGGCATGGTGTCACGTAGCTGGCCTCCTCCCAGCTGTCCTGGCAGACTGGACAGAAGTTGTCCATCTCCATGGCCATGCTCTCCACGAGCTGCGGTGGGTTGCAGGGAGCTGGGGATGTCGAGTTGCTCCCTCTCACGGGTGCTGCGGCAGTGGGCGTCACGCTAGAAAAGAGAGAGAGGTCACGGTCACTGGCTGGCTCCGGGAGGGCTGGAAGCAATGCCCAGGTCCCTCGAGAAGGAAACACTCCCAGCTCCCCAAGGCCGTGGGTCCCCACACAGCTCACCTCTGCTGCTGCGAGCGCGCCTCCTGAGTGCCCCGGCTGCCTGAACCTGGCAGGGTCGGGGAAAATCCTCTGGTGGCTCTGGGCTTGGGCACTGAAAGCTGCAACAAACAACTCTCTGAGCACAGCACCAGCACCGAAGGCCTCGCTCAACGCTCCGAACCTCGCGAAGTCGCTCAGCTGGAGTGCGGGCACCAACTGGCTGGGTGAGACTCAGCACCCAGATATGAGCAGTGAGGGAGGCATGGTCACAATCCAGTGTTCCAGGATGTCACAGTCCATTGCTCGGGGACGTCACAATGAGCTACCCTCACCCATGAAGCTCGGCCTGGCAGCGCTGCAGCCCCAGCACATGCATCTGGCATTTCTGCAACGCCATGGCCCACTCTTTGTGCCTCCCTTGGTGGCTACAGGACAGAGTCCCGCAGGCTCTCCCCACACTCCAGCACTGCTGGCCAGCCTTCTGGGCCCCCCTGCTTCCTCCCACGCTGGGTCACAGGCAGCACTTGTCTCACTGTCACAGCTTTCTGCTATCTTTCTCCCCCGGCCAGAGGGCACAAGGGTGATCCCCCTCTGCTCAGCAGTCCTCAGGCCTCATCCAGGCACTACATCCCATTTGTTGTCCTGGAGAGGAGGGAAGTCGACAAAGCAGAGGGGTTCAGGGGACGCAAGGAGGGTCTGTGGGGTTGTTCCGCCATGGCGCAGAGAAGGCCTTGGGGCACCTCAGGGCACAGCCTGGTGCCCGTGGGAAAGGCATCAAGGGGATTGGGACAGGCTCTTCCCAGCACTGCCTGGCGGGAGGGCGAGAGAGGTTGACAACTCTGGAAATAGAACAGAGAATCAAAACCAAAACCCCTGTGAAGATGATTAAGCACCAGAGTGAGTGGCCCAGAGAAAAGCTGGGCTACTTGAGGCTGGAAGTCTTTGGGACCTGAGTGACCGGAATCCAGGGCACAACACTCACAAGCTCTTGCAGAGATGCTCGCTGAAGACCTGGAAGAGAAAGCATTGCCAGTGGGAAATAAAGCAGAGGTTTCCAAAAATGAAACAGCTTCCGTAAGTTCCAATGTCAGAAGGGTTATTTTGTTTCAGCAGCTTTCTGATGCCATGTCCATAATCAGTATGACTGTGGAGGCAACTAAAGGATTAAGGAATGAACTCTTCTAGCAGTTATGAAGAAATTAACAAGTGCTCAGTCCGGAATCTGTAAAGGCAAGGTATTTTTATTTCCAAGGACTCAAATTAAGCTTATCATAGGTTCAGTGTGCATAAATCCTCCCCAATGAAAGTCAGAGGCACACCAAGTCAAGAAGTTATTTCCTACAATGAAGCTAAAGAATCAGGCCTTCCTGGAGCTGTAGGTTTGGCAATTGGTGACAAAGGTCTTGACAAAAAGTCCAGACAATTCTTGAAAACTATCAGAACCTACCTTGAACAGGCTTTTTTTGTGCTACTCAGATAGAAATGAACCAAAATGATATGCTACAACACAAAATTCTTAAATCACAAGTTTTCAGCATCAGTCTAAAGCTGCCCGGAAAATGCATGCTATGGAGTATTTTTGAAGAAAACAACCCTTGACACTTAGATTATCTGCTCTTCTTGAAACAACACAAGGGCAGGATGCATCAAGAAACTCATGATATTCCAGAAGAAAATGATAGAAAATGAAGAAAATTAAAGGAGAGGAGGAGGAGAGGAGGAGAGGAAGAGTGGAGGAGAGGAAGAGTGGAGGAGAGGAGGTGGAGAGTAGGTGGAGAGGAGGAGGAGAGGTCGAGGCGAGGCGAGGAGAGGAGAGGGCCCCATCATAGTCAAAGCAGGGCAACAAGGCTGTGCAAGACCAGAGGAAGAAGACCCATGGTCCTCTGCTAAGGACAACAGCAGTAAACCCTGGTCATAGTCCCAGCAAAAGAGGAAGAAAACAGCTGGGCTGAGATAGCAATGCCACATGTTAATAACACCGACAGTTTTTCTGTGGTCTTCAGTTCTTTATTTTGTTTTACTGCCCTGCTAAGTAGAATTAGAAGGCCGGGAATCCTCGAGGGCCAGCGCACGCCCCAGCTGCTGGCCCAGCCCTGCTTTCAGCAGCGCCTGGGGCATTCCTCTAGCGCTGCCCGTGGGGCGGCCTCTTCTTGGCTGGAGTAGAAGCCTCGGATCTGCCGGCCCTCCTCTTCGGGGCTCGCCTTGGCTGCCCAGGGGAGCGTTCTCTGTCCCAGCTGGAAGCAGACGGATGTGCCGCAGCCTCCTCGGTCTCCTCCTGGGGCTCTTCTTGCTCCCTGTGGACAGGACCAGCGCCAAGGGGTGGGCTGCTGGGACCCCCACTAAGGGCAGCTGTTGAGGTGCTGGGGAGGTCGTCCATGTTGGTTCTCTCAGGGCTTCTGGAGGGGGCCGGGCCAGGTGCGGGAGACCCTCCTCGCGATGCAGAGGGGCTGGGGGCAGCCACGGGGCTGCCCTCCCGCCCACCGGCAGCATGGCCGTCCTCCAGGCCCAGCAGGCGGCGGGCCTCCCCGCTGCACCATTGCACAGCGACGTCAATAAGCCGGTGCACAAACGTCGCTGCATGGTTTTCCAGGGTGGCTGCCAAAAGCTGGACCAGTAGGTCTTCGTCCAGCCCAAAAAGGACCAGGAGGGATGCGAGGAGCTCCTCCACTAGGCCTGCCCGCGAACGCCGGCTCCCAAAGATCAGCCCCAGCTCCTGTCGCGCCCAGCTCAGCAGGGGCTGGAGGAGGGCTGGGTGGTCCCGGAAAAGGGATGCCCAGGTGCTGGGCCGGAGGCCACGCAGAGGAGCCCCCTGCACCAGTCCCACGGGCTGCGCTGCCTGTGCTGCTGCAGGGCCACGGCGGCTGTGGGCAGCTGGACGGCTGGGATCTCCTGCCTGGCGGCTGGCGACCGACGGCACCGCAGGTGGTGTGATGACGTGCTCCTCAAAGTCGTCGTCCGCCCGCACCGAGTGCACGATGGAGAGGATCCGCCTCTTGCAGAGGGGGCACTCGGGCTTGCTTTCAGCCCACTGCAAGATGCAGGGGTAGCAGAACCGGTGGAGGCATGGTGTCACGTAGCTGGCCTCCTCCCAGCTGTCCTGGCAGACTGGACAGAAGTTGTCCATCTCCATGGCCATGCTCTCCACGAGCTGCGGTGGGTTGCAGGGAGCTGGGGATGTCGAGTTGCTCCCTCTCACGGGTGCTGCGGCAGTGGGCGTCACGCTAGAAAAGAGAGAGAGGTCACGGTCACTGGCTGGCTCCGGGAGGGCTGGAAGCAATGCCCAGGTCCCTCGAGAAGGAAACACTCCCAGCTCCCCAAGGCCGTGGGTCCCCACACAGCTCACCTCTGCTGCTGCGAGCGCGCCTCCTGAGTGCCCCGGCTGCCTGAACCTGGCAGGGTCGGGGAAAATCCTCTGGTGGCTCTGGGCTTGGGCACTGAAAGCTGCAACAAACAACTCTCTGAGCACAGCACCAGCACCGAAGGCCTCGCTCAACGCTCCGAACCTCGCGAAGTCGCTCAGCTGGAGTGCGGGCACCAACTGGCTGGGTGAGACTCAGCACCCAGATATGAGCAGTGAGGGAGGCATGGTCACAATCCAGTGTTCCAGGATGTCACAGTCCATTGCTCGGGGACGTCACAATGAGCTACCCTCACCCATGAAGCTCGGCCTGGCAGCGCTGCAGCCCCAGCACATGCATCTGGCATTTCTGCAACGCCATGGCCCACTCTTTGTGCCTCCCTTGGTGGCTACAGGACAGAGTCCCGCAGGCTCTCCCCACACTCCAGCACTGCTGGCCAGCCTTCTGGGCCCCCCTGCTTCCTCCCACGCTGGGTCACAGGCAGCACTTGTCTCACTGTCACAGCTTTCTGCTATCTTTCTCCCCCGGCCAGAGGGCACAAGGGTGATCCCCCTCTGCTCAGCAGTCCTCAGGCCTCATCCAGGCACTACATCCCATTTGTTGTCCTGGAGAGGAGGGAAGTCGACAAAGCAGAGGGGTTCAGGGGACGCAAGGAGGGTCTGTGGGGTTGTTCCGCCATGGCGCAGAGAAGGCCTTGGGGCACCTCAGGGCACAGCCTGGTGCCCGTGGGAAAGGCATCAAGGGGATTGGGACAGGCTCTTCCCAGCACTGCCTGGCGGGAGGGCGAGAGAGGTTGACAACTCTGGAAATAGAACAGAGAATCAAAACCAAAACCCCTGTGAAGATGATTAAGCACCAGAGTGAGTGGCCCAGAGAAAAGCTGGGCTACTTGAGGCTGGAAGTCTTTGGGACCTGAGTGACCGGAATCCAGGGCACAACACTCACAAGCTCTTGCAGAGATGCTCGCTGAAGACCTGGAAGAGAAAGCATTGCCAGTGGGAAATAAAGCAGAGGTTTCCAAAAATGAAACAGCTTCCGTAAGTTCCAATGTCAGAAGGGTTATTTTGTTTCAGCAGCTTTCTGATGCCATGTCCATAATCAGTATGACTGTGGAGGCAACTAAAGGATTAAGGAATGAACTCTTCTAGCAGTTATGAAGAAATTAACAAGTGCTCAGTCCGGAATCTGTAAAGGCAAGGTATTTTTATTTCCAAGGACTCAAATTAAGCTTATCATAGGTTCAGTGTGCATAAATCCTCCCCAATGAAAGTCAGAGGCACACCAAGTCAAGAAGTTATTTCCTACAATGAAGCTAAAGAATCAGGCCTTCCTGGAGCTGTAGGTTTGGCAATTGGTGACAAAGGTCTTGACAAAAAGTCCAGACAATTCTTGAAAACTATCAGAACCTACCTTGAACAGGCTTTTTTTGTGCTACTCAGATAGAAATGAACCAAAATGATATGCTACAACACAAAATTCTTAAATCACAAGTTTTCAGCATCAGTCTAAAGCTGCCCGGAAAATGCATGCTATGGAGTATTTTTGAAGAAAACAACCCTTGACACTTAGATTATCTGCTCTTCTTGAAACAACACAAGGGCAGGATGCATCAAGAAACTCATGATATTCCAGAAGAAAATGATAGAAAATGAAGAAAATTAAAGGAGAGGAGGAGGAGAGGAGGAGAGGAAGAGTGGAGGAGAGGAAGAGTGGAGGAGAGGAGGTGGAGAGTAGGTGGAGAGGAGGAGGAGAGGTCGAGGCGAGGCAAGGAGAGGAGAGGGCCCCATCATAGTCAAAGCAGGGCAACAAGGCTGTGCAAGACCAGAGGAAGAAGACCCATGGTCCTCTGCTAAGGACAACAGCAGTAAACCCTGGTCATAGTCCCAGCAAAAGAGGAAGAAAACAGCTGGGCTGAGATAGCAATGCCACATGTTAATAACACCGACAGTTTTTCTGTGGTCTTCAGTTCTTTATTTTGTTTTACTGCCCTGCTAAGTAGAATTAGAAGGCCGGGAATCCTCGAGGGCCAGCGCACGCCCCAGCTGCTGGCCCAGCCCTGCTTTCAGCAGCGCCTGGGGCATTCCTCTAGCGCTGCCCGTGGGGCGGCCTCTTCTTGGCTGGAGTAGAAGCCTCGGATCTGCCGGCCCTCCTCTTCGGGGCTCGCCTTGGCTGCCCAGGGGAGCGTTCTCTGTCCCAGCTGGAAGCAGACGGATGTGCCGCAGCCTCCTCGGTCTCCTCCTGGGGCTCTTCTTGCTCCCTGTGGACAGGACCAGGGCCAAGGGGCGGGCTGCTGGGACCCCCACTAAGGGCAGCTGTTGAGGTGCTGGGGAGGTCGTCCATGTTGGTTCTCTCAGGGCTTCTGGAGGGGGCCGGGCCAGGTGCGGGACACCCTCCTCGCGATGCAGAGGGGCTGGGGGCAGCCACGGGGCTGCCCTCCCGCCCACCGGCAGCATGGCCGTCCTCCAGGCCCAGCAGGCGGCGGGCCTCCCCGCTGCACCATTGCACAGCGACGTCAATAAGCTGGTGCACAAACGTCGCTGCGTGGTTTTCCAGGGTGGCTGCCAAAAGCTGGACCAGTAGGTCTTCGTCCAGCCCAAAAAGGACCAGGAGGGATGCGAGGAGCTCCTCCACTAGGCCTGCCCGCGAACGCCGGCTCCCAAAGATCAGCCCCAGCTCCTGTCGCGCCCAGCTCAGCAGGGGCTGGAGGAGGGCTGGGTGGTCCCGGAAAAGGGATGCCCAGGTGCTGGGCCGGAGGCCACGCAGAGGAGCCCCCTGCACCAGTCCCACGGGCTGCACTGCCTGTGCTGCTGCAGGGCCACGGCGGCTGTGGGCAGCTGGACGGCTGGGATCTCCTGCCTGGCGGCTGGCGACCGACGGCACCGCAGGTGGTGTGATGACGTGCTCCTCAAAGTCGTCGTCCGCCCGCACCGAGTGCACGATGGAGAGGATCCGCCTCTTGCAGAGGGGGCACTCGGGCTTGCTTTCAGCCCACTGCAAGATGCAGGGGTAGCAGAACCGGTGGAGGCATGGTGTCACGTAGCTGGCCTCCTCCCAGCTGTCCTGGCAGACTGGACAGAAGTTGTCCATCTCCATGGCCATGCTCTCCACGAGCTGCGGTGGGTTGCAGGGAGCTGGGGATGTCGAGTTGCTCCCTCTCACGGGTGCTGCGGCAGTGGGCGTCACGCTAGAAAAGAGAGAGAGGTCACGGTCACTGGCTGGCTCCGGGAGGGCTGGAAGCAATGCCCAGGTCCCTCGAGAAGGAAACACTCCCAGCTCCCCAAGGCCGTGGGTCCCCACACAGCTCACCTCTGCTGCTGCGAGCGCGCCTCCTGAGTGCCCCGGCTGCCTGAACCTGGCAGGGTCGGGGAAAATCCTCTGGTGGCTCTGGGCTTGGGCACTGAAAGCTGCAACAAACAACTCTCTGAGCACAGCACCAGCACCGAAGGCCTCGCTCAACGCTCCGAACCTCGCGAAGTCGCTCAGCTGGAGTGCGGGCACCAACTGGCTGGGTGAGACTCAGCACCCAGATATGAGCAGTGAGGGAGGCATGGTCACAATCCAGTGTTCCAGGATGTCACAGTCCATTGCTCGGGGACGTCACAATGAGCTACCCTCACCCATGAAGCTCGGCCTGGCAGCGCTGCAGCCCCAGCACATGCATCTGGCATTTCTGCAACGCCATGGCCCACTCTTTGTGCCTCCCTTGGTGGCTACAGGACAGAGTCCCGCAGGCTCTCCCCACACTCCAGCACTGCTGGCCAGCCTTCTGGGCCCCCCTGCTTCCTCCCACGCTGGGTCACAGGCAGCACTTGTCTCACTGTCACAGCTTTCTGCTATCTTTCTCCCCCGGCCAGAGGGCACAAGGGTGATCCCCTCTGCTCAGCAGTCCTCAGGCCTCATCCAGGCACTACATCCCATTTGTTGTCCTGGAGAGGAGGGAAGTCGACAAAGCAGAGGGGTTCAGGGGACGCAAGGAGGGTCTGTGGGGTTGTTCCGCCATGGCGCAGAGAAGGCCTTGGGGCACCTCAGG